>NC_092632.1:73384672-73710545 GCF_039555335.1 Amphiura filiformis | reverse complement strand
CCATCCAAGTACTAACCGGGCCCGACGTTGCTTAACTTCGGTGATCGGACGAGAACCGTGTATTCAACGTGGTATGGCAATGAGACATTTGAAGATCACAAATTTAGCTTACTTATAGCTACAGCATTGACCTTTTTTTCAATCATTTCTAAAATACTGTGCAAAAAATTTGTGACATCTTCTTATAAGAAACTTACAAGTTTCTGTAATCAAAGTGTGCATTGTTCTGATGAGATTCCAGACTTTTCATTTGAGGAACTATAATATATCAAGGGTTGCACGTCCGGTCAGCGTAAGTTTACCAACTCCCGCTTTCACAAGGTAAATTGGTTGTCTTTGGCGGAGTAAAATTAGAAACGCATTCCTTCGATTTACAACTTTGGTTCGAGCTATCTTCAGTAGATAGCAAACATTTACAAATGGGGGGGTCATAAAATTTTGTTTGTTGGTGGTGTGTGTGTGTGGGAGGGGGCGGATTATAAAATTTTTGTTGTCGATAGGGGGGGTCGCAATTTTATTGATGCCGACTTCTTGTAAATTTGGGACCCCTCTTCCGAAGAAAATGATAGGCCCTTACCTCTTCTGTATAAATCTGTGTTTGATGATGAAGTAGTGCATTACTGTAGGTCCATGTGGTGATGAATTTAAATGAAATATGTCATTTGATATTAAAAATAGACTTGTTTTAAAATGAACCATTTACTACATAAAAATGGAAATAAAATGCAGTAGATAGACAATTGATATACCAGACGAAACAGTAGGCAAACAGCTAAAGAGCTCGAAACGAAAAAAAATAAATAAATAAAAAATCATTTTGTGACACATAAAACCAACATGTATCCCCTGACAAACAAACAAACAAACAAACAAACAAAACGCGTCATTTTGCATTTTCAGAAGCACATAACACATAGGCCTAAGATGAGACATATTTTGTTTGATTTATTTTGTAACTGAATCGCATTGACCATGTTGACACGCACGAGCCAACATCAAGCGCGTCGGCGTCAGGGCGCGGACGTATGCGGGTGAAGGTGAAACAATGACTTCAGTTTACGCGTACGCATTACGCACATTATACGCATTACAATAGTTATTGTCGCCTGACAACATCACAACAATCGTGGACAGCAGTTTGTCAACACGTGTTTTGAAGATGCTCTGTCCTGTTCAGCTGCAGCTAAAGGCCTACTGATATTTCGCACTCATCTAATTACGTCTGTGTTTTTACCCAAAGGAAATGTGTCTATAATAATGAGGAAAGGAGAAATATCTACTTGAAGATGCCTGAGATGTTAAACGCCTATTTGCAAGTATTTTACCACGCCGTAGGTCTACTCCATAAAAATAGTAAGTTTCAGTTGGATTATAGCGGGTTATTTTGGCAATTGCAAAACGATAGCTAGGCACCAGTCCATCTGGTATTTTTGGGTCCGTTATCATTAAAGGCCTATTTTTTATACTATATATGTGTTGGTCCCATCCAGTAGCTGACCACGATCGACTCAATGTTGGTGTTGTGTGGTGGCGCATTGTGATCTGGTACCCATTACTTTTAACTAAGTTATCATGCCGGTGCCGGGTGCTCCAGAAATTGAGAAAAAAAATCCTATTTTGAACAAAGCCGCTCTGTACATAGAAACAAAATTATCACATCAGATAGAGGACACAAACACGATCAGGAGTAAAAATAAAAAAAGAAGGATCAGAATGCAAAAGTCTACAGCACCCGGTATTCCCAGGCGGTCTCCCATCCAAGTACTAACCGGGCCCGACGTTGCTTAACTTCGGTGATCGGACGAGAACCGGTGTATTCAACGTGGTATGGACGTAGACATTTGAAGATGCAAATTTAGCTTACTTATAGCTACAGCATTGACCTTTTTTTCAATCATTTCTAAAATACTGTGCAAAAATTTGTGACATCTTCTTATGAAACTTACAAGTTTCTGTAATCAAAGTGTGCATTGTTCTGATGAGATTCCAGACTTTTCATTTGAGGAACTATAATATATCAAGGGTTGCACGTCCGGTCAGCGTAAGTTTACCAACTCCCGCTTTCACAAGGTAAATTGGTTGTCTTTGGCGGAGTAAAATTAGAAACGCATTCCTTCGATTTACAACTTTGGTTCGAGCTATCTTCAGTAGATAGCAAACATTTACAAATGGGGGGGGTCATAAAATTTTGTTTCGTTGGTAGTGGTGTGTGTGTGTGTGGGAGGGGGGCGGAGTATAAAATTGTTGTTGTCGATAGGGGGGTCGCAATTTTATTGATGACGACTTCTTGTAAATTTGGGACCCTCTTCCGAAGAAAAATGATAGGCCCTTACCTCTTCTGTATAAATCTGTGTTTGATGATGAAGTAGTGCATTACTGTAGGTCCATGTGGTGATGAATTTAAATGAAATATGTCATTTGATATTAAAAATAGACTTGTTTTAAAATGAACCATTTACTACATAAAATGGAAATAAAATGCAGTAGATAGACAATTGATATACCAGACGAAACAGTAGGCAAACAGCTAAAGAGCTCGAAACGAAAAAAAAAAAAATAAATAAATAAAAAATCATTTTGTGACACATAAAACCAACATGTATCCCCTTGACAAACAAACAAACAAACAAACAAACAAAACGCGTCATTTTGCATTTTCAGAAGCACATAACACATAGGCCTAAGATGAGACATATTTTGTTTGATTTATTTTGTAACTGAATCGCATTGACCATGTTGACACGCACGAGCCAACATCAAGCGCGTCGGCGTCAGGGCGCGGACGTATGCGGGTGAAGGTGAAACAATGACTTCAGTTTACGCGTACGCATTACGCACATTATACGCATTACAATAGTTATTGTCGCCTGACAACATCACAACAATCGTGGACAGCAGTTTGTCAACACGTGTTTTGAAGATGCTCTGTCCTGTTCAGCTGCAGCTAAGGCCTACTGATATTTCGCACTCATCTAATTACGTCTGTGTTTTTTACCCAAAGGAAATGTGTCTATAATAATGAGGAAAGGAGAAATATCTACTTGAAGATGCCTGAGATGTTAAACGCCTATTTGCAAGTATTTTACCACGCCGTAGGTCTACTCCATAAAAATAGTAAGTTTCAGTTGGATTATAGCGGGTTATTTTTGGCAATTGCAAAACGATAGCTAGGCACCAGTCCATCTGGTATTTTTGGGTCCGTTATCATTAAAGGCCTATTTTTATACCAAAAGGTGTTGGTCTCCCATCCAGTAGCTGACCACGATCGACTCAATGTTGGTGTTGTGTGGTGGCGCATTGTGATCTGGTACCCATTACTTTTAACTAAGTTATCATGCCGGTGCCGGGTGCTCCAGAAATTGAAAAAAAAAATCCTATTTTGAACAAAGCCGCTCTGTACATAGAAACAAAATTATCACATCAGATAGAGGACACAAACACGATCAGGAGTAAAAATAAAAAAGAAGGATCAGAATGCAAAAGTCTACAGCACCCGGTATTCCCAGGCGGTCTCCCATCCAAGTACTAACCGGGCCCGACGTTGCTTAACTTCGGTGATCGGACGAGAACCGGTGTATTCAACGTGGTATGGCCGTAGACATTTGAAGATGCAAATTTAGCTTACTTATAGCTACAGCATTGACCTTTTTTCAATCATTACTAAAATACTGTGCAAAAATTTGTGACATCTTCTTATGAAACTTACAAGTTTCTGTAATCAAAGTGTGCATTGTTCTGATGAGATTCCAGACTTTTCATTTGAGGAACTATAATATATCAAGGGTTGCACGTCCGGTCAGCGTAAGTTTACCAACTCCCGCTTTCACAAGGTAAATTGGTTGTCTTTGGCGGAGTAAAATTAGAAACGCATTCCTTCGATTTACAACTTTGGTTCGAGCTATCTTCAGTAGATAGCAAACATTTACAAATGGGGGGGTCATAAAATTTTGTTTCGTTGGTAGTGGTGTGTGTGTGTGTGGGGAGGGGGGCGGATTATAAAATTTTTTGTTGTCGATAGGGGGGACGCAATTTTATTGATGCCGACTTCTTGTAAATTTGGGACCCCTCTTCCGAAGAAAATGATAGGCCCTTACCTCTTCTGTATAAATCTGTGTTTGATGATGAAGTAGTGCATTACTGTAGGTCCATGTGGTGATGAATTTAAATGAAATATGTCATTTGATATTAAAAATAGACTTGTTTTAAAATGAACCATTTACTACATAAAAATGGAAATAAAATGCAGTAGATAGACAATTGATATACCAGACGAAACAGTAGGCAAACAGCTAAAGAGCTCGAAACGAAAAAAAATAAATAAATAAATAAAAAATCATTTTGTGACACATAAAACCAACATGTATCCCTTGACAAACAAACAAACAAACAAACAAACAAAACGCGTCATTTTGCATTTTCAGAAGCACATAACACATAGGCCTAAGATGAGACATATTTTGTTTGATTTATTTTGTAACTGAATCGCATTGACCATGTTGACACGCACGAGCCAACATCAAGCGCGTCGGCGTCAGGGCGCGGACGTATGCGGGTGAAGGTGAAACAATGACTTCAGTTTACGCGTACGCATTACGCACATTATACGCATTACAATAGTTATTGTCGCCTGACAACATCACAACAATCGTGGACAGCAGTTTGTCAACACGTGTTTTGAAGATGCTCTGTCCTGTTCAGCTGCAGCTAAAGGCCTACTGATATTTCGCACTCATCTAATTACGTCTGTGTTTTTTACCCAAAGGAAATGTGTCTATAATAATGAGGAAAGGAGAAATATCTACTTGAAGATGCCTGAGATGTTAAACGCCTATTTGCAAGTATTTTACCACGCCGTAGGTCTACTCCATAAAAATAGTAAGTTTCAGTTGGATTATAGCGGGTTATTTTTGGCAATTGCAAAACGATAGCTAGGCACCAGTCCATCTGGTATTTTGGGTCCGTTATCATTAAAGGCCTATTTTTATACCAAAAGGTGTTGGTCTCCCATCCAGTAGCTGACCACGATCGACTCAATGTTGGTGTTGTGTGGTGGCGCATTGTGATCTGGTACCCATTACTTTTAACTAAGTTATCATGCCGGTGCCGGGTGCTCCAGAAATTGAGAAAAAAATCCTATTTTGAACAAAGCCGCTCTGTACATAGAAACAAAATTATCACATCAGATAGAGGACACAAACACGATCAGGAGTAAAAATAAAAAAGAAGGATCAGAATGCAAAAGTCTACAGCACCCGGTATTCCCAGGCGGTCTCCCATCCAAGTACTAACCGGGCCCGACGTTGCTTAACTTCGGTGATCGGACGAGAACCGGTGTATTCAACGTGGTATGGCTGTAGACATTTGAAGATGCAAATTTAGCTTACTTATAGCTACAGCATTGACCTTTTTTCAATCATTTCTAAAATACTGTGCAAAATTTGTGACATCTTCTTATGAAACTTACAAGTTTCTGTAATCAAAGTGTGCATTGTTCTGATGAGATTCCAGACTTTTCATTTGAGGAACTATAATATATCAAGGGTTGCACGTCCGGTCAGCGTAAGTTTACCAACTCCCGCTTTCACAAGGTAAATTGGTTGTCTTTGGCGGAGTAAAATTAGAAACGCATTCCTTCGATTTACAACTTTGGTTCGAGCTATCTTCAGTAGATAGCAAACATTTACAAATGGGGGGGGGGGGTCATAAAATTTTGTTTCGTTGGTAGTGGTGTGTGTGTGTGTGGGAGGGGGGCGGATTATAAAATTTTGTTGTCGATAGGGGGTCGCAATTTTATTGATGCCGACTTCTTGTAAATTTGGGACCCCTCTTCCGAAGAAAATGATAGGCCCTTACCTCTTCTGTATAAATCTGTGTTTGATGATGAAGTAGTGCATTACTGTAGGTCCATGTGGTGATGAATTTAAATGAAATATGTCATTTGATATTAAAAATAGACTTGTTTTAAAATGAACCATTTACTACATAAAAATGGAAATAAAATGCAGTAGATAGACAATTGATATACCAGACGAAACAGTAGGCAAACAGCTAAAGAGCTCGAAACGAAAAAAAAAAATAAATAAATAAAAAATCATTTTGTGACACATAAAACCAACATGTATCCCCTTGACAAACAAACAAACAAACAAACAAACAAAACGCGTCATTTTGCATTTTCAGAAGCACATAACACATAGGCCTAAGATGAGACATATTTTGTTTGATTTATTTTGTAACTGAATCGCATTGACCATGTTGACACGCACGAGCCAACATCAAGCGCGTCGGCGTCAGGGCGCGGACGTATGCGGGTGAAGGTGAAACAATGACTTCAGTTTACGCGTACGCATTACGCACATTATACGCATTACAATAGTTATTGTCGCCTGACAACATCACAACAATCGTGGACAGCAGTTTGTCAACACGTGTTTTGAAGATGCTCTGTCCTGTTCAGCTGCAGCTAAAGGCCTACTGATATTTCGCACTCATCTAATTACGTCTGTGTTTTTTACCCAAAGGAAATGTGTCTATAATAATGAGGAAAGGAGAAATATCTACTTGAAGATGCCTGAGATGTTAAACGCCTATTTGCAAGTATTTTACCACGCCGTAGGTCTACTCCATAAAAATAGTAAGTTTCAGTTGGATTATAGCGGGTTATTTTTGGCAATTGCAAAACGATAGCTAGGCACCAGTCCATCTGGTATTTTTGGGTCCGTTATCATTAAAGGCCTATTTTTTATACCAAAAAGGTGTTGGTCTCCCATCCAGTAGCTGACCACGATCGACTCAATGTTGGTGTTGTGTGGTGGCGCATTGTGATCTGGTACCCATTACTTTTAACTAAGTTATCATGCCGGTGCCGGGTGCTCCAGAAATTGAGAAAAAAAATCCTATTTTGAACAAAGCCGCTCTGTACATAGAAACAAAATTATCACATCAGATAGAGGACACAAACACGATCAGGAGTAAAAATAAAAAAGAAGGATCAGAATGCAAAAGTCTACAGCACCCGGTATTCCCAGGCGGTCTCCCATCCAAGTACTAACCGGGCCCGACGTTGCTTAACTTCGGTGATCGGACGAGAACCGGTGTATTCAACGTGGTATGGCTGTAGACATTTGAAGATGCAAATTTAGCTTACTTATAGCTACAGCATTGACCTTTTTTCAATCATTTCTAAAATACTGTGCAAAAATTTGTGACATCTTCTTATGAAACTTACAAGTTTCTGTAATCAAAGTGTGCATTGTTCTGATGAGATTCCAGACTTTTCATTTGAGGAACTATAATATATCAAGGGTTGCACGTCCGGTCAGCGTAAGTTTACCAACTCCCGCTTTCACAAGGTAAATTGGTTGTCTTTGGCGGAGTAAAATTAGAAACGCATTCCTTCGATTTACAACTTTGGTTCGAGCTATCTTCAGTAGATAGCAAACATTTACAAATGGGGGGTCATAAAATTTTGTTTCGTTGGTAGTGGTGTGTGTGTGTGTGGGAGGGGGCGGATTATAAAATTTTTGTTGTCGATAGGTGGGTCGCAATTTTATTGATGCCGACTTCTTGTAAATTTGGGACCCCTCTTCCGAAGAAAATGATAGGCCCTTACCTCTTCTGTATAAATCTGTGTTTGATGATGAAGTAGTGCATTACTGTAGGTCCATGTGGTGATGAATTTAAATGAAATATGTCATTTGATATTAAAAATAGACTTGTTTTAAAATGAACCATTTACTACATAAAAATGGAAATAAAATGCAGTAGATAGACAATTGATATACCAGACGAAACAGTAGGCAAACAGCTAAAGAGCTCGAAACGAAAAAAAAAAATAAATAAATAAAAAAATCATTTTGTGACACATAAAACCAACATGTATCCCCTTGACAAACAAACAAACAAACAAACAAACAAAACGCGTCATTTTGCATTTTCAGAAGCACATAACACATAGGCCTAAGATGAGACATATTTTGTTTGATTTATTTTGTAACTGAATCGCATTGACCATGTTGACACGCACGAGCCAACATCAAGCGCGTCGGCGTCAGGGCGCGGACGTATGCGGGTGAAGGTGAAACAATGACTTCAGTTTACGCGTACGCATTACGCACATTATACGCATTACAATAGTTATTGTCGCCTGACAACATCACAACAATCGTGGACAGCAGTTTGTCAACACGTGTTTTGAAGATGCTCTGTCCTGTTCAGCTGCAGCTAAAGGCCTACTGATATTTCGCACTCATCTAATTACGTCTGTGTTTTTTACCCAAAGGAAATGTGTCTATAATAATGAGGAAAGGAGAAATATCTACTTGAAGATGCCTGAGATGTTAAACGCCTATTTGCAAGTATTTTACCACGCCGTAGGTCTACTCCATAAAAATAGTAAGTTTCAGTTGGATTATAGCGGGTTATTTTTGGCAATTGCAAAACGATAGCTAGGCACCAGTCCATCTGGTATTTTTGGGTCCGTTATCATTAAAGGCCTATTTTTTATACCAAAAAGGTGTTGGTCTCCCATCCAGTAGCTGACCACGATCGACTCAATGTTGGTGTTGTGTGGTGGCGCATTGTGATCTGGTACCCATTACTTTTAACTAAGTTATCATGCCGGTGCCGGGTGCTCCAGAAATTGAGAAAAAAAATCCTATTTTGAACAAAGCCGCTCTGTACATAGAAACAAAATTATCACATCAGATAGAGGACACAAACACGATCAGGAGTAAAAATAAAAAAAGAAGGATCAGAATGCAAAAGTCTACAGCACCCGGTATTCCCAGGCGGTCTCCCATCCAAGTACTAACCGGGCCCGACGTTGCTTAACTTCGGTGATCGGACGAGAACCGGTGTATTCAACGTGGTATGGCCGTAGACATTTGAAGATGCAAATTTAGCTTACTTATAGCTACAGCATTGACCTTTTTTTCAATCATTTCTAAAATACTGTGCAAAAATTTGTGACATCTTCTTCTTATGAAACTTACAAGTTTCTGTAATCAAAGTGTGCATTGTTCTGATGAGATTCCAGACTTTTCATTTGAGGAACTATAATATATCAAGGGTTGCACGTCCGGTCAGCGTAAGTTTACCAACTCCCGCTTTCACAAGGTAAATTGGTTGTCTTTGGCGGAGTAAAATTAGAAACGCATTCCTTCGATTTACAACTTTGGTTCGAGCTATCTTCAGTAGATAGCAAACATTTACAAATGGGGGGGTCATAAAATTTTGTTTCGTTGGTAGTGGTGTGTGTGTGTGGGGGGGGGGGGGGGATTATAAAATTTTTGTTGTCGATAGGGGGGTCGCAATTTTATTGATGCCGACTTCTTGTAAATTTGGGACCCCTCTTCCGAAGAAAATGATAGGCCCTTACCTCTTCTGTATAAATCTGTGTTTGATGATGAAGTAGTGCATTACTGTAGGTCCATGTGGTGATGAATTTAAATGAAATATGTCATTTGATATTAAAAATAGACTTGTTTTAAAATGAACCATTTACTACATAAAAATGGAAATAAAATGCAGTAGATAGACAATTGATATACCAGACGAAACAGTAGGCAAACAGCTAAAGAGCTCGAAACGAAAAAAAAATAAATAAATAAAAAAATCATTTTGTGACACATAAAACCAACATGTATCCCCTGACAAACAAACAAACAAACAAACAAACAAAACGCGTCATTTTGCATTTTCAGAAGCACATAACACATAGGCCTAAGATGAGACATATTTTGTTTGATTTATTTTGTAACTGAATCGCATTGACCATGTTGACACGCACGAGCCAACATCAAGCGCGTCGGCGTCAGGGCGCGGACGTATGCGGGTGAAGGTGAAACAATGACTTCAGTTTACGCGTACGCATTACGCACATTATACGCATTACAATAGTTATTGTCGCCTGACAACATCACAACAATCGTGGACAGCAGTTTGTCAACACGTGTTTTGAAGATGCTCTGTCCTGTTCAGCTGCAGCTAAAGGCCTACTGATATTTCGCACTCATCTAATTACGTCTGTGTTTTTTACCCAAAGGAAATGTGTCTATAATAATGAGGAAAGGAGAAATATCTACTTGAAGATGCCTGAGATGTTAAACGCCTATTTGCAAGTATTTTACCACGCCGTAGGTCTACTCCATAAAAATAGTAAGTTTCAGTTGGATTATAGCGGGTTATTTTTGGCAATTGCAAAACGATAGCTAGGCACCAGTCCATCTGGTATTTTTGGGTCCGTTATCATTAAAGGCCTATTTTTATACCAAAAGGTGTTGGTCTCCCATCCAGTAGCTGACCACGATCGACTCAATGTTGGTGTTGTGTGGTGGCGCATTGTGATCTGGTACCCATTACTTTTAACTAAGTTATCATGCCGGTGCCGGGTGCTCCAGAAATTGAGAAAAAAATCCTATTTTGAACAAAGCCGCTCTGTACATAGAAACAAAATTATCACATCAGATAGAGGACACAAACACGATCAGGAGTAAAAATAAAAAAGAAGGATCAGAATGCAAAAGTCTACAGCACCCGGTATTCCCAGGCGGTCTCCCATCCAAGTACTAACCGGGCCCGACGTTGCTTAACTTCGGTGATCGGACGAGAACCGGTGTATTCAACGTGGTATGGCCGTAGACATTTGAAGATGCAAATTTAGCTTACTTATAGCTACAGCATTGACCTTTTTTCAATCATTTCTAAAATACTGTGCAAAAATTTGTGACATCTTCTTATGAAACTTACAAGTTTCTGTAATCAAAGTGTGCATTGTTCTGATGAGATTCCAGACTTTTCATTTGAGGAACTATAATATATCAAGGGTTGCACGTCCGGTCAGCGTAAGTTTACCAACTCCCGCTTTCACAAGGTAAATTGGTTGTCTTTGGCGGAGTAAAATTAGAAACGCATTCCTTCGATTTACAACTTTGGTTCGAGCTATCTTCAGTAGATAGCAAACATTTACAAATGGGGGGGGGGGGGGGGGCATAAAATTTTGTTTCGTTGGTAGTGGTGTGTGTGTGTGTGGGGGGGCGGATTATAAAATTTTTGTTGTCGATAGGGGGGGCGCAATTTTATTGATGCCGACTTCTTGTAAATTTGGGACCCCTCTTCCGAAGAAAATGATAGGCCCTTACCTCTTCTGTATAAATCTGTGTTTGATGATGAAGTAGTGCATTACTGTAGGTCCATGTGGTGATGAATTTAAATGAAATATGTCATTTGATATTAAAAATAGACTTGTTTTAAAATGAACCATTTACTACATAAAAATGGAAATAAAATGCAGTAGATAGACAATTGATATACCAGACGAAACAGTAGGCAAACAGCTAAAGAGCTCGAAACGAAAAAAAAAAATAAATAAATAAAAAAATCATTTTGTGACACATAAAACCAACATGTATCCCCTTGACAAACAAACAAACAAACAAACAAACAAAACGCGTCATTTTGCATTTTCAGAAGCACATAACACATAGGCCCAGATGAGACATATTTTGTTTGATTTATTTTGTAACTGAATCGCATTGACCATGTTGACACGCACGAGCCAACATCAAGCGCGTCGGCGTCAGGGCGCGGACGTATGCGGGTGAAGGTGAAACAATGACTTCAGTTTACGCGTACGCATTACGCACATTATACGCATAACAATAGTTATTGTCGCCTGACAACATCACAACAATCGTGGACAGCAGTTTGTCAACACGTGTTTTGAAGATGCTCTGTCCTGTTCAGCTGCAGCTAAAGGCCTACTGATATTTCGCACTCATCTAATTACGTCTGTGTTTTTTACCCAAAGGAAATGTGTCTATAATAATGAGGAAAGGAGAAATATCTACTTGAAGATGCCTGAGATGTTAAACGCCTATTTGCAAGTATTTTACCACGCCGTAGGTCTACTCCATAAAAATAGTAAGTTTCAGTTGGATTATAGCGGGTTATTTTTGGCAATTGCAAAACGATAGCTAGGCACCAGTCCATCTGGTATTTTTGGGTCCGTTATCATTAAAGGCCTATTTTTTATACCAAAAAGGTGTTGGTCTCCCATCCAGTAGCTGACCACGATCGACTCAATGTTGGTGTTGTGTGGTGGCGCATTGTGATCTGGTACCCATTACTTTTAACTAAGTTATCATGCCGGTGCCGGGTGCTCCAGAAATTGAAAAAAAAATCCTATTTTGAACAAAGCCGCTCTGTACATAGAAACAAAATTATCACATCAGATAGAGGACACAAACACGATCAGGAGTAAAAATAAAAAAGAAGGATCAGAATGCAAAAGTCTACAGCACCCGGTATTCCCAGGCGGTCTCCCATCCAAGTACTAACCGGGCCCGACGTTGCTTAACTTCGGTGATCGGACGAGAACCGGTGTATTCAACGTGGTATGGCCGTAGACATTTGAAGATGCAAATTTAGCTTACTTATAGCTACAGCATTGACCTTTTTTCAATCATTTCTAAAATACTGTGCAAAAATTTGTGACATCTTCTTATGAAACTTACAAGTTTCTGTAATCAAAGTGTGCATTGTTCTGATGAGATTCCAGACTTTTCATTTGAGGAACTATAATATATCAAGGGTTGCACGTCCGGTCAGCGTAAGTTTACCAACTCCCGCTTTCACAAGGTAAATTGGTTGTCTTTGGCGGAGTAAAATTAGAAACGCATTCCTTCGATTTACAACTTTGGTTCGAGCTATCTTCAGTAGATAGCAAACATTTACAAATGGGGGGGGGGTCATAAAATTTTGTTTCGTTGGTAGTGGTGTGTGTGTGTGTGGGAGGGGGCGGATTATAAAATTTTTGTTGTCGATAGGGGGGGCGCAATTTTATTGATGCCGACTTCTTGTAAATTTGGGACCCCTCTTCCGAAGAAAATGATAGGCCCTTACCTCTTCTGTATAAATCTGTGTTTGATGATGAAGTAGTGCATTACTGTAGGTCCATGTGGTGATGAATTTAAATGAAATATGTCATTTGATATTAAAAATAGACTTGTTTTAAAATGAACCATTTACTACATAAAAATGGAAATAAAATGCAGTAGATAGACAATTGATATACCAGACGAAACAGTAGGCAAACAGCTAAAGAGCTCGAAACGAAAAAAAAAAATAAATAAATAAAAAAATCATTTTGTGACACATAAAACCAACATGAATCCACTTAACAAACAAACAAACAAACAAACAAACAAAACGCGTCATTTTGCATTTTCAGAAGCACATAACACATAGGCCTAAGATGAGACATATTTTGTTTGATTTATTTTGTAACTGAATCGCATTGACCATGTTGACACGCACGAGCCAACATCAAGCGCGTCGGCGTCAGGGCGCGGACGTATGCGGGTGAAGGTGAAACAATGACTTCAGTTTACGCGTACGCATTACGCACATTATACGCATAACAATAGTTATTGTCGCCTGACAACATCACAACAATCGTGGACAGCAGTTTGTCAACACGTGTTTTGAAGATGCTCTGTCCTGTTCAGCTGCAGCTAAAGGCCTACTGATATTTCGCACTCATCTAATTACGTCTGTGTTTTTTACCCAAAGGAAATGTGTCTATAATAATGAGGAAAGGAGAAATATCTACTTGAAGATGCCTGAGATGTTAAACGCCTATTTGCAAGTATTTTACCACGCCGTAGGTCTACTCCATAAAAATAGTAAGTTTCAGTTGGATTATAGCGGGTTATTTTTGGCAATTGCAAAACGATAGCTAGGCACCAGTCCATCTGGTATTTTTGGGTCCGTTATCATTAAAGGCCTATTTTTATACCAAAAGGTGTTGGTCTCCCATCCAGTAGCTGACCACGATCGACTCAATGTTGGTGTTGTGTGGTGGCGCATTGTGATCTGGTACCCATTACTTTTAACTAAGTTATCATGCCGGTGCCGGGTGCTCCAGAAATTGAGAAAAAAAATCCTATTTTGAACAAAGCCGCTCTGTACATAGAAACAAAATTATCACATCAGATAGAGGACACAAACACGATCAGGAGTAAAAATAAAAAAAGAAGGATCAGAATGCAAAAGTCTACAGCACCCGGTATTCCCAGGCGGTCTCCCATCCAAGTACTAACCGGGCCCGACGTTGCTTAACTTCGGTGATCGGACGAGAACCGGTGTATTCAACGTGGTATGGCCGTAGACATTTGAAGATGCAAATTTAGCTTACTTATAGCTACAGCATTGACCTTTTTTTTATTTATTTTTAAAATACTGTGCAAAAATTTGTGACATCTTCTTATGAAACTTACAAGTTTCTGTAATCAAAGTGTGCATTGTTCTGATGAGATTCCAGACTTTTCATTTGAGGAACTATAATATATCAAGGGTTGCACGTCCGGTCAGCGTAAGTTTACCAACTCCCGCTTTCACAAGGTAAATTGGTTGTCTTTGGCGGAGTAAAATTAGAAACGCATTCCTTCGATTTACAACTTTGGTTCGAGCTATCTTCAGTAGATAGCAAACATTTACAATGGGGGGGGTCATAAAATTTTGTTTCGTTGGTAGTGTGTGTGTGTGTGTGTGGGAGGGGGCGGATTATAAAATTTTTGTTGTCGATAGGGGGTCGCAATTTTATTGATGCCGACTTCTTGTAAATTTGGGACCCCTCTTCCGAAGAAAATGATAGGCCCTTACCTCTTCTGTATAAATCTGTGTTTGATGATGAAGTAGTGCATTACTGTAGGTCCATGTGGTGATGAATTTAAATGAAATATGTCATTTGATATTAAAAATAGACTTGTTTTAAAATGAACCATTTACTACATAAAAATGGAAATAAAATGCAGTAGATAGACAATTGATATACCAGACGAAACAGTAGGCAAACAGCTAAAGAGCTCGAAACGAAAAAAAAAAAAATAAATAAATAAAAAAATCATTTTGTGACACATAAAACCAACATGTATCCCCTTGACAAACAAACAAACAAACAAACAAACAAAACGCGTCATTTTGCATTTTCAGAAGCACATAACACATCAGACGAGACATATTTTGTTTGATTTATTTTGTAACTGAATCGCATTGACCATGTTGACACGCACGAGCCAACATCAAGCGCGTCGGCGTCAGGGCGCGGACGTATGCGGGTGAAGGTGAAACAATGACTTCAGTTTACGCGTACGCATTACGCACATTATACGCATACAATAGTTATTGTCGCCTGACAACATCACAACAATCGTGGACAGCAGTTTGTCAACACGTGTTTTGAAGATGCTCTGTCCTGTTCAGCTGCAGCTAAAGGCCTACTGATATTTCGCACTCATCTAATTACGTCTGTGTTTTTTACCCAAAGGAAATGTGTCTATAATAATGAGGAAAGGAGAAATATCTACTTGAAGATGCCTGAGATGTTAAACGCCTATTTGCAAGTATTTTACCACGCCGTAGGTCTACTCCATAAAAATAGTAAGTTTCAGTTGGATTATAGCGGGTTATTTTTGGCAATTGCAAAACGATAGCTAGGCACCAGTCCATCTGGTATTTTTGGGTCCGTTATCATTAAAGGCCTATTTTTATTCTTTATGGTGTTGGTCTCCCATCCAGTAGCTGACCACGATCGACTCAATGTTGGTGTTGTGTGGTGGCGCATTGTGATCTGGTACCCATTACTTTTAACTAAGTTATCATGCCGGTGCCGGGTGCTCCAGAAATTGAGAAAAAAATCCTATTTTGAACAAAGCCGCTCTGTACATAGAAACAAAATTATCACATCAGATAGAGGACACAAACACGATCAGGAGTAAAAATAAAAAGAGAAGGATCAGAATGCAAAAGTCTACAGCACCCGGTATTCCCAGGCGGTCTCCCATCCAAGTACTAACCGGGCCCGACGTTGCTTAACTTCGGTGATCGGACGAGAACCGGTGTATTCAACGTGGTATGGCCGTAGACATTTGAAGATGCAAATTTAGCTTACTTATAGCTACAGCATTGACCTTTTTTCAATCATTTCTAAAATACTGTGCAAATTTGTGACATCTTCTTATGAAACTTACAAGTTTCTGTAATCAAAGTGTGCATTGTTCTGATGAGATTCCAGACTTTTCATTTGAGGAACTATAATATATCAAGGGTTGCACGTCCGGTCAGCGTAAGTTTACCAACTCCCGCTTTCACAAGGTAAATTGGTTGTCTTTGGCGGAGTAAAATTAGAAACGCATTCCTTCGATTTACAACTTTGGTTCGAGCTATCTTCAGTAGATAGCAAACATTTACAAATGGGGGGGGTCATAAAATTTTGTTTCGTTGGTAGTGGTGTGTGTGTGTGTGGGAGGGGGGCGGATTATAAAATTTTTGTTGTCGATAGGGGGGTCGCAATTTTATTGATGCCGACTTCTTGTAAATTTGGGACCCCTCTTCCGAAGAAAATGATAGGCCCTTACCTCTTCTGTATAAATCTGTGTTTGATGATGAAGTAGTGCATTACTGTAGGTCCATGTGGTGATGAATTTAAATGAAATATGTCATTTGATATTAAAAATAGACTTGTTTTAAAATGAACCATTTACTACATAAAAATGGAAATAAAATGCAGTAGATAGACAATTGATATACCAGACGAAACAGTAGGCAAACAGCTAAAGAGCTCGAAACGAAAAAAAAATAAATAAATAAAAAAATCATTTTGTGACACATAAAACCAACATGTATCCCTTGACAAACAAACAAACAAACAAACAAACAAAACGCGTCATTTTGCATTTTCAGAAGCACATAACACATAGGCCTAAGATGAGACATATTTTGTTTGATTTATTTTGTAACTGAATCGCATTGACCATGTTGACACGCACGAGCCAACATCAAGCGCGTCGGCGTCAGGGCGCGGACGTATGCGGGTGAAGGTGAAACAATGACTTCAGTTTACGCGTACGCATTACGCACATTATACGCATAACAATAGTTATTGTCGCCTGACAACATCACAACAATCGTGGACAGCAGTTTGTCAACACGTGTTTTGAAGATGCTCTGTCCTGTTCAGCTGCAGCTAAAGGCCTACTGATATTTCGCACTCATCTAATTACGTCTGTGTTTTTTACCCAAAGGAAATGTGTCTATAATAATGAGGAAAGGAGAAATATCTACTTGAAGATGCCTGAGATGTTAAACGCCTATTTGCAAGTATTTTACCACGCCGTAGGTCTACTCCATAAAAATAGTAAGTTTCAGTTGGATTATAGCGGGTTATTTTTGGCAATTGCAAAACGATAGCTAGGCACCAGTCCATCTGGTATTTTTGGGTCCGTTATCATTAAAGGCCTATTTTTATACCAAAAGGTGTTGGTCTCCCATCCAGTAGCTGACCACGATCGACTCAATGTTGGTGTTGTGTGGTGGCGCATTGTGATCTGGTACCCATTACTTTTAACTAAGTTATCATGCCGGTGCCGGGTGCTCCAGAAATTGAGAAAAAAAATCCTATTTTGAACAAAGCCGCTCTGTACATAGAAACAAAATTATCACACAGATAGAGGACACAAACACGATCAGGAGTAAAAATAAAAAAGAAGGATCAGAATGCAAAAGTCTACAGCACCCGGTATTCCCAGGCGGTCTCCCATCCAAGTACTAACCGGGCCCGACGTTGCTTAACTTCGGTGATCGGACGAGAACCGGTGTATTCAACGTGGTATGGCCGTAGACATTTGAAGATGCAAATTTAGCTTACTTATAGCTACAGCATTGACCTTTTTTTCAATCATTTCTAAAATACTGTGCAAAAATTTGTGACATCTTCTTATGAAACTTACAAGTTTCTGTAATCAAAGTGTGCATTGTTCTGATGAGATTCCAGACTTTTCATTTGAGGAACTATAATATATCAAGGGTTGCACGTCCGGTCAGCGTAAGTTTACCAACTCCCGCTTTCACAAGGTAAATTGGTTGTCTTTGGCGGAGTAAAATTAGAAACGCATTCCTTCGATTTACAACTTTGGTTCGAGCTATCTTCAGTAGATAGCAAACATTTACAAATGGGGGGGGGGTCATAAAATTTTGTTTCGTTGGTAGTGGTGTGTGTGTGTGTGGGAGGGGGGCGGATTATAAAATTTTTGTTGTCGATAGGGGGGTCGCAATTTTATTGATGCCGACTTCTTGTAAATTTGGGACCCCTCTTCCGAAGAAAATGATAGGCCCTTACCTCTTCTGTATAAATCTGTGTTTGATGATGAAGTAGTGCATTACTGTAGGTCCATGTGGTGATGAATTTAAATGAAATATGTCATTTGATATTAAAAATAGACTTGTTTTAAAATGAACCATTTACTACATAAAAATGGAAATAAAATGCAGTAGATAGACAATTGATATACCAGACGAAACAGTAGGCAAACAGCTAAAGAGCTCGAAACGAAAAAAAAAAAAATAAATAAAAAAATCATTTTGTGACACATAAAACCAACATGTATCCCTTGACAAACAAACAAACAAACAAACAAACAAAACGCGTCATTTTGCATTTTCAGAAGCACATAACACATAGGCCTAAGATGAGACATATTTTGTTTGATTTATTTTGTAACTGAATCGCATTGACCATGTTGACACGCACGAGCCAACATCAAGCGCGTCGGCGTCAGGGCGCGGACGTATGCGGGTGAAGGTGAAACAATGACTTCAGTTTACGCGTACGCATTACGCACATTATACGCATAACAATAGTTATTGTCGCCTGACAACATCACAACAATCGTGGACAGCAGTTTGTCAACACGTGTTTTGAAGATGCTCTGTCCTGTTCAGCTGCAGCTAAAGGCCTACTGATATTTCGCACTCATCTAATTACGTCTGTGTTTTTTACCCAAAGGAAATGTGTCTATAATAATGAGGAAAGGAGAAATATCTACTTGAAGATGCCTGAGATGTTAAACGCCTATTTGCAAGTATTTTACCACGCCGTAGGTCTACTCCATAAAAATAGTAAGTTTCAGTTGGATTATAGCGGGTTATTTTTGGCAATTGCAAAACGATAGCTAGGCACCAGTCCATCTGGTATTTTTGGGTCCGTTATCATTAAAGGCCTATTTTTTATACCAAAAAGGTGTTGGTCTCCCATCCAGTAGCTGACCACGATCGACTCAATGTTGGTGTTGTGTGGTGGCGCATTGTGATCTGGTACCCATTACTTTTAACTAAGTTATCATGCCGGTGCCGGGTGCTCCAGAAATTGAGAAAAAAATCCTATTTTGAACAAAGCCGCTCTGTACATAGAAACAAAATTATCACATCAGATAGAGGACACAAACACGATCAGGAGTAAAAACAAAAAAAGAAGGATCAGAATGCAAAAGTCTACAGCACCCGGTATTCCCAGGCGGTCTCCCATCCAAGTACTAACCGGGCCCGACGTTGCTTAACTTCGGTGATCGGACGAGAACCGGTGTATTCAACGTGGTATGGCCGTAGACATTTGAAGATGCAAATTTAGCTTACTTATAGCTACAGCATTGACCTTTTTTCAATCATTTCTAAAATACTGTGCAAAAATTTGTGACATCTTCTTATGAAACTTACAAGTTTCTGTAATCAAAGTGTGCATTGTTCTGATGAGATTCCAGACTTTTCATTTGAGGAACTATAATATATCAAGGGTTGCACGTCCGGTCAGCGTAAGTTTACCAACTCCCGCTTTCACAAGGTAAATTGGTTGTCTTTGGCGGAGTAAAATTAGAAACGCATTCCTTCGATTTACAACTTTGGTTCGAGCTATCTTCAGTAGATAGCAAACATTTACAAATGGGGGGGGTCATAAAATTTTGTTTCGTTGGTAGTGGTGTGTGTGTGTGTGGGAGGGGGGCGGATTATAAAATTTTTGTTGTCGATAGGGGGGGTCGCAATTTTATTGATGCCGACTTCTTGTAAATTTGGGACCCCTCTTCCGAAGAAAATGATAGGCCCTTACCTCTTCTGTATAAATCTGTGTTTGATGATGAAGTAGTGCATTACTGTAGGTCCATGTGGTGATGAATTTAAATGAATATGTCATTTGATATTAAAAATAGACTTGTTTTAAAATGAACCATTTACTACATAAAAATGGAAATAAAATGCAGTAGATAGACAATTGATATACCAGACGAAACAGTAGGCAAACAGCTAAAGAGCTCGAAACGAAAAAAAAAAATAAATAAATAAAAAAATCATTTTGTGACACATAAAACCAACATGTATCCCTGGACAAACAAACAAACAAACAAACAAACAAAACGCGTCATTTTGCATTTTCAGAAGCACATAACACATAGGCCTAAGATGAGACATATTTTGTTTGATTTATTTTGTAACTGAATCGCATTGACCATGTTGACACGCACGAGCCAACATCAAGCGCGTCGGCGTCAGGGCGCGGACGTATGCGGGTGAAGGTGAAACAATGACTTCAGTTTACGCGTACGCATTACGCACATTATACGCATAACAATAGTTATTGTCGCCTGACAACATCACAACAATCGTGGACAGCAGTTTGTCAACACGTGTTTTGAAGATGCTCTGTCCTGTTCAGCTGCAGCTAAAGGCCTACTGATATTTCGCACTCATCTAATTACGTCTGTGTTTTTTACCCAAAGGAAATGTGTCTATAATAATGAGGAAAGGAGAAATATCTACTTGAAGATGCCTGAGATGTTAAACGCCTATTTGCAAGTATTTTACCACGCCGTAGGTCTACTCCATAAAAATAGTAAGTTTCAGTTGGATTATAGCGGGTTATTTTTGGCAATTGCAAAACGATAGCTAGGCACCAGTCCATCTGGTATTTTTGGGTCCGTTATCATTAAAGGCCTATTTTTTATATCTATAAGGTGTTGGTCTCCCATCCAGTAGCTGACCACGATCGACTCAATGTTGGTGTTGTGTGGTGGCGCATTGTGATCTGGTACCCATTACTTTTAACTAAGTTATCATGCCGGTGCCGGGTGCTCCAGAAAAAAAGAAAAAAAATCCTATTTTGAACAAAGCCGCTCTGTACATAGAAACAAAATTATATCACATCAGATAGAGGACACAAACACGATCAGGAGTAAAAATAAAAAAGAAGGATCAGAATGCAAAAGTCTACAGCACCCGGTATTCCCAGGCGGTCTCCCATCCAAGTACTAACCGGGCCCGACGTTGCTTAACTTCGGTGATCGGACGAGAACCGGTGTATTCAACGTGGTATGGCCGTAGACATTTGAAGATGCAAATTTAGCTTACTTATAGCTACAGCATTGACCTTTTTTCAATCATTTCTAAAATACTGTGCAAAAATTTGTGACATCTTCTTATGAAACTTACAAGTTTCTGTAATCAAAGTGTGCATTGTTCTGATGAGATTCCAGACTTTTCATTTGAGGAACTATAATATATCAAGGGTTGCACGTCCGGTCAGCGTAAGTTTACCAACTCCCGCTTTCACAAGGTAAATTGGTTGTCTTTGGCGGAGTAAAATTAGAAACGCATTCCTTCGATTTACAACTTTGGTTCGAGCTATCTTCAGTAGATAGCAAACATTTACAAATGGGGGGGGTCATAAAATTTTGTTTCGTTGGTAGTGTGTGTGTGTGTGTGTGGGAGGGGCGGATTATAAAATTTTTGTTGTCGATAGGGGGTCGCAATTTTATTGATGCCGACTTCTTGTAAATTTGGGACCCCTCTTCCGAAGAAAATGATAGGCCCTTACCTCTTCTGTATAAATCTGTGTTTGATGATGAAGTAGTGCATTACTGTAGGTCCATGTGGTGATGAATTTAAATGAAATATGTCATTTGATATTAAAAATAGACTTGTTTTAAAATGAACCATTTACTACATAAAAATGGAAATAAAATGCAGTAGATAGACAATTGATATACCAGACGAAACAGTAGGCAAACAGCTAAAGAGCTCGAAACGAAAAAAAAAAATAAATAAATAAAAAAATCATTTTGTGACACATAAAACCAACATGTATCCCCTTGACAAACAAACAAACAAACAAACAAACAAAACGCGTCATTTTGCATTTCAGAAGCACATAACACATAGGCCTAAGATGAGACATATTTTGTTTGATTTATTTTGTAACTGAATCGCATTGACCATGTTGACACGCACGAGCCAACATCAAGCGCGTCGGCGTCAGGGCGCGGACGTATGCGGGTGAAGGTGAAACAATGACTTCAGTTTACGCGTACGCATTACGCACATTATACGCATAACAATAGTTATTGTCGCCTGACAACATCACAACAATCGTGGACAGCAGTTTGTCAACACGTGTTTTGAAGATGCTCTGTCCTGTTCAGCTGCAGCTAAAGGCCTACTGATATTTCGCACTCATCTAATTACGTCTGTGTTTTTTACCCAAAGGAAATGTGTCTATAATAATGAGGAAAGGAGAAATATCTACTTGAAGATGCCTGAGATGTTAAACGCCTATTTGCAAGTATTTTACCACGCCGTAGGTCTACTCCATAAAAATAGTAAGTTTCAGTTGGATTATAGCGGGTTATTTTTGGCAATTGCAAAACGATAGCTAGGCACCAGTCCATCTGGTATTTTTGGGTCCGTTATCATTAAAGGCCTATTTTTTATACCAAAAAGGTGTTGGTCTCCCATCCAGTAGCTGACCACGATCGACTCAATGTTGGTGTTGTGTGGTGGCGCATTGTGATCTGGTACCCATTACTTTTAACTAAGTTATCATGCCGGTGCCGGGTGCTCCAGAAAAAAAAAAAAAAATCCTATTTTGAACAAAGCCGCTCTGTACATAGAAACAAAATTATCACATCAGATAGAGGACACAAACACGATCAGGAGTAAAAATAAAAAGAGAAGGATCAGAATGCAAAAGTCTACAGCACCCGGTATTCCCAGGCGGTCTCCCATCCAAGTACTAACCGGGCCCGACGTTGCTTAACTTCGGTGATCGGACGAGAACCGGTGTATTCAACGTGGTATGGCCGTAGACATTTGAAGATGCAAATTTAGCTTACTTATAGCTACAGCATTGACCTTTTTTCAATCATTTCTAAAATACTGTGCAAAAATTTGTGACATCTTCTTATGAAACTTACAAGTTTCTGTAATCAAAGTGTGCATTGTTCTGATGAGATTCCAGACTTTTCATTTGAGGAACTATAATATATCAAGGGTTGCACGTCCGGTCAGCGTAAGTTTACCAACTCCCGCTTTCACAAGGTAAATTGGTTGTCTTTGGCGGAGTAAAATTAGAAACGCATTCCTTCGATTTACAACTTTGGTTCGAGCTATCTTCAGTAGATAGCAAACATTTACAAATGGGGGGGGTCATAAAATTTTGTTTCGTTGGTAGTGGTGTGTGTGTGTGTGGGAGGGGGGGGCGGATTATAAAATTTTTGTTGTCGATAGGGGGGTCGCAATTTTATTGATGCCGACTTCTTGTAAATTTGGGACCCCTCTTCCGAAGAAAATGATAGGCCCTTACCTCTTCTGTATAAATCTGTGTTTGATGATGAAGTAGTGCATTACTGTAGGTCCATGTGGTGATGAATAAATGAAATATGTCATTTGATATTAAAAATAGACTTGTTTTAAAATGAACCATTTACTACATAAAAATGGAAATAAAATGCAGTAGATAGACAATTGATATACCAGACGAAACAGTAGGCAAACAGCTAAAGAGCTCGAAACGAAAAAAAAAAAATAAATAAATAAAAAATCATTTTGTGACACATAAAACCAACATGTATCCCTTGACAAACAAACAAACAAACAAACAAACAAAACGCGTCATTTTGCATTTTCAGAAGCACATAACACATAGGCCTAAGATGAGACATATTTTGTTTGATTTATTTTGTAACTGAATCGCATTGACCATGTTGACACGCACGAGCCAACATCAAGCGCGTCGGCGTCAGGGCGCGGACGTATGCGGGTGAAGGTGAAACAATGACTTCAGTTTACGCGTACGCATTACGCACATTATACGCATAACAATAGTTATTGTCGCCTGACAACATCACAACAATCGTGGACAGCAGTTTGTCAACACGTGTTTTGAAGATGCTCTGTCCTGTTCAGCTGCAGCTAAAGGCCTACTGATATTTCGCACTCATCTAATTACGTCTGTGTTTTTTACCCAAAGGAAATGTGTCTATAATAATGAGGAAAGGAGAAATATCTACTTGAAGATGCCTGAGATGTTAAACGCCTATTTGCAAGTATTTTACCACGCCGTAGGTCTACTCCATAAAAATAGTAAGTTTCAGTTGGATTATAGCGGGTTATTTTTGGCAATTGCAAAACGATAGCTAGGCACCAGTCCATCTGGTATTTTTGGGTCCGTTATCATTAAAGGCCTATTTTTATACCAAAAGGTGTTGGTCTCCCATCCAGTAGCTGACCACGATCGACTCAATGTTGGTGTTGTGTGGTGGCGCATTGTGATCTGGTACCCATTACTTTTAACTAAGTTATCATGCCGGTGCCGGGTGCTCCAGAAATTGAAAAAAAAAATCCTATTTTGAACAAAGCCGCTCTGTACATAGAAACAAAATTATCACATCAGATAGAGGACACAAACACGATCAGGAGTAAAAATAAAAAAGAAGGATCAGAATGCAAAGTCTACAGCACCCGGTATTCCCAGGCGGTCTCCCATCCAAGTACTAACCGGGCCCGACGTTGCTTAACTTCGGTGATCGGACGAGAACCGGTGTATTCAACGTGGTATGGCCGTAGACATTTGAAGATGCAAATTTAGCTTACTTATAGCTACAGCATTGACCTTTTTTCAATCATTTCTAAAATACTGTGCAAAAATTTGTGACATCTTCTTATGAAACTTACAAGTTTCTGTAATCAAAGTGTGCATTGTTCTGATGAGATTCCAGACTTTTCATTTGAGGAACTATAATATATCAAGGGTTGCACGTCCGGTCAGCGTAAGTTTACCAACTCCCGCTTTCACAAGGTAAATTGGTTGTCTTTGGCGGAGTAAAATTAGAAACGCATTCCTTCGATTTACAACTTTGGTTCGAGCTATCTTCAGTAGATAGCAAACATTTACAAATGGGGGGGGGGGGGGTCATAAAATTTTGTTTCGTTGGTAGTGGTGTGTGTGTGTGTGGGAGGGGGGCGGATTATAAAATTTTTGTTGTCGATAGGGGGGTCGCAATTTTATTGATGCCGACTTCTTGTAAATTTGGGACCCCTCTTCCGAAGAAAATGATAGGCCCTTACCTCTTCTGTATAAATCTGTGTTTGATGATGAAGTAGTGCATTACTGTAGGTCCATGTGGTGATGAATTTAAATGAAATATGTCATTTGATATTAAAAATAGACTTGTTTTAAAATGAACCATTTACTACATAAAAATGGAAATAAAATGCAGTAGATAGACAATTGATATACCAGACGAAACAGTAGGCAAACAGCTAAAGAGCTCGAAACGAAAAAAAAAAAAAATAAATAAATAAAAAATCATTTTGTGACACATAAAACCAACATGTATCCCTTGACAAACAAACAAACAAACAAACAAACAAAACGCGTCATTTTGCATTTTCAGAAGCACATAACACATAGGCCTAAGATGAGACATATTTTGTTTGATTTATTTTGTAACTGAATCGCATTGACCATGTTGACACGCACGAGCCAACATCAAGCGCGTCGGCGTCAGGGCGCGGACGTATGCGGGTGAAGGTGAAACAATGACTTCAGTTTACGCGTACGCATTACGCACATTATACGCATAACAATAGTTATTGTCGCCTGACAACATCACAACAATCGTGGACAGCAGTTTGTCAACACGTGTTTTGAAGATGCTCTGTCCTGTTCAGCTGCAGCTAAAGGCCTACTGATATTTCGCACTCATCTAATTACGTCTGTGTTTTTTACCCAAAGGAAATGTGTCTATAATAATGAGGAAAGGAGAAATATCTACTTGAAGATGCCTGAGATGTTAAACGCCTATTTGCAAGTATTTTACCACGCCGTAGGTCTACTCCATAAAAATAGTAAGTTTCAGTTGGATTATAGCGGGTTATTTTTGGCAATTGCAAAACGATAGCTAGGCACCAGTCCATCTGGTATTTTTGGGTCCGTTATCATTAAAGGCCTATTTTTTATTTTTAGAAAGGTGTTGGTCTCCCATCCAGTAGCTGACCACGATCGACTCAATGTTGGTGTTGTGTGGTGGCGCATTGTGATCTGGTACCCATTACTTTTAACTAAGTTATCATGCCGGTGCCGGGTGCTCCAGAAATAAAGAAAAAAAATCCTATTTTGAACAAAGCCGCTCTGTACATAGAAACAAAATTATCACATCAGATAGAGGACACAAACACGATCAGGAGTAAAAATAAAAAAAGAAGGATCAGAATGCAAAAGTCTACAGCACCCGGTATTCCCAGGCGGTCTCCCATCCAAGTACTAACCGGGCCCGACGTTGCTTAACTTCGGTGATCGGACGAGAACCGGTGTATTCAACGTGGTATGGCCGTAGACATTTGAAGATGCAAATTTAGCTTACTTATAGCTACAGCATTGACCTTTTTTCAATCATTTCTAAAATACTGTGCAAAAATTTGTGACATCTTCTTATGAAACTTACAAGTTTCTGTAATCAAAGTGTGCATTGTTCTGATGAGATTCCAGACTTTTCATTTGAGGAACTATAATATATCAAGGGTTGCACGTCCGGTCAGCGTAAGTTTACCAACTCCCGCTTTCACAAGGTAAATTGGTTGTCTTTGGCGGAGTAAAATTAGAAACGCATTCCTTCGATTTACAACTTTGGTTCGAGCTATCTTCAGTAGATAGCAAACATTTACAAATGGGGGGGTCATAAAATTTTGTTTCGTTGGTAGTGTGTGTGTGTGTGTGGGGGGGCGGATTATAAAATTTTTGTTGTCGATAGGGGGTCGCAATTTTATTGATGCCGACTTCTTGTAAATTTGGGACCCCTCTTCCGAAGAAAATGATAGGCCCTTACCTCTTCTGTATAAATCTGTGTTTGATGATGAAGTAGTGCATTACTGTAGGTCCATGTGGTGATGAATTTAAATGAAATATGTCATTTGATAAAAAAAAATAGACTTGTTTTAAAATGAACCATTTACTACATAAAAATGGAAATAAAATGCAGTAGATAGACAATTGATATACCAGACGAAACAGTAGGCAAACAGCTAAAGAGCTCGAAACGAAAAAAAAAAAAATAAATAAAAAAAATCATTTTGTGACACATAAAACCAACATGTATCCCTTGACAAACAAACAAACAAACAAACAAACAAAACGCGTCATTTTGCATTTTCAGAAGCACATAACACATAGGCCTAAGATGAGACATATTTTGTTTGATTTATTTTGTAACTGAATCGCATTGACCATGTTGACACGCACGAGCCAACATCAAGCGCGTCGGCGTCAGGGCGCGGACGTATGCGGGTGAAGGTGAAACAATGACTTCAGTTTACGCGTACGCATTACGCACATTATACGCATAACAATAGTTATTGTCGCCTGACAACATCACAACAATCGTGGACAGCAGTTTGTCAACACGTGTTTTGAAGATGCTCTGTCCTGTTCAGCTGCAGCTAAAGGCCTACTGATATTTCGCACTCATCTAATTACGTCTGTGTTTTTTACCCAAAGGAAATGTGTCTATAATAATGAGGAAAGGAGAAATATCTACTTGAAGATGCCTGAGATGTTAAACGCCTATTTGCAAGTATTTTACCACGCCGTAGGTCTACTCCATAAAAATAGTAAGTTTCAGTTGGATTATAGCGGGTTATTTTTGGCAATTGCAAAACGATAGCTAGGCACCAGTCCATCTGGTATTTTTGGGTCCGTTATCATTAAAGGCCTATTTTTATACCAAAAAGGTGTTGGTCTCCCATCCAGTAGCTGACCACGATCGACTCAATGTTGGTGTTGTGTGGTGGCGCATTGTGATCTGGTACCCATTACTTTTAACTAAGTTATCATGCCGGTGCCGGGTGCTCCAGAAATTGAGAAAAAAATCCTATTTTGAACAAAGCCGCTCTGTACATAGAAACAAAATTATCACATCAGATAGAGGACACAAACACGATCAGGAGTAAAAATAAAAAAAGAAGGATCAGAATGCAAAAGTCTACAGCACCCGGTATTCCCAGGCGGTCTCCCATCCAAGTACTAACCGGGCCCGACGTTGCTTAACTTCGGTGATCGGACGAGAACCGGTGTATTCAACGTGGTATGGCCGTAGACATTTGAAGATGCAAATTTAGCTTACTTATAGCTACAGCATTGACCTTTTTTTCAATCATTTCTAAAATACTGTGCAAAAATTTGTGACATCTTCTTATGAAACTTACAAGTTTCTGTAATCAAAGTGTGCATTGTTCTGATGAGATTCCAGACTTTTCATTTGAGGAACTATAATATATCAAGGGTTGCACGTCCGGTCAGCGTAAGTTTACCAACTCCCGCTTTCACAAGGTAAATTGGTTGTCTTTGGCGGAGTAAAATTAGAAACGCATTCCTTCGATTTACAACTTTGGTTCGAGCTATCTTCAGTAGATAGCAAACATTTACAAATGGGGGGGGGTCATAAAATTTTGTTTCGTTGGTAGTGGTGTGTGTGTGTGTGGGAGGGGGCGGATTATAAAATTTTTGTTGTCGATAGGGGGGTCGCAATTTTATTGATGCCGACTTCTTGTAAATTTGGGACCCCTCTTCCGAAGAAAATGATAGGCCCTTACCTCTTCTGTATAAATCTGTGTTTGATGATGAAGTAGTGCATTACTGTAGGTCCATGTGGTGATGAATTTAAATGAAATATGTCATTTGATATTAAAAATAGACTTGTTTTAAAATGAACCATTTACTACATAAAAATGGAAATAAAATGCAGTAGATAGACAATTGATATACCAGACGAAACAGTAGGCAAACAGCTAAAGAGCTCGAAACGAAAAAAAAAAAATAAATAAATAAAAAATCATTTTGTGACACATAAAACCAACATGTATCCCCTTGACAAACAAACAAACAAACAAACAAACAAAACGCGTCATTTTGCATTTTCAGAAGCACATAACACATAGGCCTAAGATGAGACATATTTTGTTTGATTTATTTTGTAACTGAATCGCATTGACCATGTTGACACGCACGAGCCAACATCAAGCGCGTCGGCGTCAGGGCGCGGACGTATGCGGGTGAAGGTGAAACAATGACTTCAGTTTACGCGTACGCATTACGCACATTATACGCATAACAATAGTTATTGTCGCCTGACAACATCACAACAATCGTGGACAGCAGTTTGTCAACACGTGTTTTGAAGATGCTCTGTCCTGTTCAGCTGCAGCTAAAGGCCTACTGATATTTCGCACTCATCTAATTACGTCTGTGTTTTTTACCCAAAGGAAATGTGTCTATAATAATGAGGAAAGGAGAAATATCTACTTGAAGATGCCTGAGATGTTAAACGCCTATTTGCAAGTATTTTACCACGCCGTAGGTCTACTCCATAAAAATAGTAAGTTTCAGTTGGATTATAGCGGGTTATTTTTGGCAATTGCAAAACGATAGCTAGGCACCAGTCCATCTGGTATTTTTGGGTCCGTTATCATTAAAGGCCTATTTTTTATACTATAAAGGTGTTGGTCTCCCATCCAGTAGCTGACCACGATCGACTCAATGTTGGTGTTGTGTGGTGGCGCATTGTGATCTGGTACCCATTACTTTTAACTAAGTTATCATGCCGGTGCCGGGTGCTCCAAAAAAAAAGAAAAAAAATCCTATTTTGAACAAAGCCGCTCTGTACATAGAAACAAAATTATCACATCAGATAGAGGACACAAACACGATCAGGAGTAAAAAAAAAAAAGAAGGATCAGAATGCAAAAGTCTACAGCACCCGGTATTCCCAGGCGGTCTCCCATCCAAGTACTAACCGGGCCCGACGTTGCTTAACTTCGGTGATCGGACGAGAACCGGTGTATTCAACGTGGTATGGCTGTAGACATTTGAAGATGCAAATTTAGCTTACTTATAGCTACAGCATTGACCTTTTTTCAATCATTTCTAAAATACTGTGCAAAAATTTGTGACATCTTCTTATGAAACTTACAAGTTTCTGTAATCAAAGTGTGCATTGTTCTGATGAGATTCCAGACTTTTCATTTGAGGAACTATAATATATCAAGGGTTGCACGTCCGGTCAGCGTAAGTTTACCAACTCCCGCTTTCACAAGGTAAATTGGTTGTCTTTGGCGGAGTAAAATTAGAAACGCATTCCTTCGATTTACAACTTTGGTTCGAGCTATCTTCAGTAGATAGCAAACATTTACAAATGGGGGGGGGGTCATAAAATTTTGTTTCGTTGGTAGTGTGGTGTGTGTGTGTGTGTGTGGGGGGGGCGGATTATAAAATTTTTGTTGTCGATAGGGGGGCCGCAATTTTATTGATGCCGACTTCTTGTAAATTTGGGACCCCTCTTCCGAAGAAAATGATAGGCCCTTACCTCTTCTGTATAAATCTGTGTTTGATGATGAAGTAGTGCATTACTGTAGGTCCATGTGATGATGAATTTAAATGAAATATGTCATTTGATATTAAAAATAGACTTGTTTTAAAATGAACCATTTACTACATAAAAATGGAAATAAAATGCAGTAGATAGACAATTGATATACCAGACGAAACAGTAGGCAAACAGCTAAAGAGCTCGAAACGAAAAAAAAAAAAATAAATAAAAAAATCATTTTGTGACACATAAAACCAACATGTATCCCTTGACAAACAAACAAACAAACAAACAAACAAAACGCGTCATTTTGCATTTTCAGAAGCACATAACACATAGGCCTAAGATGAGACATATTTTGTTTGATTTATTTTGTAACTGAATCGCATTGACCATGTTGACACGCACGAGCCAACATCAAGCGCGTCGGCGTCAGGGCGCGGACGTATGCGGGTGAAGGTGAAACAATGACTTCAGTTTACGCGTACGCATTACGCACATTATACGCATAACAATAGTTATTGTCGCCTGACAACATCACAACAATCGTGGACAGCAGTTTGTCAACACGTGTTTTGAAGATGCTCTGTCCTGTTCAGCTGCAGCTAAAGGCCTACTGATATTTCGCACTCATCTAATTACGTCTGTGTTTTTTACCCAAAGGAAATGTGTCTATAATAATGAGGAAAGGAGAAATATCTACTTGAAGATGCCTGAGATGTTAAACGCCTATTTGCAAGTATTTTACCACGCCGTAGGTCTACTCCATAAAAATAGTAAGTTTCAGTTGGATTATAGCGGGTTATTTTTGGCAATTGCAAAACGATAGCTAGGCACCAGTCCATCTGGTATTTTTGGGTCCGTTATCATTAAAGGCCTATTTTTATACCAAAAGGTGTTGGTCTCCCATCCAGTAGCTGACCACGATCGACTCAATGTTGGTGTTGTGTGGTGGCGCATTGTGATCTGGTACCCATTACTTTTAACTAAGTTATCATGCCGGTGCCGGGTGCTCCAGAAAAAAAAAAAAAAAATCCTATTTTGAACAAAGCCGCTCTGTACATAGAAACAAAATTATCACATCAGATAGAGGACACAAACACGATCAGGAGTAAAAATAAAAAAGAAGGATCAGAATGCAAAAGTCTACAGCACCCGGTATTCCCAGGCGGTCTCCCATCCAAGTACTAACCGGGCCCGACGTTGCTTAACTTCGGTGATCGGACGAGAACCGGTGTATTCAACGTGGTATGGCCGTAGACATTTGAAGATGCAAATTTAGCTTACTTATAGCTACAGCATTGACCTTTTTTTCAATCATTTCTAAAATACTGTGCAAAAATTTGTGACATCTTCTTATGAAACTTACAAGTTTCTGTAATCAAAGTGTGCATTGTTCTGATGAGATTCCAGACTTTTCATTTGAGGAACTATAATATATCAAGGGTTGCACGTCCGGTCAGCGTAAGTTTACCAACTCCCGCTTTCACAAGGTAAATTGGTTGTCTTTGGCGGAGTAAAATTAGAAACGCATTCCTTCGATTTACAACTTCTTCAGTAGATAGCAAGCTATCTTCAGTAGATAGCAAACATTTACAAATGGGGGGGGTCATAAAATTTTGTTTCGTTGGTAGTGGTGTGTGTGTGTGTGTGGGAGGGGGGCGGATTATAAAATTTTTGTTGTCGATAGGGGGGTCGCAATTTTATTGATGCCGACTTCTTGTAAATTTGGGACCCCTCTTCCGAAGAAAATGATAGGCCCTTACCTCTTCTGTATAAATCTGTGTTTGATGATGAAGTAGTGCATTACTGTAGGTCCATGTGGTGATGAATTTAAATGAAATATGTCATTTGATATAAAAAATAGACTTGTTTTAAAATGAACCATTTACTACATAAAAATGGAAATAAAATGCAGTAGATAGACAATTGATATACCAGACGAAACAGTAGGCAAACAGCTAAAGAGCTCGAAACGAAAAAAAAAATAAATAAATAAAAAAATCATTTTGTGACACATAAAACCAACATGTATCCCCTTGACAAACAAACAAACAAACAAACAAACAAAACGCGTCATTTTGCATTTTCAGAAGCACATAACACATAGGCCTAAGATGAGACATATTTTGTTTGATTTATTTTGTAACTGAATCGCATTGACCATGTTGACACGCACGAGCCAACATCAAGCGCGTCGGCGTCAGGGCGCGGACGTATGCGGGTGAAGGTGAAACAATGACTTCAGTTTACGCGTACGCATTACGCACATTATACGCATAACAATAGTTATTGTCGCCTGACAACATCACAACAATCGTGGACAGCAGTTTGTCAACACGTGTTTTGAAGATGCTCTGTCCTGTTCAGCTGCAGCTAAAGGCCTACTGATATTTCGCACTCATCTAATTACGTCTGTGTTTTTTACCCAAAGGAAATGTGTCTATAATAATGAGGAAAGGAGAAATATCTACTTGAAGATGCCTGAGATGTTAAACGCCTATTTGCAAGTATTTTACCACGCCGTAGGTCTACTCCATAAAAATAGTAAGTTTCAGTTGGATTATAGCGGGTTATTTTTGGCAATTGCAAAACGATAGCTAGGCACCAGTCCATCTGGTATTTTTGGGTCCGTTATCATTAAAGGCCTATTTTTTATACCAAAAGGTGTTGGTCTCCCATCCAGTAGCTGACCACGATCGACTCAATGTTGGTGTTGTGTGGTGGCGCATTGTGATCTGGTACCCATTACTTTTAACTAAGTTATCATGCCGGTGCCGGGTGCTCCAGAAATAAAAAAAAAAATCCTATTTTGAACAAAGCCGCTCTGTACATAGAAACAAAATTATCACATCAGATAGAGGACACAAACACGATCAGGAGTAAAAATAAAAAAGAAGGATCAGAATGCAAAAGTCTACAGCACCCGGTATTCCCAGGCGGTCTCCCATCCAAGTACTAACCGGGCCCGACGTTGCTTAACTTCGGTGATCGGACGAGAACCGGTGTATTCAACGTGGTATGGCCGTAGACATTTGAAGATGCAAATTTAGCTTACTTATAGCTACAGCATTGACCTTTTTTTCAATCATTTCTAAAATACTGTGCAAAAATTTGTGACATCTTCTTATGAAACTTACAAGTTTCTGTAATCAAAGTGTGCATTGTTCTGATGAGATTCCAGACTTTTCATTTGAGGAACTATAATATATCAAGGGTTGCACGTCCGGTCAGCGTAAGTTTACCAACTCCCGCTTTCACAAGGTAAATTGGTTGTCTTTGGCGGAGTAAAATTAGAAACGCATTCCTTCGATTTACAACTTTGGTTCGAGCTATCTTCAGTAGATAGCAAACATTTACAAATGGGGGGGGGTCATAAAATTTTGTTTCGTTGGTAGTGGTGTGTGTGTGTGTGTGGGGGGGCGGATTATAAAATTTTTGTTGTCGATAGGGGGTCGCAATTTTATTGATGCCGACTTCTTGTAAATTTGGGACCCCTCTTCCGAAGAAAATGATAGGCCCTTACCTCTTCTGTATAAATCTGTGTTTGATGATGAAGTAGTGCATTACTGTAGGTCCATGTGGTGATGAATTTAAATGAAATATGTCATTTGATATTAAAAATAGACTTGTTTTAAAATGAACCATTTACTACATAAAAATGGAAATAAAATGCAGTAGATAGACAATTGATATACCAGACGAAACAGTAGGCAAACAGCTAAAGAGCTCGAAACGAAAAAAAAAAAAATAAATAAAAAATCATTTTGTGACACATAAAACCAACATGTATCCCTTGACAAACAAACAAACAAACAAACAAACAAAACGCGTCATTTTGCATTTTCAGAAGCACATAACACATAGGCCTAAGATGAGACATATTTTGTTTGATTTATTTTGTAACTGAATCGCATTGACCATGTTGACACGCACGAGCCAACATCAAGCGCGTCGGCGTCAGGGCGCGGACGTATGCGGGTGAAGGTGAAACAATGACTTCAGTTTACGCGTACGCATTACGCACATTATACGCATAACAATAGTTATTGTCGCCTGACAACATCACAACAATCGTGGACAGCAGTTTGTCAACACGTGTTTTGAAGATGCTCTGTCCTGTTCAGCTGCAGCTAAAGGCCTACTGATATTTCGCACTCATCTAATTACGTCTGTGTTTTTTACCCAAAGGAAATGTGTCTATAATAATGAGGAAAGGAGAAATATCTACTTGAAGATGCCTGAGATGTTAAACGCCTATTTGCAAGTATTTTACCACGCCGTAGGTCTACTCCATAAAAATAGTAAGTTTCAGTTGGATTATAGCGGGTTATTTTTGGCAATTGCAAAACGATAGCTAGGCACCAGTCCATCTGGTATTTTTGGGTCCGTTATCATTAAAGGCCTATTTTTATACCAAAAAGGTGTTGGTCTCCCATCCAGTAGCTGACCACGATCGACTCAATGTTGGTGTTGTGTGGTGGCGCATTGTGATCTGGTACCCATTACTTTTAACTAAGTTATCATGCCGGTGCCGGGTGCTCCAGAAATTGAGAAAAAAAATCCTATTTTGAACAAAGCCGCTCTGTACATAGAAACAAAATTATCACATCAGATAGAGGACACAAACACGATCAGGAGTAAAAATAAAAAAAGAAGGATCAGAATGCAAAAGTCTACAGCACCCGGTATTCCCAGGCGGTCTCCCATCCAAGTACTAACCGGGCCCGACGTTGCTTAACTTCGGTGATCGGACGAGAACCGGTGTATTCAACGTGGTATGGCCGTAGACATTTGAAGATGCAAATTTAGCTTACTTATAGCTACAGCATTGACCTTTTTTTCAATCATTTCTAAAATACTGTGCAAAAATTTGTGACATCTTCTTATGAAACTTACAAGTTTCTGTAATCAAAGTGTGCATTGTTCTGATGAGATTCCAGACTTTTCATTTGAGGAACTATAATATATCAAGGGTTGCACGTCCGGTCAGCGTAAGTTTACCAACTCCCGCTTTCACAAGGTAAATTGGTTGTCTTTGGCGGAGTAAAATTAGAAACGCATTCCTTCGATTTACAACTTTGGTTCGAGCTATCTTCAGTAGATAGCAAACATTTACAAATGGGGGGGGTCATAAAATTTTGTTTCGTTGGTAGTGGTGTGTGTGTGTGTGTGGGGGGGCGGATTATAAAATTTTTGTTGTCGATAGGGGGTCGCAATTTTATTGATGCCGACTTCTTGTAAATTTGGGACCCCTCTTCCGAAGAAAATGATAGGCCCTTACCTCTTCTGTATAAATCTGTGTTTGATGATGAAGTAGTGCATTACTGTAGGTCCATGTGGTGATGAATTTAAATGAAATATGTCATTTGATATTAAAAATAGACTTGTTTTAAAATGAACCATTTACTACATAAAAATGGAAATAAAATGCAGTAGATAGACAATTGATATACCAGACGAAACAGTAGGCAAACAGCTAAAGAGCTCGAAACGAAAAAAAAAAAAAAATAAATAAATAAAAAATCATTTTGTGACACATAAAACCAACATGTATCCCTTGACAAACAAACAAACAAACAAACAAACAAAACGCGTCATTTTGCATTTTCAGAAGCACATAACACATAGGCCTAAGATGAGACATATTTTGTTTGATTTATTTTGTAACTGAATCGCATTGACCATGTTGACACGCACGAGCCAACATCAAGCGCGTCGGCGTCAGGGCGCGGACGTATGCGGGTGAAGGTGAAACAATGACTTCAGTTTACGCGTACGCATTACGCACATTATACGCATAACAATAGTTATTGTCGCCTGACAACATCACAACAATCGTGGACAGCAGTTTGTCAACACGTGTTTTGAAGATGCTCTGTCCTGTTCAGCTGCAGCTAAAGGCCTACTGATATTTCGCACTCATCTAATTACGTCTGTGTTTTTTACCCAAAGGAAATGTGTCTATAATAATGAGGAAAGGAGAAATATCTACTTGAAGATGCCTGAGATGTTAAACGCCTATTTGCAAGTATTTTACCACGCCGTAGGTCTACTCCATAAAAATAGTAAGTTTCAGTTGGATTATAGCGGGTTATTTTTGGCAATTGCAAAACGATAGCTAGGCACCAGTCCATCTGGTATTTTTGGGTCCGTTATCATTAAAGGCCTATTTTTTATACCAAAAAGGTGTTGGTCTCCCATCCAGTAGCTGACCACGATCGACTCAATGTTGGTGTTGTGTGGTGGCGCATTGTGATCTGGTACCCATTACTTTTAACTAAGTTATCATGCCGGTGCCGGGTGCTCCAGAAATTGAGAAAAAAATCCTATTTTGAACAAAGCCGCTCTGTACATAGAAACAAAATTATCACATCAGATAGAGGACACAAACACGATCAGGAGTAAAAATAAAAAAGAAGGATCAGAATGCAAAGTCTACAGCACCCGGTATTCCCAGGCGGTCTCCCATCCAAGTACTAACCGGGCCCGACGTTGCTTAACTTCGGTGATCGGACGAGAACCGGTGTATTCAACGTGGTATGGCCGTAGACATTTGAAGATGCAAATTTAGCTTACTTATAGCTACAGCATTGACCTTTTTTTCAATCATTTCTAAAATACTGTGCAAAAATTTGTGACATCTTCTTATGAAACTTACAAGTTTCTGTAATCAAAGTGTGCATTGTTCTGATGAGATTCCAGACTTTTCATTTGAGGAACTATAATATATCAAGGGTTGCACGTCCGGTCAGCGTAAGTTTACCAACTCCCGCTTTCACAAGGTAAATTGGTTGTCTTTGGCGGAGTAAAATTAGAAACGCATTCCTTCGATTTACAACTTTGGTTCGAGCTATCTTCAGTAGATAGCAAACATTTACAAATGGGGGGGTCATAAAATTTTGTTTCGTTGGTAGTGGGGGGTGGGTGTGTGGGGGGGGGGCGGATTATAAAATTTTTGTTGTCGATAGGGGGGGCGCAATTTTATTGATGCCGACTTCTTGTAAATTTGGGCCCCCTCTTCCGAAGAAAATGATAGGCCCTTACCTCTTCTGTATAAATCTGTGTTTGATGATGAAGTAGTGCATTACTGTAGGTCCATGTGGTGATGAATTTAAATGAAATATGTCATTTGATATTAAAAATAGACTTGTTTTAAAATGAACCATTTACTACATAAAAATGGAAATAAAATGCAGTAGATAGACAATTGATATACCAGACGAAACAGTAGGCAAACAGCTAAAGAGCTCGAAACGAAAAAAAAAAAAAATAAATAAATAAAAAATCATTTTGTGACACATAAAACCAACATGTATCCCCTTGACAAACAAACAAACAAACAAACAAACAAAACGCGTCATTTTGCATTTTCAGAAGCACATAACACATAGGCCTAAGATGAGACATATTTTGTTTGATTTATTTTGTAACTGAATCGCATTGACCATGTTGACACGCACGAGCCAACATCAAGCGCGTCGGCGTCAGGGCGCGGACGTATGCGGGTGAAGGTGAAACAATGACTTCAGTTTACGCGTACGCATTACGCACATTATACGCATAACAATAGTTATTGTCGCCTGACAACATCACAACAATCGTGGACAGCAGTTTGTCAACACGTGTTTTGAAGATGCTCTGTCCTGTTCAGCTGCAGCTAAAGGCCTACTGATATTTCGCACTCATCTAATTACGTCTGTGTTTTTTACCCAAAGGAAATGTGTCTATAATAATGAGGAAAGGAGAAATATCTACTTGAAGATGCCTGAGATGTTAAACGCCTATTTGCAAGTATTTTACCACGCCGTAGGTCTACTCCATAAAAATAGTAAGTTTCAGTTGGATTATAGCGGGTTATTTTTGGCAATTGCAAAACGATAGCTAGGCACCAGTCCATCTGGTATTTTTGGGTCCGTTATCATTAAAGGCCTATTTTTATACCAAAAAGGTGTTGGTCTCCCATCCAGTAGCTGACCACGATCGACTCAATGTTGGTGTTGTGTGGTGGCGCATTGTGATCTGGTACCCATTACTTTTAACTAAGTTATCATGCCGGTGCCGGGTGCTCCAGAAATTGAGAAAAAAATCCTATTTTTTGAACAAAGCCGCTCTGTACATAGAAACAAAATTATCACATTAGATAGAGGACACAAACACGATCAGGAGTAAAAATAAAAAAAGAAGGATCAGAATGCAAAGTCTACAGCACCCGGTATTCCCAGGCGGTCTCCCATCCAAGTACTAACCGGGCCCGACGTTGCTTAACTTCGGTGATCGGACGAGAACCGGTGTATTCAACGTGGTATGGCCGTAGACATTTGAAGATGCAAATTTAGCTTACTTATAGCTACAGCATTGACCTTTTTTCAATCATTTCTAAAATACTGTGCAAAAATTTGTGACATCTTCTTATGAAACTTACAAGTTTCTGTAATCAAAGTGTGCATTGTTCTGATGAGATTCCAGACTTTTCATTTGAGGAACTATAATATATCAAGGGTTGCACGTCCGGTCAGCGTAAGTTTACCAACTCCCGCTTTCACAAGGTAAATTGGTTGTCTTTGGCGGAGTAAAATTAGAAACGCATTCCTTCGATTTACAACTTTGGTTCGAGCTATCTTCAGTAGATAGCAAACATTTACAAATGGGGGGGGTCATAAAATTTTGTTTCGTTGGTAGTGTGTGTGTGTGTGTGGGAGGGGGCGGATTATAAAATTTTTGTTGTCGATAGGGGGTCGCAATTTTATTGATGCCGACTTCTTGTAAATTTGGGACCCCTCTTCCGAAGAAAATGATAGGCCCTTACCTCTTCTGTATAAATCTGTGTTTGATGATGAAGTAGTGCATTACTGTAGGTCCATGTGGTGATGAATTTAAATGAAATATGTCATTTGATATTAAAAATAGACTTGTTTTAAAATGAACCATTTACTACATAAAAATGGAAATAAAATGCAGTAGATAGACAATTGATATACCAGACGAAACAGTAGGCAAACAGCTAAAGAGCTCGAAACGAAAAAAAAAAATAAATAAATAAATCATTTTGCGACACATAAAACCAACATGTAGGCCTATCCCCTTGACAAACAAACAAACAAACAACAAACAAAACGCGTCATTTTGCATTTTCAGAAGCACATAACACATAGGCCTAAGATGAGACATATTTTGTTTGATTTATTTTGTAACTGAATCGCATTGACCATGTTGACACGCACGAGCCAACATCAAGCGCGTCGGCGTCAGGGCGCGGACGTATGCGGGTGAAGGTGAAACAATGACTTCAGTTTACGCGTACGCATTACGCACATTATACGCATAACAATAGTTATTGTCGCCTGACAACATCACAACAATCGTGGACAGCAGTTTGTCAACACGTGTTTTGAAGATGCTCTGTCCTGTTCAGCTGCAGCTAAAGGCCTACTGATATTTCGCACTCATCTAATTACGTCTGTGTTTTTTACCCAAAGGAAATGTGTCTATAATAATGAGGAAAGGAGAAATATCTACTTGAAGATGCCTGAGATGTTAAACGCCTATTTGCAAGTATTTTACCACGCCGTAGGTCTACTCCATAAAAATAGTAAGTTTCAGTTGGATTATAGCGGGTTATTTTTGGCAATTGCAAAACGATAGCTAGGCACCAGTCCATCTGGTATTTTTGGGTCCGTTATCATTAAAGGCCTATTTTTTATACTTAAAAGGTGTTGGTCTCCCATCCAGTAGCTGACCACGATCGACTCAATGTTGGTGTTGTGTGGTGGCGCATTGTGATCTGGTACCCATTACTTTTAACTAAGTTATCATGCCGGTGCCGGGTGCTCCAGAAATTGAGAAAAAAAATCCTATTTTGAACAAAGCCGCTCTGTACATAGAAACAAAATTATCACATCAGATAGAGGACACAAACACGATCAGGAGTAAAAATAAAAAAAGAAGGATCAGAATGCAAAAGTCTACAGCACCCGGTATTCCCAGGCGGTCTCCCATCCAAGTACTAACCGGGCCCGACGTTGCTTAACTTCGGTGATCGGACGAGAACCGGTGTATTCAACGTGGTATGGCCGTAGACATTTGAAGATGCAAATTTAGCTTACTTATAGCTACAGCATTGACCTTTTTTCAATCATTTCTAAAATACTGTGCAAAAATTTGTGACATCTTCTTATGAAACTTACAAGTTTCTGTAATCAAAGTGTGCATTGTTCTGATGAGATTCCAGACTTTTCATTTGAGGAACTATAATATATCAAGGGTTGCACGTCCGGTCAGCGTAAGTTTACCAACTCCCGCTTTCACAAGGTAAATTGGTTGTCTTTGGCGGAGTAAAATTAGAAACGCATTCCTTCGATTTACAACTTTGGTTCGAGCTATCTTCAGTAGATAGCAAACATTTACAAATGGGGGGGGTCATAAAATTTTGTTTCGTTGGTAGTGGTGTGTGTGTGTGTGGGAGGGGGCGGATTATAAAATTTTTGTTGTCGATAGGGGGTCGCAATTTTATTGATGCCGACTTCTTGTAAATTTGGGACCCCTCTTCCGAAGAAAATGATAGGCCCTTACCTCTTCTGTATAAATCTGTGTTTGATGATGAAGTAGTGCATTACTGTAGGTCCATGTGGTGATGAATTTAAATGAAATATGTCATTTGATATTAAAAATAGACTTGTTTTAAAATGAACCATTTACTACATAAAAAGGAAATAAAATGCAGTAGATAGACAATTGATATACCAGACGAAACAGTAGGCAAACAGCTAAAGAGCTCGAAACGAAAAAAAAAAAATAAATAAAAAAAAATCATTTTGTGACACATAAAACCAACATGTATCCCCTTGACAAACAAACAAACAAACAAACAAACAAAACGCGTCATTTTGCATTTTCAGAAGCACATAACACATAGGCCTAAGATGAGACATATTTTGTTTGATTTATTTTGTAACTGAATCGCATTGACCATGTTGACACGCACGAGCCAACATCAAGCGCGTCGGCGTCAGGGCGCGGACGTATGCGGGTGAAGGTGAAACAATGACTTCAGTTTACGCGTACGCATTACGCACATTATACGCATTACAATAGTTATTGTCGCCTGACAACATCACAACAATCGTGGACAGCAGTTTGTCAACACGTGTTTTGAAGATGCTCTGTCCTGTTCAGCTGCAGCTAAAGGCCTACTGATATTTCGCACTCATCTAATTACGTCTGTGTTTTTTACCCAAAGGAAATGTGTCTATAATAATGAGGAAAGGAGAAATATCTACTTGAAGATGCCTGAGATGTTAAACGCCTATTTGCAAGTATTTTACCACGCCGTAGGTCTACTCCATAAAAATAGTAAGTTTCAGTTGGATTATAGCGGGTTATTTTTGGCAATTGCAAAACGATAGCTAGGCACCAGTCCATCTGGTATTTTTGGGTCCGTTATCATTAAAGGCCTATTTTTTATATTATATAGGTGTTGGTCTCCCATCCAGTAGCTGACCACGATCGACTCAATGTTGGTGTTGTGTGGTGGCGCATTGTGATCTGGTACCCATTACTTTTAACTAAGTTATCATGCCGGTGCCGGGTGCTCCAGAAATAGAGAAAAAAAATCCTATTTTGAACAAAGCCGCTCTGTACATAGAAACAAAATTATCACATCAGATAGAGGACACAAACACGATCAGGAGTAAAAATAAAAAAGAAGGATCAGAATGCAAAAGTCTACAGCACCCGGTATTCCCAGGCGGTCTCCCATCCAAGTACTAACCGGGCCCGACGTTGCTTAACTTCGGTGATCGGACGAGAACCGGTGTATTCAACGTGGTATGGCCGTAGACATTTGAAGATGCAAATTTAGCTTACTTATAGCTACAGCATTGACCTTTTTTTCAATCATTTCTAAAATACTGTGCAAAATTTGTGACATCTTCTTATGAAACTTACAAGTTTCTGTAATCAAAGTGTGCATTGTTCTGATGAGATTCCAGACTTTTCATTTGAGGAACTATAATATATCAAGGGTTGCACGTCCGGTCAGCGTAAGTTTACCAACTCCCGCTTTCACAAGGTAAATTGGTTGTCTTTGGCGGAGTAAAATTAGAAACGCATTCCTTCGATTTACAACTTTGGTTCGAGCTATCTTCAGTAGATAGCAAACATTTACAAATGGGGGGGGGGTCATAAAATTTTGTTTCGTTGGTAGTGGTGTGTGTGTGTGTGGGAGGGGGCGGATTATAAAATTTTTGTTGTCGATAGGGGGTCGCAATTTTATTGATGCCGACTTCTTGTAAATTTGGGACCCCTCTTCCGAAGAAAATGATAGGCCCTTACCTCTTCTGTATAAATCTGTGTTTGATGATGAAGTAGTGCATTACTGTAGGTCCATGTGGTGATGAATTTAAATGAAATATGTCATTTGATATTAAAAATAGACTTGTTTTAAAATGAACCATTTACTACATAAAAATGGAAATAAAATGCAGTAGATAGACAATTGATATACCAGACGAAACAGTAGGCAAACAGCTAAAGAGCTCGAAACGAAAAAAAAAAAATAAATAAATAAAAAATCATTTTGTGACACATAAAACCAACATGTATCCCCTTGACAAACAAACAAACAAACAAACAAACAAAACGCGTCATTTTGCATTTTCAGAAGCACATAACACATAGGCCTAAGATGAGACATATTTTGTTTGATTTATTTTGTAACTGAATCGCATTGACCATGTTGACACGCACGAGCCAACATCAAGCGCGTCGGCGTCAGGGCGCGGACGTATGCGGGTGAAGGTGAAACAATGACTTCAGTTTACGCGTACGCATTACGCACATTATACGCATTACAATAGTTATTGTCGCCTGACAACATCACAACAATCGTGGACAGCAGTTTGTCAACACGTGTTTTGAAGATGCTCTGTCCTGTTCAGCTGCAGCTAAAGGCCTACTGATATTTCGCACTCATCTAATTACGTCTGTGTTTTTTACCCAAAGGAAATGTGTCTATAATAATGAGGAAAGGAGAAATATCTACTTGAAGATGCCTGAGATGTTAAACGCCTATTTGCAAGTATTTTACCACGCCGTAGGTCTACTCCATAAAAATAGTAAGTTTCAGTTGGATTATAGCGGGTTATTTTTGGCAATTGCAAAACGATAGCTAGGCACCAGTCCATCTGGTATTTTTGGGTCCGTTATCATTAAAGGCCTATTTTTTATACCAAAAAGGTGTTGGTCTCCCATCCAGTAGCTGACCACGATCGACTCAATGTTGGTGTTGTGTGGTGGCGCATTGTGATCTGGTACCCATTACTTTTAACTAAGTTATCATGCCGGTGCCGGGTGCTCCAGAAATTGAGAAAAAAATCCTATTTTGAACAAAGCCGCTCTGTACATAGAAACAAAATTATCACATCAGATAGAGGACACAAACACGATCAGGAGTAAAAATAAAAAAGAAGGATCAGAATGCAAAGTCTACAGCACCCGGTATTCCCAGGCGGTCTCCCATCCAAGTACTAACCGGGCCCGACGTTGCTTAACTTCGGTGATCGGACGAGAACCGGTGTATTCAACGTGGTATGGCCGTAGACATTTGAAGATGCAAATTTAGCTTACTTATAGCTACAGCATTGACCTTTTTTCAATCATTTCTAAAATACTGTGCAAAATTTGTGACATCTTCTTATGAAACTTACAAGTTTCTGTAATCAAAGTGTGCATTGTTCTGATGAGATTCCAGACTTTTCATTTGAGGAACTATAATATATCAAGGGTTGCACGTCCGGTCAGCGTAAGTTTACCAACTCCCGCTTTCACAAGGTAAATTGGTTGTCTTTGGCGGAGTAAAATTAGAAACGCATTCCTTCGATTTACAACTTTGGTTCGAGCTATCTTCAGTAGATAGCAAACATTTACAAATGGGGGGGGTCATAAAATTTTGTTTCGTTGGTAGTGGTGTGTGTGGTGTGTGGGAGGGGGGCGGATTATAAAATTTTTGTTGTCGATAGGAGGGACGCAATTTTATTGATGCCGACTTCTTGTAAATTTGGGACCCCTCTTCCGAAGAAAATGATAGGCCCTTACCTCTTCTGTATAAATCTGTGTTTGATGATGAAGTAGTGCATTACTGTAGGTCCATGTGGTGATGAATTTAAATGAAATATGTCATTTGATATTAAAAATAGACTTGTTTTAAAATGAACCATTTACTACATAAAAATGGAAATAAAATGCAGTAGATAGACAATTGATATACCAGACGAAACAGTAGGCAAACAGCTAAAGAGCTCGAAACGAAAAAAAAAAAAAATAAATAAAAAAATCATTTTGTGACACATAAAACCAACATGTATCCCCTTGACAAACAAACAAACAAACAAACAAACAAAACGCGTCATTTTGCATTTTCAGAAGCACATAACACATAGGCCTAAGATGAGACATATTTTGTTTGATTTATTTTGTAACTGAATCGCATTGACCATGTTGACACGCACGAGCCAACATCAAGCGCGTCGGCGTCAGGGCGCGGACGTATGCGGGTGAAGGTGAAACAATGACTTCAGTTTACGCGTACGCATTACGCACATTATACGCATAACAATAGTTATTGTCGCATGACAACATCACAACAATCGTGGACAGCAGTTTGTCAACACGTGTTTTGAAGATGCTCTGTCCTGTTCAGCTGCAGCTAAAGGCCTACTGATATTTCGCACTCATCTAATTACGTCTGTGTTTTTTACCCAAAGGAAATGTGTCTATAATAATGAGGAAAGGAGAAATATCTACTTGAAGATGCCTGAGATGTTAAACGCCTATTTGCAAGTATTTTACCACGCCGTAGGTCTACTCCATAAAAATAGTAAGTTTCAGTTGGATTATAGCGGGTTATTTTTGGCAATTGCAAAACGATAGCTAGGCACCAGTCCATCTGGTATTTTTGGGTCCGTTATCATTAAAGGCCTATTTTTATACCAAAAAGGTGTTGGTCTCCCATCCAGTAGCTGACCACGATCGACTCAATGTTGGTGTTGTGTGGTGGCGCATTGTGATCTGGTACCCATTACTTTTAACTAAGTTATCATGCCGGTGCCGGGTGCTCCAGAAATTGAGAAAAAAATCCTATTTTGAACAAAGCCGCTCTGTACATAGAAACAAAATTATCACATCAGATAGAGGACACAAACACGATCAGGAGTAAAAATAAAAAAGAAGGATCAGAATGCAAAAGTCTACAGCACCCGGTATTCCCAGGCGGTCTCCCATCCAAGTACTAACCGGGCCCGACGTTGCTTAACTTCGGTGATCGGACGAGAACCGGTGTATTCAACGTGGTATGGCCGTAGACATTTGAAGATGCAAATTTAGCTTACTTATAGCTACAGCATTGACCTTTTTTCAATCATTTCTAAAATACTGTGCAAAATTTGTGACATCTTCTTATGAAACTTACAAGTTTCTGTAATCAAAGTGTGCATTGTTCTGATGAGATTCCAGACTTTTCATTTGAGGAACTATAATATATCAAGGGTTGCACGTCCGGTCAGCGTAAGTTTACCAACTCCCGCTTTCACAAGGTAAATTGGTTGTCTTTGGCGGAGTAAAATTAGAAACGCATTCCTTCGATTTACAACTTTGGTTCGAGCTATCTTCAGTAGATAGCAAACATTTACAAATGGGGGGGGGTCATAAAATTTTGTTTCGTTGGTAGTGGTGTGTGTGTGTGTGGGAGGGGGGCGGATTATAAAATTTTTGTTGTCGATAGGGGGGTCGCAATTTTATTGATGCCGACTTCTTGTAAATTTGGGACCCCTCTTCCGAAGAAAATGATAGGCCCTTACCTCTTCTGTATAAATCTGTGTTTGATGATGAAGTAGTGCATTACTGTAGGTCCATGTGGTGATGAATTTAAATGAAATATGTCATTTGATATTAAAAATAGACTTGTTTTAAAATGAACCATTTACTACATAAAAATGGAAATAAAATGCAGTAGATAGACAATTGATATACCAGACGAAACAGTAGGCAAACAGCTAAAGAGCTCGAAACGAAAAAAAAAAAAAATAAATAAAAAAAAATCATTTTGTGACACATAAAACCAACATGTATCCCTTGACAAACAAACAAACAAACAAACAAACAAACAAAACGCGTCATTTTGCATTTTCAGAAGCACATAACACATAGGCCTAAGATGAGACATATTTTGTTTGATTTATTTTGTAACTGAATCGCATTGACCATGTTGACACGCACGAGCCAACATCAAGCGCGTCGGCGTCAGGGCGCGGACGTATGCGGGTGAAGGTGAAACAATGACTTCAGTTTACGCGTACGCATTACGCACATTATACGCATAACAATAGTTATTGTCGCCTGACAACATCACAACAATCGTGGACAGCAGTTTGTCAACACGTGTTTTGAAGATGCTCTGTCCTGTTCAGCTGCAGCTAAAGGCCTACTGATATTTCGCACTCATCTAATTACGTCTGTGTTTTTTACCCAAAGGAAATGTGTCTATAATAATGAGGAAAGGAGAAATATCTACTTGAAGATGCCTGAGATGTTAAACGCCTATTTGCAAGTATTTTACCACGCCGTAGGTCTACTCCATAAAAATAGTAAGTTTCAGTTGGATTATAGCGGGTTATTTTTGGCAATTGCAAAACGATAGCTAGGCACCAGTCCATCTGGTATTTTGGGTCCGTTATCATTAAAGGCCTATTTTTTATACCAAAAAGGTGTTGGTCTCCCATCCAGTAGCTGACCACGATCGACTCAATGTTGGTGTTGTGTGGTGGCGCATTGTGATCTGGTACCCATTACTTTTAACTAAGTTATCATGCCGGTGCCGGGTGCTCCAGAAATTGAGAAAAAAAATCCTATTTTGAACAAAGCCGCTCTGTACATAGAAACAAAATTATCACATCAGATAGAGGACACAAACACGATCAGGAGTAAAATAAAAAAAGAAGGATCAGAATGCAAAAGTCTACAGCACCCGGTATTCCCAGGCGGTCTCCCATCCAAGTACTAACCGGGCCCGACGTTGCTTAACTTCGGTGATCGGACGAGAACCGGTGTATTCAACGTGGTATGGCCGTAGACATTTGAAGATGCAAATTTAGCTTACTTATAGCTACAGCATTGACCTTTTTTCAATCATTTCTAAAATACTGTGCAAAATTTGTGACATCTTCTTATGAAACTTACAAGTTTCTGTAATCAAAGTGTGCATTGTTCTGATGAGATTCCAGACTTTTCATTTGAGGAACTATAATATATCAAGGGTTGCACGTCCGGTCAGCGTAAGTTTACCAACTCCCGCTTTCACAAGGTAAATTGGTTGTCTTTGGCGGAGTAAAATTAGAAACGCATTCCTTCGATTTACAACTTTGGTTCGAGCTATCTTCAGTAGATAGCAAACATTTACAAATGGGGGGGTCATAAAATTTTGTTTCGTTGGTAGTGGTGTGTGTGTGTGTGGAGGGGGCGGATTATAAAACGTTTTTTGTTGTCGATAGGGGGTCGCAATTTTATTGATGCCGACTTCTTGTAAATTTGGGACCCTCTTCCGAAGAAAATGATAGGCCCTTACCTCTTCTGTATAAATCTGTGTTTGATGATGAAGTAGTGCATTACTGTAGGTCCATGTGGTGATGAATTTAAATGAAATATGTCATTTGATATTAAAAATAGACTTGTTTTAAAATGAACCATTTACTACATAAAAATGGAAATAAAATGCAGTAGATAGACAATTGATATACCAGACGAAACAGTAGGCAAACAGCTAAAGAGCTCGAAACGAAAAAAAAATAAATAAATAAAAAAATCATTTTGTGACACATAAAACCAACATGTATCCCTTGACAAACAAACAAACAAACAAACAAACAAAACGCGTCATTTTGCATTTTCAGAAGCACATAACACATAGGCCTAAGATGAGACATATTTTGTTTGATTTATTTTGTAACTGAATCGCATTGACCATGTTGACACGCACGAGCCAACATCAAGCGCGTCGGCGTCAGGGCGCGGACGTATGCGGGTGAAGGTGAAACAATGACTTCAGTTTACGCGTACGCATTACGCACATTATACGCATAACAATAGTTATTGTCGCCTGACAACATCACAACAATCGTGGACAGCAGTTTGTCAACACGTGTTTTGAAGATGCTCTGTCCTGTTCAGCTGCAGCTAAAGGCCTACTGATATTTCGCACTCATCTAATTACGTCTGTGTTTTTTACCCAAAGGAAATGTGTCTATAATAATGAGGAAAGGAGAAATATCTACTTGAAGATGCCTGAGATGTTAAACGCCTATTTGCAAGTATTTTACCACGCCGTAGGTCTACTCCATAAAAATAGTAAGTTTCAGTTGGATTATAGCGGGTTATTTTGGCAATTGCAAAACGATAGCTAGGCACCAGTCCATCTGGTATTTTTGGGTCCGTTATCATTAAAGGCCTATTTTTTATACCAAAAAGGTGTTGGTCTCCCATCCAGTAGCTGACCACGATCGACTCAATGTTGGTGTTGTGTGGTGGCGCATTGTGATCTGGTACCCATTACTTTTAACTAAGTTATCATGCCGGTGCCGGGTGCTCCAGAAATTGAGAAAAAAAATCCTATTTTGAACAAAGCCGCTCTGTACATAGAAACAAAATTATCACATCAGATAGAGGACACAAACACGATCAGGAGTAAAAATAAAAAAAGAAGGATCAGAATGCAAAAGTCTACAGCACCCGGTATTCCCAGGCGGTCTCCCATCCAAGTACTAACCGGGCCCGACGTTGCTTAACTTCGGTGATCGGACGAGAACCGGTGTATTCAACGTGGTATGGCCGTAGACATTTGAAGATGCAAATTTAGCTTACTTATAGCTACAGCATTGACCTTTTTTCAATCATTTCTAAAATACTGTGCAAAAATTTGTGACATCTTCTTATGAAACTTACAAGTTTCTGTAATCAAAGTGTGCATTGTTCTGATGAGATTCCAGACTTTTCATTTGAGGAACTATAATATATCAAGGGTTGCACGTCCGGTCAGCGTAAGTTTACCAACTCCCGCTTTCACAAGGTAAATTGGTTGTCTTTGGCGGAGTAAAATTAGAAACGCATTCCTTCGATTTACAACTTTGGTTAGAGCTATCTTCAGTAGATAGCAAACATTTACAAATGGGGGGGTCATAAAATTTTGTTTCGTTGGTAGTGGTGTGTGTGTGTGTGGGAGGGGGCGGATTATAAAATTTTTGTTGTCGATAGGGGGTCGCAATTTTATTGATGCCGACTTCTTGTAAATTTGGGACCCTCTTCCGAAGAAAATGATAGGCCCTTACCTCTTCTGTATAAATCTGTGTTTGATGATGAAGTAGTGCATTACTGTAGGTCCATGTGGTGATGAATTTAAATGAAATATGTCATTTGATATTAAAAATAGACTTGTTTTAAAATGAACCATTTACTACATAAAAATGGAAATAAAATGCAGTAGATAGACAATTGATATACCAGACGAAACAGTAGGCAAACAGCTAAAGAGCTCGAAACGAAAAAAAAAAAATAAATAAAAAAATCATTTTGTGACACATAAAACCAACATGTATCCCCTTGACAAACAAACAAACAAACAAACAAACAAAACGCGTCATTTTGCATTTTCAGAAGCACATAACACATAGGCCTAAGATGAGACATATTTTGTTTGATTTATTTTGTAACTGAATCGCATTGACCATGTTGACACGCACGAGCCAACATCAAGCGCGTCGGCGTCAGGGCGCGGACGTATGCGGGTGAAGGTGAAACAATGACTTCAGTTTACGCGTACGCATTACGCACATTATACGCATAACAATAGTTATTGTCGCCTGACAACATCACAACAATCGTGGACAGCAGTTTGTCAACACGTGTTTTGAAGATGCTCTGTCCTGTTCAGCTGCAGCTAAAGGCCTACTGATATTTCGCACTCATCTAATTACGTCTGTGTTTTTTACCCAAAGGAAATGTGTCTATAATAATGAGGAAAGGAGAAATATCTACTTGAAGATGCCTGAGATGTTAAACGCCTATTTGCAAGTATTTTACCACGCCGTAGGTCTACTCCATAAAAATAGTAAGTTTCAGTTGGATTATAGCGGGTTATTTTTGGCAATTGCAAAACGATAGCTAGGCACCAGTCCATCTGGTATTTTTGGGTCCGTTATCATTAAAGGCCTATTTTTATACCAAAAAGGTGTTGGTCTCGATCCAGTAGCTGACCACGATCGACTCAATGTTGGTGTTGTGTGGTGGCGCATTGTGATCTGGTACCCATTACTTTTAACTAAGTTATCATGCCGGTGCCGGGTGCTCCAGAAATTGAGAAAAAAAATCCTATTTTGAACAAAGCCGCTCTGTACATAGAAACAAAATTATCACATCAGATAGAGGACACAAACACGATCAGGAGTAAAAATAAAAAGAAGGATCAGAATGCAAAGTCTACAGCACCCGGTATTCCCAGGCGGTCTCCCATCCAAGTACTAACCGGGCCCGACGTTGCTTAACTTCGGTGATCGGACGAGAACCGGTGTATTCAACGTGGTATGGCCGTAGACATTTGAAGATGCAAATTTAGCTTACTTATAGCTACAGCATTGACCTTTTTTTTCAATCATTTCTAAAATACTGTGCAAAATTTGTGACATCTTCTTATGAAACTTACAAGTTTCTGTAATCAAAGTGTGCATTGTTCTGATGAGATTCCAGACTTTTCATTTGAGGAACTATAATATATCAAGGGTTGCACGTCCGGTCAGCGTAAGTTTACCAACTCCCGCTTTCACAAGGTAAATTGGTTGTCTTTGGCGGAGTAAAATTAGAAACGCATTCCTTCGATTTACAACTTTGGTTCGAGCTATCTTCAGTAGATAGCAAACATTTACAAATGGGGGGGGGGGGCCATAAAATTTTGTTTCGTTGGTAGTGGGGGGGGGGGTGTGTGGGAGGGGGGCGGATTATAAAATTTTTGTTGTCGATAGGGGGTCGCAATTTTATTGATGCCGACTTCTTGTAAATTTGGGACCCTCTTCCGAAGTAAAAATGATAGGCCCTTACCTCTTCTGTATAAATCTGTGTTTGGGGTGATGATGAAGTAAAGTGCATTACTGTAGGTCCATGTGGTGATGAATTTAAATGAAATATGTCATTTGATATTAAAAATAGACTTGTTTTAAAATGAACCATTTACTACATAAAAATGGAAATAAAATGCAGTAGATAGACAATTGATATACCAGACGAAACAGTAGGCAAACAGCTAAAGAGCTCGAAACGAAAAAAAAAAAAAAAAATAAATAAATAAAAAAAATCATTTTGTGACACATAAAACCAACATGTATCCCTTGACAAACAAACAAACAAACAAACAAACAAAACGCGTCATTTTGCATTTTCAGAAGCACATAACACATAGGCCTAAGATGAGACATATTTTGTTTGATTTATTTTGTAACTGAATCGCATTGACCATGTTGACACGCACGAGCCAACATCAAGCGCGTCGGCGTCAGGGCGCGGACGTATGCGGGTGAAGGTGAAACAATGACTTCAGTTTACGCGTACGCATTACGCACATTATACGCATAACAATAGTTATTGTCGCCTGACAACATCACAACAATCGTGGACAGCAGTTTGTCAACACGTGTTTTGAAGATGCTCTGTCCTGTTCAGCTGCAGCTAAAGGCCTACTGATATTTCGCACTCATCTAATTACGTCTGTGTTTTTTACCCAAAGGAAATGTGTCTATAATAATGAGGAAAGGAGAAATATCTACTTGAAGATGCCTGAGATGTTAAACGCCTATTTGCAAGTATTTTACCACGCCGTAGGTCTACTCCATAAAAATAGTAAGTTTCAGTTGGATTATAGCGGGTTATTTTTGGCAATTGCAAAACGATAGCTAGGCACCAGTCCATCTGGTATTTTTGGGTCCGTTATCATTAAAGGCCTATTTTTATACAAAAGGTGTTGGTCTCCCATCCAGTAGCTGACCACGATCGACTCAATGTTGGTGTTGTGTGGTGGCGCATTGTGATCTGGTACCCATTACTTTTAACTAAGTTATCATGCCGGTGCCGGGTGCTCCAGAAATTGAGAAAAAAAATCCTATTTTGAACAAAGCCGCTCTGTACATAGAAACAAAATTATCACATCAGATAGAGGACACAAACACGATCAGGAGTAAAAATAAAAAAAGAAGGATCAGAATGCAAAAGTCTACAGCACCCGGTATTCCCAGGCGGTCTCCCATCCAAGTACTAACCGGGCCCGACGTTGCTTAACTTCGGTGATCGGACGAGAACCGGTGTATTCAACGTGGTATGGCCGTAGACATTTGAAGATGCAAATTTAGCTTACTTATAGCTACAGCATTGACCTTTTTTTCAATCATTTCTAAAATACTGTGCAAAAATTTGTGACATCTTCTTATGAAACTTACAAGTTTCTGTAATCAAAGTGTGCATTGTTCTGATGAGATTCCAGACTTTTCATTTGAGGAACTATAATATATCAAGGGTGGCCCGTCCGGTCAGCGTAAGTTTACCAACTCCCGCTTTCACAAGGTAAATTGGTTGTCTTTGGCGGAGTAAAATTAGAAACGCATTCCTTAGTTCGAGCTATTCAGTTCGATTTACAACTTTGGTTCGAGCTATCTTCAGTAGACTAGAAAAAAAAATTGCGAAAACATTTACAAATGAATTACGGGAAAGGGGGTCATAAAATTTTGTTTCGTTGGTAGGGGGGTGTGTGTGTGTGTGGGGGTGGGCGGATTATAAAATTTTTGTTGTCGATAGGGGTCGCAATTTTATTGATGCCGACTTCTTGTAAATTTGGGACCCCTCTTCCGAAGAAAATGATAGGCCCTTACCTCTTCTGTATAAATCTGTGTTTGATGATGAAGTAGTGCATTACTGTAGGTCCATGTGGTGATGAATTTAAATGAAATATGTCATTTGATATTAAAAATAGACTTGTTTTAAAATGAACCATTTACTACATAAAAATGGAAATAAAATGCAGTAGATAGACAATTGATATACCAGACGAAACAGTAGGCAAACAGCTAAAGAGCTCGAAACGAAAAAAAAAAAAAATAAATAAAAAATCATTTTGTGACACATAAAACCAACATGTATCCCTTGACAAACAAACAAACAAACAAACAAACAAAACGCGTCATTTTGCATTTTCAGAAGCACATAACACATAGGCCTAAGATGAGACATATTTTGTTTGATTTATTTTGTAACTGAATCGCATTGACCATGTTGACACGCACGAGCCAACATCAAGCGCGTCGGCGTCAGGGCGCGGACGTATGCGGGTGAAGGTGAAACAATGACTTCAGTTTACGCGTACGCATTACGCACATTATACGCATAACAATAGTTATTGTCGCCTGACAACATCACAACAATCGTGGACAGCAGTTTGTCAACACGTGTTTTGAAGATGCTCTGTCCTGTTCAGCTGCAGCTAAAGGCCTACTGATATTTCGCACTCATCTAATTACGTCTGTGTTTTTTACCCAAAGGAAATGTGTCTATAATAATGAGGAAAGGAGAAATATCTACTTGAAGATGCCTGAGATGTTAAACGCCTATTTGCAAGTATTTTACCACGCCGTAGGTCTACTCCATAAAAATAGTAAGTTTCAGTTGGATTATAGCGGGTTATTTTTGGCAATTGCAAAACGATAGCTAGGCACCAGTCCATCTGGTATTTTTGGGTCCGTTATCATTAAAGGCCTATTTTTATACCAAAAAAGGTGTTGGTCTCCCATCCAGTAGCTGACCACGATCGACTCAATGTTGGTGTTGTGTGGTGGCGCATTGTGATCTGGTACCCATTACTTTTAACTAAGTTATCATGCCGGTGCCGGGTGCTCCAGAAATTGAGAAAAAAAATCCTATTTTGAACAAAGCCGCTCTGTACATAGAAACAAAATTATCACATCAGATAGAGGACACAAACACGATCAGGAGTAAAAATAAAAAAAGAAGGATCAGAATGCAAAAGTCTACAGCACCCGGTATTCCCAGGCGGTCTCCCATCCAAGTACTAACCGGGCCCGACGTTGCTTAACTTCGGTGATCGGACGAGAACCGGTGTATTCAACGTGGTATGGCCGTAGACATTTGAAGATGCAAATTTAGCTTACTTATAGCTACAGCATTGACCTTTTTTTCAATCATTTCTAAAATACTGTGCAAAAATTTGTGACATCTTCTTATGAAACTTACAAGTTTCTGTAATCAAAGTGTGCATTGTTCTGATGAGATTCCAGACTTTTCATTTGAGGAACTATAATATATCAAGGGTTGCACGTCCGGTCAGCGTAAGTTTACCAACTCCCGCTTTCACAAGGTAAATTGGTTGTCTTTGGCGGAGTAAAATTAGAAACGCATTCCTTCGATTTACAACTTTGGTTCGAGCTATCTTCAGTAGATAGCAAACATTTACAAATGGGGGGGTCATAAAATTTTGTTTCGTTGGTAGTGGTGTGTGTGTGTGTGGGGGGGCGGATTATAAAATTTTTGTTGTCGATATTTTGGGGGTCGCAATTTTATTGATGCCGACTTCTTGTAAATTTGGGACCCCTCTTCCGAAGAAAATGATAGGCCCTTACCTCTTCTGTATAAATCTGTGTTTGATGATGAAGTAGTGCATTACTGTAGGTCCATGTGGTGATGAATTTAAATGAAATATGTCATTTGATATTAAAAATAGACTTGTTTTAAAATGAACCATTTACTACAAAAAATGGAAATAAAATGCAGTAGATAGACAATTGATATACCAGACGAAACAGTAGGCAAACAGCTAAAGAGCTCGAAACGAAAAAAAAAAATAAATAAAAAAATCATTTTGTGACACATAAAACCAACATGTATCCCTTGACAAACAAACAAACAAACAAACAAACAAAACGCGTCATTTTGCATTTTCAGAAGCACATAACACATAGGCCTAAGATGAGACATATTTTGTTTGATTTATTTTGTAACTGAATCGCATTGACCATGTTGACACGCACGAGCCAACATCAAGCGCGTCGGCGTCAGGGCGCGGACGTATGCGGGTGAAGGTGAAACAATGACTTCAGTTTACGCGTACGCATTACGCACATTATACGCATAACAATAGTTATTGTCGCCTGACAACATCACAACAATCGTGGACAGCAGTTTGTCAACACGTGTTTTGAAGATGCTCTGTCCTGTTCAGCTGCAGCTAAAGGCCTACTGATATTTCGCACTCATCTAATTACGTCTGTGTTTTTTACCCAAAGGAAATGTGTCTATAATAATGAGGAAAGGAGAAATATCTACTTGAAGATGCCTGAGATGTTAAACGCCTATTTGCAAGTATTTTACCACGCCGTAGGTCTACTCCATAAAAATAGTAAGTTTCAGTTGGATTATAGCGGGTTATTTTTGGCAATTGCAAAACGATAGCTAGGCACCAGTCCATCTGGTATTTTTGGGTCCGTTATCATTAAAGGCCTATTTTTTATACCAAAAAGGTGTTGGTCTCCCATCCAGTAGCTGACCACGATCGACTCAATGTTGGTGTTGTGTGGTGGCGCATTGTGATCTGGTACCCATTACTTTTAACTAAGTTATCATGCCGGTGCCGGGTGCTCCAGAAATTGAGAAAAAAAATCCTATTTTGAACAAAGCCGCTCTGTACATAGAAACAAAATTATCACATCAGATAGAGGACACAAACACGATCAGGAGTAAAAATAAAAAGAAGGATCAGAATGCAAAGTCTACAGCACCCGGTATTCCCAGGCGGTCTCCCATCCAAGTACTAACCGGGCCCGACGTTGCTTAACTTCGGTGATCGGACGAGAACCGGTGTATTCAACGTGGTATGGCCGTAGACATTTGAAGATGCAAATTTAGCTTACTTATAGCTACAGCATTGACCTTTTTTTTTTTTTTTTCTAAAATACTGTGCAAAAATTTGTGACATCTTCTTATGAAACTTACAAGTTTCTGTAATCAAAGTGTGCATTGTTCTGATGAGATTCCAGACTTTTCATTTGAGGAACTATAATATATCAAGGGTTGCACGTCCGGTCAGCGTAAGTTTACCAACTCCCGCTTTCACAAGGTAAATTGGTTGTCTTTGGCGGAGTAAATTAGAAACGCATTCCTTCGATTTACAACTTTGGTTCGAGCTATCTTCAGTAGATAGCAAACATTTACAAATGGGGGGGGGGGGGGGGCATAAAATTTTGTTTCGTTGGTAGTGTGTGTGTGTGTGTGGGAGGGGCGGATTATAAAATTTTGTTGTCGATAGGGGGTCGCAATTTTATTGATGCCGACTTCTTGTAAATTTGGGACCCCTCTTCCGAAGAAAATGATAGGCCCTTACCTCTTCTGTATAAATCTGTGTTTGATGATGAAGTAGTGCATTACTGTAGGTCCATGTGGTGATGAATTTAAATGAAATATGTCATTTGATATTAAAAATAGACTTGTTTTAAAATGAACCATTTACTACATAAAAATGGAAATAAAATGCAGTAGATAGACAATTGATATACCAGACGAAACAGTAGGCAAACAGCTAAAGAGCTCGAAACGAAAAAAAAAAATAAATAAAAAAAAATCATTTTGTGACACATAAAACCAACATGTATCCCTTGACAAACAAACAAACAAACAAACAAACAAAACGCGTCATTTTGCATTTTCAGAAGCACATAACACATAGGCCTAAGATGAGACATATTTTGTTTGATTTATTTTGTAACTGAATCGCATTGACCATGTTGACACGCACGAGCCAACATCAAGCGCGTCGGCGTCAGGGCGCGGACGTATGCGGGTGAAGGTGAAACAATGACTTCAGTTTACGCGTACGCATTACGCACATTATACGCATAACAATAGTTATTGTCGCCTGACAACATCACAACAATCGTGGACAGCAGTTTGTCAACACGTGTTTTGAAGATGCTCTGTCCTGTTCAGCTGCAGCTAAAGGCCTACTGATATTTCGCACTCATCTAATTACGTCTGTGTTTTTTACCCAAAGGAAATGTGTCTATAATAATGAGGAAAGGAGAAATATCTACTTGAAGATGCCTGAGATGTTAAACGCCTATTTGCAAGTATTTTACCACGCCGTAGGTCTACTCCATAAAAATAGTAAGTTTCAGTTGGATTATAGCGGGTTATTTTTGGCAATTGCAAAACGATAGCTAGGCACCAGTCCATCTGGTATTTTTGGGTCCGTTATCATTAAAGGCCTATTTTTATACAAAAAGGTGTTGGTCTCCCATCCAGCAGCTGACCACGATCGACTCAATGTTGGTGTTGTGTGGTGGCGCATTGTGATCTGGTACCCATTACTTTTAACTAAGTTATCATGCCGGTGCCGGGTGCTCCAGAAATTGAGAAAAAAAATCCTATTTTGAACAAAGCCGCTCTGTACATAGAAACAAAATTATCACATCAGATAGAGGACACAAACACGATCAGGAGTAAAAATAAAAAATGACGGATCTGAATGCCAAAGTCTACAGCACCCGGTATTCCCAGGCGGTCTCCCATCCAAGTACTAACCGGGCCCGACGTTGCTTAACTTCGGTGATCGGACGAGAACCGGTGTATTCAACGTGGTATGGCCGTAGACATTTGAAGATGCAAATTTAGCTTACTTATAGCTACAGCATTGACCTTTTTTCAATCATTTCTAAAATACTGTGCAAAATTTGTGACATCTTCTTATGAAACTTACAAGTTTCTGTAATCAAAGTGTGCATTGTTCTGATGAGATTCCAGACTTTTCATTTGAGGAACTATAATATATCAAGGGTTGCACGTCCGGTCAGCGTAAGTTTACCAACTCCCGCTTTCACAAGGTAAATTGGTTGTCTTTGGCGGAGTAAAATTAGAAACGCATTCCTTCGATTTACAACTTTGGTTCGAGCTATCTTCAGTAGATAGCAAACATTTACAAATGGGGGGGGTCATAAAATTTTGTTTCGTTGGTAGTGGTGTGTGTGTGTGTGGGAGGGGGCGGATTATAAAATTTTTGTTGTCGATAGGGGGGACGCAATTTTATTGATGCCGACTTCTTGTAAATTTGGGACCCCTCTTCCGAAGAAAATGATAGGCCCTTACCTCTTCTGTATAAATCTGTGTTTGATGATGAAGTAGTGCATTACTGTAGGTCCATGTGGTGATGAATTTAAATGAAATATGTCATTTGATATTAAAAATAGACTTGTTTTAAAATGAACCATTTACTACATAAAAATGGAAATAAAATGCAGTAGATAGACAATTGATATACCAGACGAAACAGTAGGCAAACAGCTAAAGAGCTCGAAACGAAAAAAAAAAATAAATAAATAAAAAATCATTTTGTGACACATAAAACCAACATGTATCCCCTTGACAAACAAACAAACAAACAAACAAACAAAACGCGTCATTTTGCATTTTCAGAAGCACATAACACATAGGCCTAAGATGAGACATATTTTGTTTGATTTATTTTGTAACTGAATCGCATTGACCATGTTGACACGCACGAGCCAACATCAAGCGCGTCGGCGTCAGGGCGCGGACGTATGCGGGTGAAGGTGAAACAATGACTTCAGTTTACGCGTACGCATTACGCACATTATACGCATAACAATAGTTATTGTCGCCTGACAACATCACAACAATCGTGGACAGCAGTTTGTCAACACGTGTTTTGAAGATGCTCTGTCCTGTTCAGCTGCAGCTAAAGGCCTACTGATATTTCGCACTCATCTAATTACGTCTGTGTTTTTTACCCAAAGGAAATGTGTCTATAATAATGAGGAAAGGAGAAATATCTACTTGAAGATGCCTGAGATGTTAAACGCCTATTTGCAAGTATTTTACCACGCCGTAGGTCTACTCCATAAAAATAGTAAGTTTCAGTTGGATTATAGCGGGTTATTTTTGGCAATTGCAAAACGATAGCTAGGCACCAGTCCATCTGGTATTTTTGGGTCCGTTATCATTAAAGGCCTATTTTTTATACCAAAAAGGTGTTGGTCTCCCATCCAGTAGCTGACCACGATCGACTCAATGTTGGTGTTGTGTGGTGGCGCATTGTGATCTGGTACCCATTACTTTTAACTAAGTTATCATGCCGGTGCCGGGTGCTCCAGAAATTGAGAAAAAAAATCCTATTTTGAACAAAGCCGCTCTGTACATAGAAACAAAATTATCACATCAGATAGAGGACACAAACACGATCAGGAGTAAAAATAAAAAAGAAGGATCAGAATGCAAAGTCTACAGCACCCGGTATTCCCAGGCGGTCTCCCATCCAAGTACTAACCGGGCCCGACGTTGCTTAACTTCGGTGATCGGACGAGAACCGGTGTATTCAACGTGGTATGGCCGTAGACATTTGAAGATGCAAATTTAGCTTACTTATAGCTACAGCATTGACCTTTTTTCAATCATTTCTAAAATACTGTGCAAAAATTTGTGACATCTTCTTATGAAACTTACAAGTTTCTGTAATCAAAGTGTGCATTGTTCTGATGAGATTCCAGACTTTTCATTTGAGGAACTATAATATATCAAGGGTTGCACGTCCGGTCAGCGTAAGTTTACCAACTCCCGCTTTCACAAGGTAAATTGGTTGTCTTTGGCGGAGTAAAATTAGAAACGCATTCCTTCGATTTACAACTTTGGTTCGAGCTATCTTCAGTAGATAGCAAACATTTACAAATGGGGGGGGTCATAAAATTTTGTTTCGTTGGTAGTGGGTGTGTGTGTGTGGGAGGGGGCGGATTATAAAATTTTTGTTGTCGATAGGGGGTCGCAATTTTATTGATGCCGACTTCTTGTAAATTTGGGACCCCTCTTCCGAAGAAAATGATAGGCCCTTACCTCTTCTGTATAAATCTGTGTTTGATGATGAAGTAGTGCATTACTGTAGGTCCATGTGGTGATGAATTTAAATGAAATATGTCATTTGATATTAAAAATAGACTTGTTTTAAAATGAACCATTTACTACATAAAAATGGAAATAAAATGCAGTAGATAGACAATTGATATACCAGACGAAACAGTAGGCAAACAGCTAAAGAGCTCGAAACGAAAAAAAAAATAAATAAATAAAAAATCATTTTGTGACACATAAAACCAACATGTATCCCCTTGACAAACAAACAAACAAACAAACAAACAAAACGCGTCATTTTGCATTTTCAGAAGCACATAACACATAGGCCTAAGATGAGACATATTTTGTTTGATTTATTTTGTAACTGAATCGCATTGACCATGTTGACACGCACGAGCCAACATCAAGCGCGTCGGCGTCAGGGCGCGGACGTATGCGGGTGAAGGTGAAACAATGACTTCAGTTTACGCGTACGCATTACGCACATTATACGCATAACAATAGTTATTGTCGCCTGACAACATCACAACAATCGTGGACAGCAGTTTGTCAACACGTGTTTTGAAGATGCTCTGTCCTGTTCAGCTGCAGCTAAAGGCCTACTGATATTTCGCACTCATCTAATTACGTCTGTGTTTTTTACCCAAAGGAAATGTGTCTATAATAATGAGGAAAGGAGAAATATCTACTTGAAGATGCCTGAGATGTTAAACGCCTATTTGCAAGTATTTTACCACGCCGTAGGTCTACTCCATAAAAATAGTAAGTTTCAGTTGGATTATAGCGGGTTATTTTTGGCAATTGCAAAACGATAGCTAGGCACCAGTCCATCTGGTATTTTTGGGTCCGTTATCATTAAAGGCCTATTTTTATACCAAAAGGTGTTGGTCTCCCATCCAGTAGCTGACCACGATCGACTCAATGTTGGTGTTGTGTGGTGGCGCATTGTGATCTGGTACCCATTACTTTTAACTAAGTTATCATGCCGGTGCCGGGTGCTCCAGAAATTGAGAAAAAAAATCCTATTTTGAACAAAGCCGCTCTGTACATAGAAACAAAATTATCACATCAGATAGAGGACACAAACACGATCAGGAGTAAAAAAAAAAAGAAGGATCAGAATGCAAAGTCTACAGCACCCGGTATTCCCAGGCGGTCTCCCATCCAAGTACTAACCGGGCCCGACGTTGCTTAACTTCGGTGATCGGACGAGAACCGGTGTATTCAACGTGGTATGGCCGTAGACATTGAAGATGCAAATTTAGCTTACTTATAGCTACAGCATTGACCTTTTTTCAATCATTTCTAAAATACTGTGCAAAAATTTGTGACATCTTCTTATGAAACTTACAAGTTTCTGTAATCAAAGTGTGCATTGTTCTGATGAGATTCCAGACTTTTCATTTGAGGAACTATAATATATCAAGGGTTGCACGTCCGGTCAGCGTAAGTTTACCAACTCCCGCTTTCACAAGGTAAATTGGTTGTCTTTGGCGGAGTAAAATTAGAAACGCATTCCTTCGATTTACAACTTTGGTTCGAGCTATCTTCAGTAGATAGCAAACATTTACAAATGGGGGGGGTCATAAAATTTTGTTTCGTTGGTAGTGGTGTGTGTGTGTGTGGGAGGGGGCGGATTATAAAATTTTGTTGTCGATAGGGGGTCGCAATTTTATTGATGCCGACTTCTTGTAAATTTGGGACCCTCTTCCGAAGAAAATGATAGGCCCTTACCTCTTCTGTATAAATCTGTGTTTGATGATGAAGTAGTGCATTACTGTAGGTCCATGTGGTGATGAATTTAAATGAAATATGTCATTTGATATTAAAAATAGACTTGTTTTAAAATGAACCATTTACTACATAAAAATGGAAATAAAATGCAGTAGATAGACAATTGATATACCAGACGAAACAGTAGGCAAACAGCTAAAGAGCTCGAAACGAAAAAAAAAAAAAATAAATAAAAAAATCATTTTGTGACACATAAAACCAACATGTATCCCTTGACAAACAAACAAACAAACAAACAAACAAAACGCGTCATTTTGCATTTTCAGAAGCACATAACACATAGGCCTAAGATGAGACATATTTTGTTTGATTTATTTTGTAACTGAATCGCATTGACCATGTTGACACGCACGAGCCAACATCAAGCGCGTCGGCGTCAGGGCGCGGACGTATGCGGGTGAAGGTGAAACAATGACTTCAGTTTACGCGTACGCATTACGCACATTATACGCATAACAATAGTTATTGTCGCCTGACAACATCACAACAATCGTGGACAGCAGTTTGTCAACACGTGTTTTGAAGATGCTCTGTCCTGTTCAGCTGCAGCTAAAGGCCTACTGATATTTCGCACTCATCTAATTACGTCTGTGTTTTTTACCCAAAGGAAATGTGTCTATAATAATGAGGAAAGGAGAAATATCTACTTGAAGATGCCTGAGATGTTAAACGCCTATTTGCAAGTATTTTACCACGCCGTAGGTCTACTCCATAAAAATAGTAAGTTTCAGTTGGATTATAGCGGGTTATTTTTGGCAATTGCAAAACGATAGCTAGGCACCAGTCCATCTGGTATTTTTGGGTCCGTTATCATTAAAGGCCTATTTTTATACCAAAAAGGTGTTGGTCTCCCATCCAGTAGCTGACCACGATCGACTCAATGTTGGTGTTGTGTGGTGGCGCATTGTGATCTGGTACCCATTACTTTTAACTAAGTTATCATGCCGGTGCCGGGTGCTCCAGAAATTGAGAAAAAAAATCCTATTTTGAACAAAGCCGCTCTGTACATAGAAACAAAATTATCACATCAGATAGAGGACACAAACACGATCAGGAGTAAAAATAAAAAAAGAAGGATCAGAATGCAAAAGTCTACAGCACCCGGTATTCCCAGGCGGTCTCCCATCCAAGTACTAACCGGGCCCGACGTTGCTTAACTTCGGTGATCGGACGAGAACCGGTGTATTCAACGTGGTATGGCCGTAGACATTTGAAGATGCAAATTTAGCTTACTTATAGCTACAGCATTGACCTTTTTTCAATCATTTCTAAAATACTGTGCAAAAATTTGTGACATCTTCTTATGAAACTTACAAGTTTCTGTAATCAAAGTGTGCATTGTTCTGATGAGATTCCAGACTTTTCATTTGAGGAACTATAATATATCAAGGGTTGCACGTCCGGTCAGCGTAAGTTTACCAACTCCCGCTTTCACAAGGTAAATTGGTTGTCTTTGGCGGAGTAAAATTAGAAACGCATTCCTTCGATTTACAACTTTGGTTCGAGCTATCTTCAGTAGATAGCAAACATTTACAAATGGGGGGTCATAAAATTTTGTTTCGTTGGTAGTGGTGTGTGTGTGTGTGGGAGGGGCGGATTATAAAATTTTTGTTGTCGATAGGGGGGACGCAATTTTATTGATGCCGACTTCTTGTAAATTTGGGACCCCTCTTCCGAAGAAAATGATAGGCCCTTACCTCTTCTGTATAAATCTGTGTTTGATGATGAAGTAGTGCATTACTGTAGGTCCATGTGGTGATGAATTTAAATGAAATATGTCATTTGATATTAAAAATAGACTTGTTTTAAAATGAACCATTTACTACATAAAAATGGAAATAAAATGCAGTAGATAGACAATTGATATACCAGACGAAACAGTAGGCAAACAGCTAAAGAGCTCGAAACGAAAAAAAAAAATAAATAAATAAAAAATCATTTTGTGACACATAAAACCAACATGTATCCCTTGACAAACAAACAAACAAACAAACAAACAAAACGCGTCATTTTGCATTTTCAGAAGCACATAACACATAGGCCTAAGATGAGACATATTTTGTTTGATTTATTTTGTAACTGAATCGCATTGACCATGTTGACACGCACGAGCCAACATCAAGCGCGTCGGCGTCAGGGCGCGGACGTATGCGGGTGAAGGTGAAACAATGACTTCAGTTTACGCGTACGCATTACGCACATTATACGCATAACAATAGTTATTGTCGCCTGACAACATCACAACAATCGTGGACAGCAGTTTGTCAACACGTGTTTTGAAGATGCTCTGTCCTGTTCAGCTGCAGCTAAAGGCCTACTGATATTTCGCACTCATCTAATTACGTCTGTGTTTTTTACCCAAAGGAAATGTGTCTATAATAATGAGGAAAGGAGAAATATCTACTTGAAGATGCCTGAGATGTTAAACGCCTATTTGCAAGTATTTTACCACGCCGTAGGTCTACTCCATAAAAATAGTAAGTTTCAGTTGGATTATAGCGGGTTATTTTTGGCAATTGCAAAACGATAGCTAGGCACCAGTCCATCTGGTATTTTTGGGTCCGTTATCATTAAAGGCCTATTTTTATACCAAAAGGTGTTGGTCTCCCATCCAGTAGCTGACCACGATCGACTCAATGTTGGTGTTGTGTGGTGGCGCATTGTGATCTGGTACCCATTACTTTTAACTAAGTTATCATGCCGGTGCCGGGTGCTCCAGAAATTGAGAAAAAAAATCCTATTTTGAACAAAGCCGCTCTGTACATAGAAACAAAATTATCACATCAGATAGAGGACACAAACACGATCAGGAGTAAAAATAAAAAAGAAGGATCAGAATGCAAAGTCTACAGCACCCGGTATTCCCAGGCGGTCTCCCATCCAAGTACTAACCGGGCCCGACGTTGCTTAACTTCGGTGATCGGACGAGAACCGGTGTATTCAACGTGGTATGGCCGTAGACATTTGAAGATGCAAATTTAGCTTACTTATAGCTACAGCATTGACCTGTTTTTCAATCATTTCTAAAATACTGTGCAAAAATTTGTGACATCTTCTTATGAAACTTACAAGTTTCTGTAATCAAAGTGTGCATTGTTCTGATGAGATTCCAGACTTTTCATTTGAGGAACTATAATATATCAAGGGTTGCACGTCCGGTCAGCGTAAGTTTACCAACTCCCGCTTTCACAAGGTAAATTGGTTGTCTTTGGCGGAGTAAAATTAGAAACGCATTCCTTCGATTTACAACTTTGGTTCGAGCTATCTTCAGTAGATAGCAAACATTTACAAATGGGGGGGGTCATAAAATTTTGTTTCGTTGGTAGTGGTGTGTGTGTGTGTGGGAGGGGGCGGATTATAAAATTTTGTTGTCGATAGGGGGTCGCAATTTTATTGATGCCGACTTCTTGTAAATTTGGGACCCCTCTTCCGAAGAAAATGATAGGCCCTTACCTCTGCGGTATAAGTCTGTGTTTGATGATGAAGTAGTGCATTACTGTAGGTCCATGTGGTGATGAATTTAAATGAAATATGTCATTTGATATTAAAAATAGACTTGTTTTAAAATGAACCATTTACTACATAAAAAGGGAAATAAAATGCAGTAGATAGACAATTGATATACCAGACGAAACAGTAGGCAAACAGCTAAAGAGCTCGAAACGAAAAAAAAAAAAATAAATAAAAAATCATTTTGTGACACATAAAACCAACATGTATCCCCTTGACAAACAAACAAACAAACAAACAAACAAAACGCGTCATTTTGCATTTTCAGAAGCACATAACACATAGGCCTAAGATGAGACATATTTTGTTTGATTTATTTTGTAACTGAATCGCATTGACCATGTTGACACGCACGAGCCAACATCAAGCGCGTCGGCGTCAGGGCGCGGACGTATGCGGGTGAAGGTGAAACAATGACTTCAGTTTACGCGTACGCATTACGCACATTATACGCATAACAATAGTTATTGTCGCCTGACAACATCACAACAATCGTGGACAGCAGTTTGTCAACACGTGTTTTGAAGATGCTCTGTCCTGTTCAGCTGCAGCTAAAGGCCTACTGATATTTCGCACTCATCTAATTACGTCTGTGTTTTTACCCAAAGGAAATGTGTCTATAATAATGAGGAAAGGAGAAATATCTACTTGAAGATGCCTGAGATGTTAAACGCCTATTTGCAAGTATTTTACCACGCCGTAGGTCTACTCCATAAAAATAGTAAGTTTCAGTTGGATTATAGCGGGTTATTTTTGGCAATTGCAAAACGATAGCTAGGCACCAGTCCATCTGGTATTTTTGGGTCCGTTATCATTAAAGGCCTATTTTTATACCAAAAGGTGTTGGTCTCCCATCCAGTAGCTGACCACGATCGACTCAATGTTGGTGTTGTGTGGTGGCGCATTGTGATCTGGTACCCATTACTTTTAACTAAGTTATCATGCCGGTGCCGGGTGCTCCAGAAATTGAGAAAAAAAATCCTATTTTGAACAAAGCCGCTCTGTACATAGAAACAAAATTATCACATCAGATAGAGGACACAAACACGATCAGGAGTAAAAATAAAAAAAGAAGGATCAGAATGCAAAAGTCTACAGCACCCGGTATTCCCAGGCGGTCTCCCATCCAAGTACTAACCGGGCCCGACGTTGCTTAACTTCGGTGATCGGACGAGAACCGGTGTATTCAACGTGGTATGGCCGTAGACATTTGAAGATGCAAATTTAGCTTACTTATAGCTACAGCATTGACCTTTTTTCAATCATTTCTAAAATACTGTGCAAAAATTTGTGACATCTTCTTATGAAACTTACAAGTTTCTGTAATCAAAGTGTGCATTGTTCTGATGAGATTCCAGACTTTTCATTTGAGGAACTATAATATATCAAGGGTTGCACGTCCGGTCAGCGTAAGTTTACCAACTCCCGCTTTCACAAGGTAAATTGGTTGTCTTTGGCGGAGTAAAATTAGAAACGCATTCCTTCGATTTACAACTTTGGTTCGAGCTATCTTCAGTAGATAGCAAACATTTACAAATGGGGGGGGTCATAAAATTTTGTTTCGTTGGTAGTGGTGTGTGTGTGTGTGGGAGGGGGGCGGATTATAAAATTTTTGTTGTCGATAGGGGGGTCGCAATTTTATTGATGCCGACTTCTTGTAAATTTGGGACCCCTCTTCCGAAGAAAATGATAGGCCCTTACCTCTTCTGTATAAATCTGTGTTTGATGATGAAGTAGTGCATTACTGTAGGTCCATGTGGTGATGAATTTAAATGAAATATGTCATTTGATATTAAAAATAGACTTGTTTTAAAATGAACCATTTACTACATAAAAATGGAAATAAAATGCAGTAGATAGACAATTGATATACCAGACGAAACAGTAGGCAAACAGCTAAAGAGCTCGAAACGAAAAAAAAAATAAATAAATAAAAAAATCATTTTGTGACACATAAAACCAACATGTATCCCCTTGACAAACAAACAAACAAACAAACAAACAAAACGCGTCATTTTGCATTTTCAGAAGCACATAACACATAGGCCTAAGATGAGACATATTTTGTTTGATTTATTTTGTAACTGAATCGCATTGACCATGTTGACACGCACGAGCCAACATCAAGCGCGTCGGCGTCAGGGCGCGGACGTATGCGGGTGAAGGTGAAACAATGACTTCAGTTTACGCGTACGCATTACGCACATTATACGCATAACAATAGTTATTGTCGCCTGACAACATCACAACAATCGTGGACAGCAGTTTGTCAACACGTGTTTTGAAGATGCTCTGTCCTGTTCAGCTGCAGCTAAAGGCCTACTGATATTTCGCACTCATCTAATTACGTCTGTGTTTTTTACCCAAAGGAAATGTGTCTATAATAATGAGGAAAGGAGAAATATCTACTTGAAGATGCCTGAGATGTTAAACGCCTATTTGCAAGTATTTTACCACGCCGTAGGTCTACTCCATAAAAATAGTAAGTTTCAGTTGGATTATAGCGGGTTATTTTTGGCAATTGCAAAACGATAGCTAGGCACCAGTCCATCTGGTATTTTTGGGTCCGTTATCATTAAAGGCCTATTTTTTATACCAAAAAGGTGTTGGTCTCCCATCCAGTAGCTGACCACGATCGACTCAATGTTGGTGTTGTGTGGTGGCGCATTGTGATCTGGTACCCATTACTTTTAACTAAGTTATCATGCCGGTGCCGGGTGCTCCAGAAATTGAGAAAAAAAATCCTATTTTGAACAAAGCCGCTCTGTACATAGAAACAAAATTATCACATCAGATAGAGGACACAAACACGATCAGGAGTAAAAATAAAAAGAAGGATCAGAATGCAAAGTCTACAGCACCCGGTATTCCCAGGCGGTCTCCCATCCAAGTACTAACCGGGCCCGACGTTGCTTAACTTCGGTGATCGGACGAGAACCGGTGTATTCAACGTGGTATGGCCGTAGACATTTGAAGATGCAAATTTAGCTTACTTATAGCTACAGCATTGACCTTTTTTTCAATCATTTCTAAAATACTGTGCAAAAATTTGTGACATCTTCTTATGAAACTTACAAGTTTCTGTAATCAAAGTGTGCATTGTTCTGATGAGATTCCAGACTTTTCATTTGAGGAACTATAATATATCAAGGGTTGCACGTCCGGTCAGCGTAAGTTTACCAACTCCCGCTTTCACAAGGTAAATTGGTTGTCTTTGGCGGAGTAAAATTAGAAACGCATTCCTTCGATTTACAACTTTGGTTCGAGCTATCTTCAGTAGATAGCAAACATTTACAAATGGGGGGGTCATAAAATTTTGTTTCGTTGTAGTGGTGTGTGTGTGTGTGTGAGGGGGGCGGATTATAAAATTTTTGTTGTCGATAGGGGGTCGCAATTTTATTGATGCCGACTTCTTGTAAATTTGGGACCCCTCTTCCGAAGAAAATGATAGGCCCTTACCTCTTCTGTATAAATCTGTGTTTGATGATGAAGTAGTGCATTACTGTAGGTCCATGTGGTGATGAATTTAAATGAAATATGTCATTTGATATTAAAAATAGACTTGTTTTAAAATGAACCATTTACTACATAAAATGGAAATAAAATGCAGTAGATAGACAATTGATATACCAGACGAAACAGTAGGCAAACAGCTAAAGAGCTCGAAACGAAAAAAAAAAAAAATAAATAAAAAAATCATTTTGTGACACATAAAACCAACATGTATCCCCTTGACAAACAAACAAACAAACAAACAAACAAAACGCGTCATTTTGCATTTTCAGAAGCACATAACACATAGGCCTAAGATGAGACATATTTTGTTTGATTTATTTTGTAACTGAATCGCATTGACCATGTTGACACGCACGAGCCAACATCAAGCGCGTCGGCGTCAGGGCGCGGACGTATGCGGGTGAAGGTGAAACAATGACTTCAGTTTACGCGTACGCATTACGCACATTATACGCATAACAATAGTTATTGTCGCCTGACAACATCACAACAATCGTGGACAGCAGTTTGTCAACACGTGTTTTGAAGATGCTCTGTCCTGTTCAGCTGCAGCTAAAGGCCTACTGATATTTCGCACTCATCTAATTACGTCTGTGTTTTTTACCCAAAGGAAATGTGTCTATAATAATGAGGAAAGGAGAAATATCTACTTGAAGATGCCTGAGATGTTAAACGCCTATTTGCAAGTATTTTACCACGCCGTAGGTCTACTCCATAAAAATAGTAAGTTTCAGTTGGATTATAGCGGGTTATTTTTGGCAATTGCAAAACGATAGCTAGGCACCAGTCCATCTGGTATTTTTGGGTCCGTTATCATTAAAGGCCTATTTTTATACCAAAAGGTGTTGGTCTCCCATCCAGTAGCTGACCACGATCGACTCAATGTTGGTGTTGTGTGGTGGCGCATTGTGATCTGGTACCCATTACTTTTAACTAAGTTATCATGCCGGTGCCGGGTGCTCCAGAAATTGAGAAAAAAAATCCTATTTTGAACAAAGCCGCTCTGTACATAGAAACAAAATTATCACATCAGATAGAGGACACAAACACGATCAGGAGTAAAAATAAAAAAGAAGGATCAGAATGCAAAGTCTACAGCACCCGGTATTCCCAGGCGGTCTCCCATCCAAGTACTAACCGGGCCCGACGTTGCTTAACTTCGGTGATCGGACGAGAACCGGTGTATTCAACGTGGTATGGCCGTAGACATTTGAAGATGCAAATTTAGCTTACTTATAGCTACAGCATTGACCTTTTTTTTCAATCATTTCTAAAATACTGTGCAAAAATTTGTGACATCTTCTTATGAAACTTACAAGTTTCTGTAATCAAAGTGTGCATTGTTCTGATGAGATTCCAGACTTTTCATTTGAGGAACTATAATATATCAAGGGTTGCACGTCCGGTCAGCGTAAGTTTACCAACTCCCGCTTTCACAAGGTAAATTGGTTGTCTTTGGCGGAGTAAAATTAGAAACGCATTCCTTCGATTTACAACTTTGGTTCGAGCTATCTTCAGTAGATAGCAAACATTTACAAATGGGGGGGGTCATAAAATTTTGTTTCGTTGGTAGTGGTGTGTGTGTGTGTGGGAGGGGGCGGATTATAAAATTTTTGTTGTCGATAGGAAGATCACAATTTTATTGATGCCGACTTCTTGTAAATTTGGGACCCCTCTTCCGAAGAAAATGATAGGCCCTTACCTCTTCTGTATAAATCTGTGTTTGATGATGAAGTAGTGCATTACTGTAGGTCCATGTGGTGATGAATTTAAATGAAATATGTCATTTGATATTAAAAATAGACTTGTTTTAAAATGAACCATTTACTACATAAAAATGGAAATAAAATGCAGTAGATAGACAATTGATATACCAGACGAAACAGTAGGCAAACAGCTAAAGAGCTCGAAACGAAAAAAAAAAAAAATAAATAAAAAAAATCATTTTGTGACACATAAAACCAACATGTATCCCTTTACAAACAAACAAACAAACAAACAAACAAAACGCGTCATTTTGCATTTTCAGAAGCACATAACACATAGGCCTAAGATGAGACATATTTTGTTTGATTTATTTTGTAACTGAATCGCATTGACCATGTTGACACGCACGAGCCAACATCAAGCGCGTCGGCGTCAGGGCGCGGACGTATGCGGGTGAAGGTGAAACAATGACTTCAGTTTACGCGTACGCATTACGCACATTATACGCATAACAATAGTTATTGTCGCCTGACAACATCACAACAATCGTGGACAGCAGTTTGTCAACACGTGTTTTGAAGATGCTCTGTCCTGTTCAGCTGCAGCTAAAGGCCTACTGATATTTCGCACTCATCTAATTACGTCTGTGTTTTTTACCCAAAGGAAATGTGTCTATAATAATGAGGAAAGGAGAAATATCTACTTGAAGATGCCTGAGATGTTAAACGCCTATTTGCAAGTATTTTACCACGCCGTAGGTCTACTCCATAAAAATAGTAAGTTTCAGTTGGATTATAGCGGGTTATTTTTGGCAATTGCAAAACGATAGCTAGGCACCAGTCCATCTGGTATTTTTGGGTCCGTTATCATTAAAGGCCTATTTTTATACCAAAAGGTGTTGGTCTCCCATCCAGTAGCTGACCACGATCGACTCAATGTTGGTGTTGTGTGGTGGCGCATTGTGATCTGGTACCCATTACTTTTAACTAAGTTATCATGCCGGTGCCGGGTGCTCCAGAAAAAAAAAAAAAAAATCCTATTTTGAACAAAGCCGCTCTGTACATAGAAACAAAATTATCACATCAGATAGAGGACACAAACACGATCAGGAAAAAAAAAAAAAAAGAAGGATCAGAATGCAAAAGTCTACAGCACCCGGTATTCCCAGGCGGTCTCCCATCCAAGTACTAACCGGGCCCGACGTTGCTTAACTTCGGTGATCGGACGAGAACCGGTGTATTCAACGTGGTATGGCCGTAGACATTTGAAGATGCAAATTTAGCTTACTTATAGCTACAGCATTGACCTTTTTTTTCAATCATTTCTAAAATACTGTGCAAAAATTTGTGACATCTTCTTATGAAACTTACAAGTTTCTGTAATCAAAGTGTGCATTGTTCTGATGAGATTCCAGACTTTTCATTTGAGGAACTATAATATATCAAGGGTTGCACGTCCGGTCAGCGTAAGTTTACCAACTCCCGCTTTCACAAGGTAAATTGGTTGTCTTTGGCGGAGTAAAATTAGAAACGCATTCCTTCGATTTACAACTTTGGTTCGAGCTATCTTCAGTAGATAGCAAACATTTACAAATGGGGGGGTCATAAAATTTTGTTTCGTTGGTAGTGGTGTGTGTGTGTGTGGGAGGGCGGCGGATTATAAAATTTTTGTTGTCGATAGGGGGGTCGCAATTTTATTGATGCCGACTTCTTGTAAATTTGGGACCCCTCTTCCGAAGAAAATGATAGGCCCTTACCTCTTCTGTATAAATCTGTGTTTGATGATGAAGTAGTGCATTACTGTAGGTCCATGTGGTGATGAATTTAAATGAAATATGTCATTTGATATTAAAAATAGACTTGTTTTAAAATGAACCATTTACTACATAAAAATGGAAATAAAATGCAGTAGATAGACAATTGATATACCAGACGAAACAGTAGGCAAACAGCTAAAGAGCTCGAAACGAAAAAAAAAAAAAATAAATAAAAAAATCATTTTGTGACACATAAAACCAACATGTATCCCTTGACAAACAAACAAACAAACAAACAAACAAAACGCGTCATTTTGCATTTTCAGAAGCACATAACACATAGGCCTAAGATGAGACATATTTTGTTTGATTTATTTTGTAACTGAATCGCATTGACCATGTTGACACGCACGAGCCAACATCAAGCGCGTCGGCGTCAGGGCGCGGACGTATGCGGGTGAAGGTGAAACAATGACTTCAGTTTACGCGTACGCATTACGCACATTATACGCATAACAATAGTTATTGTCGCCTGACAACATCACAACAATCGTGGACAGCAGTTTGTCAACACGTGTTTTGAAGATGCTCTGTCCTGTTCAGCTGCAGCTAAAGGCCTACTGATATTTCGCACTCATCTAATTACGTCTGTGTTTTTTACCCAAAGGAAATGTGTCTATAATAATGAGGAAAGGAGAAATATCTACTTGAAGATGCCTGAGATGTTAAACGCCTATTTGCAAGTATTTTACCACGCCGTAGGTCTACTCCATAAAAATAGTAAGTTTCAGTTGGATTATAGCGGGTTATTTTTGGCAATTGCAAAACGATAGCTAGGCACCAGTCCATCTGGTATTTTTGGGTCCGTTATCATTAAAGGCCTATTTTTTATACCAAAAAGGTGTTGGTCTCCCATCCAGTAGCTGACCACGATCGACTCAATGTTGGTGTTGTGTGGTGGCGCATTGTGATCTGGTACCCATTACTTTTAACTAAGTTATCATGCCGGTGCCGGGTGCTCCAGAAATTGAGAAAAAAAATCCTATTTTGAACAAAGCCGCTCTGTACATAGAAACAAAATTATCACATCAGATAGAGGACACAAACACGATCAGGAGTAAAAATAAAAAAAGAAGGATCAGAATGCAAAAGTCTACAGCACCCGGTATTCCCAGGCGGTCTCCCATCCAAGTACTAACCGGGCCCGACGTTGCTTAACTTCGGTGATCGGACGAGAACCGGTGTATTCAACGTGGTATGGCCGTAGACATTTGAAGATGCAAATTTAGCTTACTTATAGCTACAGCATTGACCTTTTTTTTTTTTTTTTCTAAAATACTGTGCAAAAATTTGTGACATCTTCTTATGAAACTTACAAGTTTCTGTAATCAAAGTGTGCATTGTTCTGATGAGATTCCAGACTTTTCATTTGAGGAACTATAATATATCAAGGGTTGCACGTCCGGTCAGCGTAAGTTTACCAACTCCCGCTTTCACAAGGTAAATTGGTTGTCTTTGGCGGAGTAAAATTAGAAACGCATTCCTTCGATTTACAACTTTGGTTCGAGCTATCTTCAGTAGATAGCAAACATTTACAAATGGGGGGGGTCATAAAATTTTGTTTCGTTGGTAGTGGTGTGTGTGTGTGGGAGGGGGGCGGATTATAAAATTTTTGTTGTCGATAGGGGGGACGCAATTTTATTGATGCCGACTTCTTGTAAATTTGGGACCCCTCTTCCGAAGAAAATGATAGGCCCTTACCTCTTCTGTATAAATCTGTGTTTGATGATGAAGTAGTGCATTACTGTAGGTCCATGTGGTGATGAATTTAAATGAAATATGTTATTTGATATTAAAAATAGACTTGTTTTAAAATGAACCATTTACTACATAAAAATGGAAATAAAATGCAGTAGATAGACAATATTGAATTGATATACCAGACGAAACAGTAGGCAAACAGCTAAAGAGCTCGAAACGAAAAAAAAAAAGTAAATAAATAAATCATTTTGCGACACATAAAACCAACATGTATCCCTTGACAAACAAACAAACAAACAAAACGCGTCATTTTGCATTTTCAGAAGCACATAACACATAGGCCTAAGATGAGACATATTTTGTTTGATTTATTTTGTAACTGAATCGCATTGACCATGTTGACACGCACGAGCCAACATCAAGCGCGTCGGCGTCAGGGCGCGGACGTATGCGGGTGAAGGTGAAACAATGACTTCAGTTTACGCGTACGCATTACGCACATTATACGCATTACAATAGTTATTGTTGCCTGACAACATCACAACAATCGTGGACAGCAGTTTGTCAACACGTGTTTTGAAGATGCTCTGTCCTGTTCAGCTACAGCTAAATGCCTACTGATATTTCGCACTCATCTAATTACGTCTGTGTTTTTTACCCAAAGGAAATGTGTCTATAATAATGAGGAAAGGAGAAATATCTACTTGAAGATGCCTGAGATGCTAAACGCCTATTTGCAAGTATTTTACCACGCCGTAGGTCTACTCCATAAAAATAGTAAGTTTCAGTTGGATTATAGCGGGTTATTTTTGGCAATTGCTAAACGATAGCTAGACACCAGTCCATCTGGTATTTTTGGGTCCGTTATCATTAAAGGCCTATTTTTTATATTTTATAGGTGTTGGTCTCCCATCCAGCAGCTGACCACGATCGACTCAATGTTGGTGTTGTTATTCTTCTAAGTAAACAGTGTATAACTCATTAGATTAACATATTACGTGGGCTCTTTCACAATCGATACTTTTGAAGTTTTCAATGCTTTTCTTTTTTCCTTCTACCTTCACAAATTACATTGGATTTGTCAAAATGGACACTTTTTGAAGTTTTCAACACTTTTTCTCTGAAGAGAAATTTGGTCGCCTGTTTTTAAACAAACTTATTCTTTCAAGTCTCATGCGTTCAAAAATAGGCTGATTTAGAACACGTCACACAAAATTGCAACACAAAGATATTTTGTAGTATGTCTAAAATACCACCCTGAATAACATTAACATCACTAAATGATGGAAAGAGGGATTTTTGCTAATCTTGGTAGAACAAAGAGTCGTAATTTGATGATTGTTCACGCACAATAAACAAAATAAAAGTGTAAAGATTTCGGAAGGGAAATAGTAAAAGAATCTCAATGTAAACCACAATTGTAAAATTCATAATAATATGCACCCCCTCTTTTTATGATAACATAAAAAATATTAGTTCAAAACTTATTATTTGCATTTTTTCTTTAGATTCCTGTCCAGGAACAGACAGATGAAGAGATAAACACAATCAGTATCTATCATGTCTATAGGCTATGTAAATATGAAAATAACAATTTGCCATATGGTAGCATTATCCCAGCAAACACAAAACGTTTTCGACATCATTCGCAAAAGGTTATAAAAGGTTGTCAAAAAACGTTTAAATGTCGGGTTATATAAAGGATATATTAAGAGTATACATCGTTTTCATAACCTTATAAAACATTTTTTGATAATCTACTGCTCAGCAAACAAAAATGTTTTACAGAAAACGTTTTAATGTCGGGTTATATAAAGGGTATAAAAACGTTTTAATAACATTCCAAAAACATTCTTGAAAACTTGATACATAACATTCTAAACAGAATGTTATTTTGGGGTTGAAAAAAATATTTTGTGAAAAACGTTTGCCCAAAATATTCGCAATAAAGTTTTATAAACGTTTTCATGACCTTTATATAACCCGACATTTAAATGTTATTAAAAGGTTTTGAAAAAAACATTTTAAGAACATTCCTGTGTTTGCTGGGTTCAAACATTTTACCATAATGTTATTTAAGTATTGACACAATATTTGGCGAAAATGTTTGTAAAAATAGTTTACAATAACATATTTTGAAAACATTTAAAAATATTGTTGTAGTGTGTTTTCCTACAAAACGTTTTAAAACATTATCATGACCTTTATATAACCCGACATTTTAATGTTATTAAAACGTTATTACCTAAACCAAAAACCAAAATATAACTTATTTAAAACGTTTTTAAAACGTTTTTGTGTTTGCTGGGATTGCAGTTAGAAATTTAATTCCAAGGCGACGAAGTGGTATGGGTTAAAAGTTTATTGAAGAATAATTATTAATGTACGTTGACAACAATTGAATTGGCTGTTTCATCTTAATGTTAATCAGGAAATTTGTTGCAGAGATATTATTGACTAAACTGGGTAATATTCAGGCCGTGGCCGATTCAATAAGGACTTGTTTTTGTTGAAATTTAAAAATACTAATTGTTTTTTCACAATTTATCCATTGAGAAGTATTTGTTTCAAATTGGTTAAAATCCCCTGACTTTGAAGTACAATCTCTGCATGGTATTTTCAGTAGATAGCAAAAAATAACCCAAAACAAAACAAAACACATGATTATCCCAAAAGACTCTCCCAACGCGTTTTGCCCACGCCTTCATAAAAAGCTTTTTTGCTATCCACTGAAGACAGTATTTTGGACCTGTAATAGATTAATACAGAAAATAATTCATTCATTTAGCAGAACGTGTATGGCAAGCTAAGCGGCTCAGAACGTGGGACTAGCTACGCGCAGCTTCTTTCTCGTTACGTGCAGCTTATTAACCAATCAGATTCGCGGTTTTAAACACGTGGAGCTGATGTAAACATCCTCTCTCACAAATATTACGTTGTTAATTTTTGTAAATGAAAATATCTGTAGTATATCAGCAAAAAATGGTATAGGTGCTATTAAAGCAATATCTGAACAGAATGATGATTGTTCTATATTTAGGGGGCTATCATTTTCTTCGGAAGGGGATCCCAAATATAGGCGGTCATACTTTTTTGGAACGAAAAATAAGGGGGAGGGTGGTCATAAATTGATAATGACAAAATGTAGGGAGTCACAAGATGACTACAGATAGTGTGTTTAGTGTATTCAAAAAGACTGATTTCAATACAATTTTAGCCTGTCTAGGGGGTAAGGTGTATCGGTGGTGGGAGTCGGGGGTCATAACATTTTTGATGCCGAAATAGTGAGGGCCGCAATTTATTGACGCCGACTTCTTGTATATTTAGGAACCCCCCCTTCCGAAAAAAATGATGACCCATTTTACTCTCTCCATATTTACAGTGGCATGTGATATCGCTTTCCCTGCAATATCTTTACACAGCGCTTTACATCAGTAGTAGTTGTTGTTTGACCTTCATATCCCCTGCACAAATAATACAGCCAGAGTATAAAGTTACTTGCTATTAAACACGGTGTAAACTTGGAAACACTAAATAAATATGCTTTGTGTCATTTTAGCCAGGCATTAGCAACATGTTCTCTTGACACGTGCTGTGATTTGGCCTCCTTTACCCGTTCGTTATCTATGCTAATTCCGTAAATTAATTACAAGATAATAATTGTGAAAGAGGATACCTATAACTATACTACGCGCAGCTAACGACCCAACCACGTGATTAAATTTGACTATTTTGATTGGTCAAACAGCTGCTCGTAACGAGAAAGAAGCTACGCGTAGCTGTTCCACGCTTTTGGCCCCCTTGGCTTGCCATAAACGTGTGTTAGGAAAGTCATTTGGTATAATTTTTAAGGTAGCACAGGCTGCTGAGGCTAGTGTACGTTTGTTTGTTTGTTTTTTGATATATACTGAATATAGCATTTACTGCACGTCGTATCTATAAAAATATAGAAGTTAAATTCATACATTTAGCATTTTGAAGGCCACTGCCGCATGGTAAAAAATGGTATAGCATTTAGGACCTAATAAAACAATACAATAACAATTTTTGTTGGGAAAGTCTTTTGTTGAATTCATTTTGACGTTTGATGTTTGTTTGTTTTTTCGCGATTCACTCAAGATAGCATTTACGGCGCAATAGTTATATAAAAACAGAAAAATTAAGACAAGTTGATAAGGCCGAATTGTGGTGTTGAGAAAGATTGATGAGACCCAAAAAGTTTTAAACAGCCGACTTTGAATATTTGAAAATTTATAAAATTTGAAATAGCCTAATTATGCCGTTGAAAAAGATCGATGAGGTCCGTTTTGTGACAATACACAGTGCTCTCACCATTGACGCGTAAAATCTACAAATAGTGTAGGTTAGAAGTATAGGCAATTGCCTAGTTAACGTCACTCTGTGAAAAATAACCGGCCAATATTTAAAGTACTCTTCTGAAATTCTAGAAAATATAGTTTTGTAACATGTCCTAAATTTTTAGCTAATTTAGGTGTTTGGAAATATTCGCACTTTGGTGTTTTAGGAAGGATATGTAAACGACAGATAACACCAAAAAATATGAAGAAATTATTTCCAAACCGTGTTACGGTCCACAGCCATTATGTTTCTCATTTTCAAGAATGTGGTTAACAATATGCACACTCTTGTCTCATTTCGTGAACAAAGGCCCACACAGTATTGTTACCTTGTGTTTGCTTTATAATCGTTCACCCAACTGAAACTATAATACCAGCTCATTGCTCATTGCACAGGTAAAACAGAAACATGTGTAGTGTGGATTTAACCAGAGAAGATCTGATGTAACATAGTTGAGCTGTTTTCAATGAGTGTTATCTTGGTTTAATAGCTTTTAATGGGGGTAGTCCTGGTAGGTCGTGGTGAATTCTACTGTAGACATGACTGCATCATGAGAGTATCAAGATGATTCAAAAATTCCTAAAACGCGTGCATTTCTACGCGTGCCTCCTAAAACTATAGTCCTGACCGCGACCTAACAAATGTGGACGGTGACTTATGGACTTATGGAGTAAAAAATAGATGATGAGCAAAAATTGGACGCAATACTTGGTATATGCCCTACATGCTATCTTCAGTAGACAGCGAGATAACATGATGCATCAAAAATATTTCCTAAATGCAATCTTCGGTAGATAGCAAAAAATATGATTATTCCAAAAGACGTGACCTAAACGAGAAGGATTGGACATTCTAACCGTATTTTTCAATTACTTGATCAAGAAAACTATTCCATTTGTTAACCCAAAGAGTGAAAAGTTCTTCCCTTTCCGTATCTGAAATGGCACTATATTTGATTGAATTAAGAGCCAGTTGCTTTAAAGTTGCTAAGTCTGCAGCCTTACCTCCAAGAGCCATAAATGTAATGTAGAAATCGTGTGACAATGGTGCAGCATCCCATAACCCAGGATCATCTGAACTGATTACTATTGGGAAATCTTGCGCAAGTAAATGACTTGCTGGGTGGTTACGGAAATCGCTTACAAGACCCAACACCTGGTTTGAAATTGGACAAACCTCTATGGCTATATCACACGATTTAACCATTTCCATAGCAATTGGATGCTTTGCTAAAGCAAAGGCATGTCCAATTCTTCGTGTGTTTAACAGGATGGCATCAAAGATGTTTTCATCTATGTCTGTATCTTGCCAATTTGTCTCTCCAGCATGGAAAAAATATGGTAAATCTTCTTCTTGTGTTAAAGGAATGATAAACTCATTGATATAATAAAGCAACGAATGTCCCCTGTCTTCATTATCGACGATATCGTGACCAACATAATATTTAGGAAACATCTTTTTGTACGTTATAGCTCTCTCTATGTCTTGTTTCATTTGATTTTTATCTTTAAAACGATTGGTGTGGCTGATGAATTTGGCACCATAGAAATCCCTTTTCTGTTCCTTAAAATCTTCGACGTAACTTCGCATTTTTTCAAAAGAGTGGATTGTACTTTCTAGAGTTCCGTCCAGCCTTCGTATCCGGTGGTTTAGGTGAAATCGAAGTTCCATGTACTGTACATTATCGTCGTAGAACTCTTGCAAAAATCTTTGGTTATACCTTTCAAAACTCTCCAGATTTTCTATAAGTTCCTCCCTTGCCGAGATGCAAGATCGAAATTTTCCCCACATTTTTGTGCTGGATAAATAAGGGTCTGTGTTAATAATTGAGAAATTGTTGGCAAGTAATTCATCAAATAGAGTTATATTATCTGACAGTTCTCTAGCATCTGCAAGTAACTCCCACGTCGAACAATTAGTGCGCGTTTCAGGAACGTGCAATGAAAACAAAAAATGTAAAATCAGGTGGTCTGCCGTATCTCGGCAGTAATACAGATCAGGAATATATGTGAGATTAGAAACAATCCATGAAGTGTCGACCAATGCTTTATTATGTAGGTGTAAAGCCGCTCCTTTCGGCATCATTCTGATGATATCAAAGACTTCACTCTGTTCAATCAAAGACTTTGCTTGAAAGAAATGCATCGCAGGTGGAAATACTTCACCGCGTAAACCTCTTTGGTATTCCGCATCTTTAAAAGATTTAAGAATACTGTTTACCTTCCTCTCTTTTTCAGAAAGTACAATTTTTCCTCCAAGTTTTCGAGCTCTTTCTGTAGCCAACAATTCATCCCTGGTTTGCATATACATTTGCAGGAGATGCGTCTTATTTTCAGCAGAGCGAACTTGCCAACATGAGTTGCAATATAGGAACAGGATGCCGATAAACAGAACCATGGACCACATGTTTACTATAAATTTTGCCATGGTAGAATAAAGTTGAACTTCCCGTGGTGACAGTGTTGATTATCTATTCCTAATACATCTACAGGTAAAAGTATATTCTTGCTTGCTTATTTGCTTGCTTATGTCGAGTGGTGTCCTCGAACTGTGATGGCCCTCCATATCTGCCTGTCTTGCATTGCTGTTGCCATGTCAGTTGTTTCAAGCCCGGTGTCTTGTTTCAGGATGTCGACATATGTTAGGGCAGGCCTTCCTTGTTTCCTTTTCCCATGCTTCGGAATCCAGTGCACCAGTTGAGATACAAGTTCTGTCTTGCTTCTATATTCAGTCCTTATAATAATCCACGTATTATTAGAGCTAGGTGTAGGTGGCATCTGATTTATTTGAAGTAGGCAGCTGTAGGCTATAACTATTTTATCATGGAAGGCGCCAATAATGCGTTTTTATTTTCCTCATAAAATATACGCCACTAGTATAATTACTTCTAAAAATTGCAGCAATTAATATTCGTAATGACACAGCTGTCTTACACAACATGCAATATGTACAACTCTGAAACACTAAAATCAATTGCATCAACTAATATGAAACTTTCCCCTACTATCAAGCACAAGCTAAATGGACTCAGCATTCTTAAAACTGCATTTAGGGTACACCAGCTAGCATGTAGAAACACCCAACGCCCTATTCAAGTTGTGGTTGGAAATAGACCACCAGAAATGCGGTATGGTATGTATTCCCGTAGGATTTGTTTGCTAAAATTGATTTTTTTGGTGATTTGGCTTCTAATGGGACCAAACTATCAGAAAATGATGGGGTTCAAATTTTCACACCTCCCTCACTTTCTGGGGGCCCACCTCATTTTAGGCCCCTTAACCTATTTTGGCACATATTTCTACCATTTCTTAACACATTTTGATCATGTTTGAAACTTTTTGTATCTTTTAAGGTATACTGAATATATTTACTATACTTTCTAAGGCACTTGAAGGGTCTTTTATTCATTTATATGGTCCCTCCTCATCATTGGACCCCCCTACAGCTATGTATGTCACTAATCATGCTAATGGTCCAATGCACAAAGTCATGTTGTTGGTTTCTTAGTATTCTCAAGTTATTAGCATTTTTTTGTAAGAGACAGTTCAGATATTGTTTAATTTCAAACGTTTAAGATGATCTATTCTAAGCAGTCATCCAGTCCTGGGGGGGCACTCCCATATAGTGACATGCGTCATGTGCCCATGAAAAGAACCCGGTATTTTTGGATAATCCTACACCCAATGACCCCGTTTTTTAGTAGCATACACTGAATGACCTCCTTTTTTGAACAATTAGTCCTCAAAACTAACATTTTGTCGCGCTTTTTTAAAGCTCATTTTGAGCAAAATAAATTAGTTTTGTCTATTTTGTACTGTAAAATTGGGTAAAAGGCTATTTTTGATTGTATGATGTGAAATTTCGGGCTCTTCCATACAAAATCACCCCATTTTTGACATTGCCAACACCGAATGACCCCCTTTTTCCTGAAAATTTCTACACCGATATACCCCTAGTTTCGTACGCTGGTGGGCACAGGTACGTCACTTTCATATTCGAGTGCCCCCCCGGCATCCAGTCAGGTTAGTTCAATCGATTTGATCTATTCATCATGTATCATCTGTATCATCCATGGCATCATCTGTAACATCATCCCTTATAGCATTTGCATAGAGGAGTGCAAGGCAGGTTATTGTTTGAGCAGCTGCACCGTCTCTTGGTGAAGGTATCATACACGACAACCAACAGGAAAGAACTGTCACTTGAGAAATATTTAAGCAGTCCCTGGCCTAACACACATGTCAGCTTCTTCTTGGTCGATGATGCAGAGAGGAGTTCCTTGATGGACATGGTAAGACTCATTTCTGGATGGATTTCATATTCTACCGATGTAGTTGCTCTCTTCTGTCGAGTCTTATTCTTTAATGACTGATCCATGTATCGATCAAACACAACTCGATCCTCATCATAGCCATCCATCATCTTTTCAATGCGTTAGTTGAATGCATTCTGAAAATCCGACAATCTCAGCATGGTTGGTGTCTTCTTCATACTCTGAAGCACAGCCATGGCATCAAATATTAGAACTTTAGGCTGTGGGACATCTGCAGGATCTTCCTGCATCAGGTCAGGTTGTGTGGGAACAACTAAAGGATCTTCCTGCATCAGGCCAGGCTGTGGGGCAACTGGAGGATCTTCCTGCACCAGGTCAGGCTGTGGGGCAACTGGAGGATTTTTCTGCACCAGGTCAGGCTGTGGGACAATTTCAATGGCATTTTCAACAGCGTGCATCACACTGGCTTTGTCTGTGGGGACGTACAGTGTACCATCAACAGCACACATCAAACCATTGACATCTCATACTCGCCGATTGTTTCCTCAAGTTTAGGAACTAAACTTGGTCGGCTGTCTTGGATTATTAGATATCTTCCAAGTAACTCATGTTCCTCACGCAACTTCGTGTCCTTGTCTCCAATACGCACTTTCCTTTTCGAAAAGGTCTTCAGCTTAAGCTTCTTTATTTTGTCCCACACTGAGATTCTTGATGCATAGATCAAATGTTCAGAAACGAACTCCTCAACGCGATTCTGGCCATTCTCTGCAAATTGAGAATATCATTATTTGCCTCATCTGACACAAGCGCTGATGAAACCAGACTCTGTTATGGTGTTTTCTCTTTGAACGGATTGTCTCCATAGTGCAACTAAATCAAGTGACGTAGCTTCACAGCATTTGCTCTTGACCTGACTGCAATCTCTCCTGAGAGCTGATATGTCCAGTCCTTACAAAAGATCTGGAAGCTTTTGGGAAGCTTTTGAGGTATCGATTCACTAGACCGGCAAGATGAAGTGTGGTAGTGACTAGTCGGTCCAGAGCGGCTTCATCTCTACTGTGTCCAATCAACCCACCATGTCCATTTAGCTTCTTGATTTCCTGCTCGAGGGCTTGATCAGTGAAGAAGCGGGTGAAGGGTTTCTCTGATCTTGCCACTACAAATTCAACAGATGTCAGTGAATTCCATGTTTCTGTGTCATCTTTTTCAAGAGCATTCATTTGAGCAAGATGGACTGGCATTCATTCATTTATTCATTAATCTTTATTTCATTCAAATATAAAACATAACAGCACAACAATTAAACACATACATTGAATGAGGAGGTTCTCGGAAGGCCAGATGGTCTGTATTAAGAACCCCCTGTCCTAACCAAAAAAGCATCAGACGGGCATAGTTAAGGAGATCATGAGCGAAGAAATATTGGATAAACTCTCTAATGATGACAAGTAGCCCTCCCAGTCACCTGAACGACAAGAGCTGATGAGACGAAGAACACTCTCTACCTGGTGAAGATACTGGATCAAGAACTGAGCGAACTTGCTAATGTCGTTTTCATCTTCTAGCGGCTTGACATTTCTTGACTACCAGGATTGTATTTCTCCAAAGATATACCATCTGTGGGAGTTTGCTCTTGAGATCACTGCACTGGATACTAACTGGACATTTTGGAAGTGTTGATAAGATGGCATCATAATCGCAAGCCTTGTAATGATGTGGTGCTCAAGGGCTTGCTTGTAAGCTTTGCCACCGAAGATCCCACGAAGAGCTGCTGACGTGTATGCACCACTTTCAATAGCACATGTATCAAGGCCACATCCATCAATTGTTGTACCAAGAGCATAAAAGGCAGAAAATGCAATGTGGAGACCTCCCGCTCTTAGTATCCAATTAGTGTTTCCAACTGACTGCTGAATCTTCAAAGCACAGGAGTAAAGGTCAAGTTCTAGTGTTATCAGTGTTTTTCCAGTGGCTTGACATTATTTTCTTGAGTACCAGGGTTGGATTTCTCCAAAGATCTCTACCATCTGTGGGTTACGCTTATGGAGTTTGCTCTTGAGATCACTGCACTGGATACGAACTGGACCTTTTGGAAGTGTCGTTAAGATGGCATCAAAACGCAACATCATAATCGCAAGGCTGGTAATGATATGGACATGTGGTACTCAAGGGCTCGCTTGTAAGCTTTGCCACCGAAGATCCCACGAAGAGCTGCTGATGTGTATGCACCACTTTCAATAGCACATGTGTCAAGGCCACATCCATCAATTGTTGTACCAAGAGCATAAAAGGCAGAAAATGCAATGTGGAGACCTCCCACTCTTAGTATCCAATTAGTGTTTCCAACTGACTGCTGAATCTTCAAAGCACGGGAGTAAAGGTCAAGTTCTAGTGTTATCAGTGTTTTTCTGTGAGGGCCGACGACAGTGGCAGATATTCCTGGTTAAACGGCAGAGCGGTATAGAGGGTCCCGTAGTCTGTTGGCGAGGTTTTAAGCAGTGGAGCAATCACCAGTGTGTTTGTACGAGTGCAACTTTCGGAAGACTGTGATAGCAGTAGTGATTTAGTAGCAGCCCAAGTTGTCATCACATCTTCTTGCCAACTTCCCTCATTTACGTGTTATGAGTTATTTTGATTCATGTCCTTTGAAGACTCATCATGGCTATTCTCTTCACTGTCGATGTCCTGTGTCTGGTCGCTTGCCAGCTGCCGTTCAGTTGATGTTGTCCCCCTATCCTATGAAGACTTATCATGACTTTGCGTCTCTATCTTCACTGTCCTGGATCTGATTGTCTGCCAGCGGAGGTTCGGTTGAGGTGGCCTCGTTGTTATCATCAGTTGCAAGGAATTTTGCGAGAGCCCAGATGTGAGTGAAGTCTTGATTTCAAGATTGTTTCGCTTTCCTGTCCTGTAGGTTTCAAATCAAAGTGGAGTAGTTTTGATGATGGGCTCTTGCAGCATGTTCATTTCAAGTATCAGAGGTGCCCGCCAGGAAAGGTTCTCTGGTATAACAAGAGGTTGATTCATCAGCTCTCCAGCTTTTACCCCTCGCTTGAAGGGTTTTTAACTTGAAAATGGGTTTTATTAATATTCTTTACAAGAATGCCTATAATTAAACAAGCTTAAAAGAAAGAAAGGAAATGGGAATCAATGACATATCTCAACCCTTGCTTTTGCAAAATCAGAAGAGAACAACAGGAAATGCCCTTCATAATTGTCAATTGTCACTGGATGCCCCAGAAATGACCAAATAATGGTAAAAGTTGTTCGTGTATTGGCCAAGAGAAAGAGGATTAGGCCGAGAAAAGCAATGATGACTGCAAAAGGGCCAGTCCGGGGGGTCTGGGGGTTCCAGCTGCATAGAGACCCTAGCTACTGCTCCGAAAGTCAGAAACAGACACTTCTGACTATTTTAAAAGTGTAATAAATCAACTCAGAATATTTCAAATCCTACAAAACAACTTTAGTTTTATGAAAATTGGTTCTTAACTGGCTAAAAAGCTGTTTTGGGGGTCCGAAAATGGATGACCCCCCAGAAAGTGGGCGGGGGTCGGGAAAATTTGAACCCCGTCAATTTCTGATAGTTTTGACCCTTTAGAACCCAGAACTGCAAAAAAATCAATTTTAGCACTCTAGTCCTACGGGAGCTGTTTTCTTGACATACCATACTGCACTGCTTGCACAAGTTCTATCAGCACCAAATCTGCCATCCGCCCGACCGTACCAGGACCATGTCCGCACAGATAGACATCAACTCCATTGATAGAGCAGTTGTGAGTTGTCGCACTGAAGCTTGGCAACCAGATAGAGTTGATAATGACCTTCTAGCAGTGTATGGTTTCAATCTGTTGACCATGAACAGAATTGATAAACGAGGAGGTGGTGTCGCAGTTTACATCAGTGATAACATTCCGGTGGAAATCTCACCTGAACATATTTTGATAACCCTAGATACTCTCAAGTCTCAGCACCCGGTATTTTAGGTGATTTTTATAAGCTCAATATTAGCCGACCACTGTACAGAGCTCACTCATTTTAAGCAGGTTGTTGATAGCAATGCTATCTCCCAGCAAACACAAAAACGTTTTAAAAACGTTATAAAAAAGTTATATTTTGGCTTTTGGTTTAGGTAAAAACATTTTAATAACATTAAAATGTCGGGTTATATAAAGGTCATGAAAACGTTTTAAAACGTTTTATATGAAAACACACTACAACAATATTTTTTAAATGCTTTTAAAAATGTTATTGTAAACTATTTTCGCAAACGTTTTTTGCCAAATATTTTGTCAACACTTAAATAACATTATGTTAAAATATTTGCACTCAGCAAACACAGAAATGTTCTTAAAATGTTTTATTCAAAACGTTTTAATAACATTTAAATGTCGGGTTATATAAAGGTCATGAAAACGTTTTTTAAACGTTATTGCAAATATTTTGGGCAAACATTTTTCGCCATATATTTTTTCAACCCCAAAATAACATTCTGTTTAGAATCTTATGTATCAAGTTTTCAAAAATGTTTTTGGAATGTTATTAAAACGTTTTTATACCCTTTATACAACCCGACATTTAAACGTTTTCTGTAAAACATTTTGTGTTTGCTGGGCAGTAGATTATCAAAAAATGTTTTTAACGGGTTAGGCCATTTTAAATCGACTTTCTAAAAGTTTTTTGATACATTCATTGATTTCTCAAACAGTAAAAATCGCAGTTTAACAAATAACGGTTCAAATGAAAGCCATTATTGGGGGCTAATTGTTGTATCACTATGAAAGGCCTGACACCAATATAAACACTTGTTTCGGTGACCCAAGTTCATGGTCATTTCTGATCACGCACTTTTTTACAGATGGCCTGGAATTTCATATTTCGGTTTCAGCGATTGCCCGAAAAAGGTGGTATGTTTTTGAAAAGCGTTTCCGCTTGGAATGTAGATAGTTATTGTTGCTATTACTCTTCGCGATTTTAATTTATGCCCTCTTTAGCCGACAATTTTCAATGCATTTTACACAATAGATACGTCGCTTGCATAAATAACGCTATTTTTAACAGTATCGTTTTTGTTAACCAACATACCATCCAAATTAGTTCTCAAGACTTTAATGAAACCATAGATACCAAATCGGACTGCATGTGATGAACAGATTTTAAACTAGAATCAAAAGAACCAGCGTAGGCCCCCCTGGGGAGGCACTCCCTATCTGAAATGGCAGGGATGTGCCTCGGCCATGTTAAAAGTAGGGGCATTCAGGTCAAATGTACAATTACAAAAATATGGGGTCATTCAGTACACAACCTGAATAATGGGGTCATTCGGTATGAAACTTTGAAAAAAGGATGGTCATTGGGGTAACAAAAAGTAAAATGGGAGTCATTGAGTACAGGATTGCCAAAAGAGTATCATTAAGTACACACAAATAAGTGCCAAACTGCGTAAAAACAACTTGGAAATGTGAAAAATCTCATTATTTCTGGAGGAGAACACAAATACCACCTAAAAAAAAAAAAAAAAAGGGGGGTCATTGGGTATAGCAGGAAATAGAAAAGGGGTCATTGAGTACATGAATTTTTTTAAAGGGGGTCATTGGGTAGTAGGTAGGACCATAACATAAAAAAGGGGGTCATTGGGTACAAGCCGGTTTGAAAAAGGGGTCTATCCCGAGGCACATGATGCATATCTGTCATGGAAGTGCCCCCCCCCCCCCCCCGGGGTAGGCCCTCTCAAAAATGTACTTTTTTTAAAAATATCGCGTTGTGATAAAAATGACTGCCTTTTCTAGCCCTAGAACTCTGGCCATAGTATCCGTTTTTACTTCCACTAGGGCCAGAGGCACTTACATTGAAAAAATTGTTGGAGATGGTTGAACGCAACAGAACAAATAAATGATGAAAATTGACCTTTTCATTGTGTTCGTGGGTCACCGCAAGAGCTGTAAAATTCCATTTGAAAAAACATATTTTTCATATTTATGCACACTTTCCCTACCTATTTAAATGAACCTCAATATTGACCATCATATTGTACCCATTTGTGTTACCTTCAATTCGACGATCCCTGTTGATTTGCCGTGAAAACGCTTGCATTTACTTGGAGGGAATTGTTCGGTTCTTCCGTTATTTACATCATTGGCATCATTTGACCTCTTGACCTGATGCGAAATCTTCCCTATAATTGAAGACCGAATTGAAAAGACTAGTTTGCGTATGACGTCCTGTCAACCAGACCAAAAATGCCGTACTGCGCAGGTCAGTAACCAATCACGTCGCGCCTTTGCCCTGACGTCAGACGCAAACTAGTCTTTTAATTCGGTCTTCAATTATACCATCATGCAACCGCATCTGACCTCGCCACATCCCGGGGTCGTCATGTCCATTTTACTTGTGGGGTGGATAAATGACGGAGTAGTGGACTAGGAATAGTAAATTAACATGAAACGTAAAACACCTGTATAAAACGAGAATAACTCACGCATGTCCGACCGGCCGGCCGCCCGTTGGAATAAAAAAATACACGCTGGATTGTCTTGGAACTCCAAATGCTTTAGTTACAAACAGAGATTGCGCTAGTAAAAATGCATTTCAGCCCCTGCCAAAGTTCATTTTCGGACTCCCCCGTAAAGTAGAATAGTCCAGATTATCGTAACCTTTGACATTGCCAATATCACACAAATGTCGTCTATTTCATACCGTAAAGAAGTATGAGCAAGTTTCTGAAGAATACTTGGTAAGTTTAAAGGCCAGATATCAGGCTAACGAATATGATCTGCATATATAGAAAGATCCGATCGTTGTCCGAACGTCAAAATTTGATAAATGTCAATGGTACAATTCCAAGCACGTGAAAGTCGTGAGGTCATTTCTCAACACAATACCTGTCAGAGGATAATTTACATAGGCACAAAAGACCGTGTTCAACGTAGCGTTACTCAGCCAAACATGGCAGAGTAGGTCCCGGATGGTCGTACATGTTCCTATCTCCACAACGTTATACCTTTCCAACAAGGAAAGAGATACAAAAGGCGAACGTCTAGCCTTTTCCTTGTTTTTTATAACAAGGAAAAGCTTTACTTACATCAAACTTCACAGGTGGTGTTGTCTCAGTGTCCGTTACTGGTTGGTATTGTTAAGCGATTTTCATGATTTAGGCCTACTTAGCCTACATTTGACCAACTATTTGCCACACCGTGTACGAATATATTCCAAACATGGCGCTGCATTCAGTATCACACTAACGACAAGGTTATACTAAGATGTGTAAGACTTTCTGACACTATATTCACGGTTTTCTAATGGCTATTCAAACTTATGACAAATGTGGCTGGTTTGCGTTGTTCAATACCATTTCACCCTGATGTGACAGTGACGTCACATCCGGGGTCACGTCAGTATAAAGCTGGTTTCATACTACCCTGCCGCTTGCAATGAGCGGCGTGGCGCACGCGTATTGCAGACAAACGGACACAATCAAGGCTTGTCATTGGTTGAAACGCTCTGCCGCTTGCCGCAGCGGCAAGCGGCAGGAAAGTATGCTGGGGGCATTATACGAATTCTATTAGGCGCAGCATCACTCGCTGGAGTTCGATGAACACATCGGGGTGAAAAATGGTATAGGTAATAGATGACTATGAAGCCTCAAACTCGCCCCTCGATAAAGGTTGGCAATTGAAGCAGGCCTCAGTTTAGCGAACTTTGTCTAGTTTAATGCGATGCGAGTGCAAGCGCCGCTCGGACTGTGAAGGTTTCTGGATACCGAATATGGGTTTAGATTAGGCCTATATCATGTCCTCTAGGTCATATAATTTATTTTTGGAAAGGAAAGTCTAATCTCGGAACCTATTCAATTGAGAAGGGACTGGATTTTGTCATAATAATATAAAAATTAATACTTGTTGTCCATAACAAGAAAGAATGCCTCGCGATTTTTTTGATATCCAGCCATAGTATTTTAATTGATTAAACTGAGCATGAAGCTATATCTTTACTAGCTTCATGCACTAATTTGCAGACCCGCCCGGCCTTCTACATGTAGTGAGTACCACGTTAGATCAGGGCGATGTGACTTCATAAGGGCAATGTCGGGGATTATAGGACACAATCGATGGGGAGAGATGAGGTCCGACCAGGTCCGACCGAGTCTCCTACACAGGTTACGCTCCCTGTGGAGGGCGGAACCAAACTGGCTGATGTGGAGACTAAGCCAGTTTGCGTCGGTCTGATACTCGTCTTTGACCATGCGCAGATCTGGCTGGTCAGGTAGATATTTAATATCCCGAATTTATAATCTGCCTACCAGTTCCATCTATAACCGATTTGCTAGAGAATATTTGTTACCATGTTTAATAAATTCGTATTAATCGTATAATAAAATGTGGCCAAATGTATATTTGTGTACATAGTGTGTGGATCCACTCTTCTACGGACTTGGCTACTAAGCATGTCGGGAAGGATATGGCGGTATGCTGACCTGGGTCAATATGTTCTGGGCAGATGAGGTCCGACCAATTGCCTACGACCTTGTGTGCGATCATGTGTAACAGGCAATTCCCGATAATAATAGAGGTTCCCTGGTTCAAGGCCTTTCTTTTATCTATTGACCTCAAAAGAAAGGATTAGAATGATCAGAATTCCGTCCCTGACCCCTTTCCACACATTAATAATGAGTCGGTAAGGGAACGTGCTACCGTTATACTTCAGCGAGTACGTATGGCCACTACACAGTTCAATGGCCTTATTGTGATCTCGCGGGCGTTTTAAAAGCACGGTCCGTGACTGCGTGGGCATATTTCCGGGCAAGGAACAATAGAGACCAATTGCCTGGCAATGACGTCACATGTAATCCCAGTCTATAGTGTGATTAGAACATTATAGGCTGGTGGTCACTTATAGTACGATCAGTACGAAAATTCCAATGCGATTATTAATGTATTTTTTAGCGGGAATGTTTGTAAGTTACACAGCTGAAGTTGTGAAAGGGTTGAAAGACTACAATATTACGGCATAAACAAGAATTTCTTTGTTTGGTCGTTATTCCTATAGGCTCATCCCTTAAATGTTATGAAAACGTTTTATACCCTTGATATACCCTTTATATAACCCGACATTTAAACATTTTCTGACAACCTTTTATAACCTTTGTGTTTGCTGTGCTCGGACTTGATCATTACAAATCTACAGAAGTACTATGGCACTCCTATTGTGAGCTCTACAATTGGTAAAAGTGGCCACAACATTATCAGTGTGTGCCAAAAACAACTTTACCCAATTTAAAAGGTTCATATCTCAAAATGTTCGTAAAGAACATTTTCTTAAGAGTATTTGGTGAAAAAACTATTTAAAAATGTATTAAATTAAAAACGTGACGCTAGTTTTAAATGAAAGGGTCAAAATTAACGTTGTCCACGCGAAGACCTACTAGCTGTCGCGTCGCATCATTTGCAATAGCGAGTTCGATAGAGAATGAGAACCACTCAGTATACGCACAAATTTGTTCAGCAGTTTTATATAACACAATAATAAACATAAACAATTTAAATGTCAAGCTGCGATATTTCGTCATGCGCAAAGCAGTAACCTCATACCTCATTTTTGTCATTTTTTGTCAAATGTTATCTACAAGAAAGTTATTGCACTTATTGCGTTCGTGGTATGTTCGGCAAATTGTTGCGTCGACAACTGACTCTGGGGTAGTGGGGTTAGCTGCAAGTTCCCTTTGTACCGCTGCAATAGTTGCAGCTGAACGACCAGTTCTTGGACGTCCGCTCCGTGCAGGTGGTGGCTGACATGATCGAGCCGGCAACTTGTGAAAGCGCTCGGCCGTATGGCATTTTCAATATACTTGGTTAGGTTTGTGGGGTTCATTATCGAACCCCAACGGTTTTAGCTTGTATTTATATTATTCATTAACATAGGCCTATTTGTTTGTGATATTTCAAGCGTTTTAAAATTTCAAAATAATCCCATTCAATAACACGGTTGACGATGAAAATTTACTGAATTTAGAGAATGCAATGCGGCCACCACCTGGCTCCGTGCTTTGCATCTATTCATCACACTTCCGAGGTTGTGAAAGTTGTTCGTAAGTAGACATGGTAGAGTTATGGTAGGTTTCGGCGGGACTCTTACGTTCGGGAAACGAATCCGAAATTGACGCTGCACTTCCAAAATGCATTCTGTTCTTAAGTATACCTCTACCATAAAAGTCCTCTCTTATGCTGTGAATTGCCTTATCTTGACACATTGCAAACCTATTTAGAAATAAGCCACGCAGTCACAAAATACACGAAGACCTATTTAAAATAAAAACATTGCGCCAGATGATACCTTTGTAATTGTATAATTATTATGCTAATTGTTGGTCAATGACAGGAGCGAAGTTCGAGTACATGACATGTAAATGGGGATTAAAATCGATTGTATTTCTTTCATGCATGTAAATCAGTCATCACTTTTCAAAGACAAGCCAAACGTGTTAACTAATTACATGTATGCCTAACACATATGTATGCCGTCGATCACGATCACGAGAAAAAAGTTTACTACAGAGATCGCATTCAGAACCTCAAATCAAGTGATCCGTCAAGCTGGCAGACGGGAATCCAACTAATATGTAAGAAAATGCCAATTATACCAGTCCTCGGTATATATCCAGAAAAATGATGAGCAAGCAATTGCAAAGTCTATAAATGATAATTTTGCCTCATTCTCACAAAGTAGACCTCCAATCAACCCACAGACGCTGCCTCTCTCAGATCCAGGTATGGGATTTGCACAAAAAAACCCTGAATGTTATAAAAAGCAACTGGACCTGACGTTCTTCCTGGGAGGTTGAACAGAGAGTTTGCCTGTGAGTTTAGCATTTCAGTAGCAGATAATATTCAACTCATCTTTAAAAGATGGAATTTTGGAAGGATGCCACAATTGCCTCTTTGCCAAGGGAAACCCCTGCTACAATCTCAAATCTAAGGCCAATCTCATTGACTTCCCTTTTGGCAAAAGTATGTGAGGGGTTTGTTGCAAAGTGGGTGCTTAATGATATTTCTAATTCTAGTGCAATTGACCAATAGGGTAGTATCAAAGGATGGTCGTTCTCATTGTCTAATTGAAATGATGTTCTTCTCAGAGGTACTGACAAAGGAGGAACTATAGGAACCCCAGTTGTGACTGACTTCTTTTAAGGCATTTGATTACATCGACCATATACTTAAGTTATAGGCCTACATACAGCCTGTCTAAGAAAATTGTGCAAGTGAAAAGCGTCCTCTTTGTATATTATACATTGACGTGCACATGTATTTAATTTTACAACAGAATGTGGAATATTTATTTATCTTTTAATCTGTGGAAAAAAGAGAATAATTATTCCTGCATGATAAAATAGTAAAAACAGTAAAAAAAAGTTTGTATTGTGTAAAATTTATGCATTCTTTTGATTTCACGAAGGAACTCTTGATAAACTTGATGCTATCACTCATTTACATGTAAAGCCCTCTTTCCTAGTAAAAGTCGCACAATTGTGATTTTACCCTTTCGTCGTTAACTAAGCATATCTCGAGATTAACGTGAGCAAATTGAACAGAATAAACGGCATTTGAGAGCTAAGACTACGCCCTTGACGTTGTTGTAAGTATCATGTCACAACGGTATTTTCTAATTGCCAAATTGCCAAAGAGGGCGCTTTTCACTCGCACAATTTTTTTTTGAGACAGGCTGTATATTCTACTAGCTTGATGTCAGAAGCGAGTTACTGCTATTGTTACGAGTCGGTAATAACTCAAGGCCAAAAACACCTTTTCACAAGTTCACTTCAGAATGCACAACAAAACAGACTGTTTTAAAATTAAGTTAAAGGTCCACAAACGTTGGCCTGGTCAACTGGCCAGTTGGTAGACGACCTTGTCCTTATAGATCACACTCCTGTATACTTGTATACATGTCTGGACTTAGGTGGTGTCTGGACTGACATGCCCTGGGCCACATAACTCAATTATGTAGTTCATTATTCCAGATGTGCTGGTGGACCTTTAACAATATCTGAGTCTTTTAATCAAAACTAAAATGTGATTTATAATGATCTGATACATAAACATACATGCAATCAAATGCATCTATTATGAATGTTTGATAATGTTACTTAACCAGCAGCCTTCATGTTGTTGCTGATTTTAGAGTTCTAATATCAAGGTTCTTGACATATGTGACGTGTCATGTCAAAAGGAGACACTTTTGGGCAGGATCGTAAATGGAGAAATAGGCAAACATCTGCCCGGGGGAGATTTTTTCACAATTTGGATTTGTTGCGAATTTGTGATGTTATTAATGTTTAAAATATTGTCTGATAGTTTCAGACCGGAATATAACTGGTATCTTGTATTTTTTGAGACATTTTTCTAGGTAATTCCTACTCTCAACATTGTCAATAATATTTTTAAAGGCCGATATCTCAATTTTCAATTTTATAATACCATAACTTACGAACTCAATATCTTCGCTTAGGAATGTCCGATTTCATTGGGGAAAATGGCATTGTGGAGCAAACTATCTCTATATTTAAAAGATGTAAAAACCTCAAAATTGATAACCTGCCCAAAAGTGTCTCCTTTTGACATGACACGTCACATATATCCTGATTCACTTGTCCTTCGAAGTTCACTGTTAAGCGAAGTCCACTGAAGAATTTTATATCCTCACACATTTGACTATCTCCAAAATGGTGCTTTTTTCACCTTCCACACAAATTCTAATGTAAAACAGTCCTGCATTGCAGTTATCCCCTGTTTCCACTTTACATTGACAGATGTGTTGATTCGTAAATCAGACTTCAGCAAGTCGACAGAATAATATATTCCTTTCTTGGAATATGTAATACGCACTTTGACGTATTCTACATCTTCTCCAATATCGCTGGCTAGTAGTACCCTGACTACATAATATATTTCTGGTTCGCAATTTCCTTTCTTTGAAGGAAATGGACTGTAAGTAGGCCTACACTATTACTAGCAACAACATTATACTGTGACGATTTCCGTTGACATTTTCTTATATACAAGCATTGAAAAAACCGGCCATTCTATTAATAACCGATGACTATATACTTTCACAATTATTATGTAATCTGGAAAATTCCCAAGAATAATAAATTATTATAAACATTAACCTTTCACATTACATCATTTCCTATGGGTTTTTCCCAACATAATGCATTTTCATTTTACAATCTTGGCGATTTACCCAATTGTGCAACACACCCAGTGGGCACAAGTTAGGATTTCGACGTTGTATCAACGTTGTATCAACGTCGAAATCTAACCTAACCTGATTTCAACCCGATTTCAACCTAGAGATTGGTTGAAATCAGGTTGAAATTTCAACGTCGATACAACGTTGAAATTTCAACCTGATTTCAACCATGTTTCAACCAACTTTCAATGCAAAATTAGGAGGTTGAAATCAGGTTGAAACTTCAACGTTGATACAACGTTGAAATTTCGACCTGATTTCAACCAATGTTTCAATGCACAACTTAATGACCTTACATAAAATATTATTAGGACGAAATATGCATATGCCTAGTATAATACATGTTTAAAGGTCGATAGCATTGAAATTTTACCCAAGTTTTTCATATATCCAGGCCGCATGATCTAACGATTTAAACCGAACTTCCGTTCCCTTCTTCAAGTGGCGAGCGCGGCGTGCACTACCTCAAATACTTACGCGAAAACACCGGGTGGTACGGGGTATGCTATACGGCCCCGTCGCCGCTCAATTGGCGGGCTGATGTTGATATGGGAATTCCTACAACATGGTGAAGTTGGTGCAAGAGACGTTCACAAACACTTGTTAGGGGGGCTGATGCAAAAGGGTGGGGAGGGGCTTTAGTTGTGACCCTCCTAGGGGTAGAGGAGGGGCCTTGAAAAAATGACCAAAAATTTACCCAGGAAAATTGAGTTTATATGATTTTCTATGGGATTGACCCATAATTTTCATGTCAAAGGGGAGGCTGAATTTTAGAGATCTGAAAGGGGAGAAAAACTTTCGCGATGATTTTTTTTGCATCAGCCCCCCTAACAAGTGTTTGTGATCGGTCCCTAATATGCCTATTCGCATATCTTCTAACTATTTTACTAACCCGATCATATCGCCCCGGGGTATTGCCCGGGTATCGCCGCGGCGGCATAGCCGGCGTCAGTAGCTACGAGGTCGGCAGATCGATGTCGGCACCCATCCGCGGGAGGCAACCGGGTGCGGGAGTGGGTGGGCCGGCCGCATCATAGGCCTATGTTGTCGATCATATTCGGAGAAAGCAGGGGAGAGTTAGGGGGGGGGGGGGGCACGCCCTCTCTAATTTTTTTCATGGGGGACGGCAAGTGTTTATAGGTAGGCCTATACCGCACGTTTGCAAGATATTGTGGGTGGGTACGTAGGGGAAGGTGGGGCATAACGGAACACCTAACTTTGAGGATGCTCTGTGACGTCACCATAAGTAATATGACTGTAAAAATTATATATTCAGTTGAAGTTTGTATTTACCTTTAATATACCATTAACCAATATAACTTGAATCTTACAATTTTTTATAAAAATGAAGAAATATTTTCAAAAAAAAAAAATCCGTTTTGCCCCACTATCGGGGCAAAACGGAACCCCCTATGGGGCAAAACGGCACCCTGGGTGCAAACTTATATCAGTTGTTCCATCGGTAGGCCCTAGTCCTAGTTATATGAAGGCCTATATTCAGTTACAATATTAAGTGGGCCTACCATCTCTGTGGAGTGAGTGGTTAACTTCTTATAGGCCTAGTAGGCCTATAATATGTATGCCCAATATTTGATTAGAAAGAAATATTCAGTAGGCCTACCATCTCTGTGGAGTAAGTGGTTAACTTTTAATCATTAATTCTATATGTAGGTCTAGTTATATGTCTATGTTTCAGCGAAGTGTTTACCATGTTCGAGTAGGCCCCTAGGTAACGCCTACATTTCCTTGAGTGAAGACAAGTTATGTCCAATTGGGGCAAAACGGAACCCATCTGTGGGACAAAACGCCCGGGGCAAAACGGAACCCTGTTCCGTTATGCCCCACACCTAGTGTTCCGTTTTGCCCCATACCCGATTTTTTAGAAATTGGTTGCATGCATAATACATCGTAGCATATAGGCCATGCACTTAATACAGCTCATGGCTAGTACCTTCGTGTTTACAATATACACAATTATTTGGGAATCCGATATTAATGAAGTAAAATTTCAGCGCATTAAACATCTACATATCTTACACCAGACGGGTAGTAATTTTTTGACTCGATCTTGCTCGAATGTCAGTGGATTGTTTCAGATAAAATTTTCATTGTAAATCCTCGTAGCCATACTTGTGTTCCTCAATATAATTTGCATAGACGGCAGTATTGCCAAGGCCTATTTTTCCAGGTGGTTCCGTTTTGCCCCGGGGGTCCGTTATGCCCCACCTTCCCCTACACGCGTGCACAATTGTGTTAACAAGCGTTCGCAAATGTTTGCGAGTACGCACTCATGTTTACAAGTGTTCATGGGTACGCTTGCGTACATTGCCGGTACGCACACACGTTCGCAAGTGTTTGCGAATACGCACGCGCGTGCGCAATTGTTTATGAGAACGCATGCACATATTCAAGTCTTTATAGGTACGCACATGCGTTTGCAAGTTATTGCGGGTACGCACGCGCGTTCGCAAGTGTTTGCAATTACACATAATGCATACACAAGTGTTTGCAAAGTACAAACGCACGCTTGGTACGCATACCCGTTCCCAAGTGTTTGGGAGTATACGCACGCACGTCGCAAGTGTTTGCGTGAATACACTCGTTCTCAAGTGTTTATGCGTACGCATGCACGTTCGCAAGTGTTTGCAAGTACGCAAGCGTATGCGCAAGTGTTTATGGGCACGCTACGAACGCGCAAGTGTTTGCGGGTACGCACTTGTGTTCGAAAGTTATTGCTGGTATGCGACGCGCATCGTTATGCAATCGAGTTTGCAAGTGTTTTCGAGCACGCATGCCCGTTCGCAAGTGTTTATGGGTACGCGAAAGTTATTACGGGTACGCATGCGTGTTCGCAAGTGTTTGCAAGTGCACACTCGCGTTCACAAGTGTTTATAGGTACGCACGCACATTTGTAAATTATTGAAGGTACGTACGCGCGTGCACAAGTGTTTGTGAGTACGCACGTGCCTTCACAAGTGTTTATGGGTAGGCCTACGCCCAGACAATAGGCCTACGCACACGCGAGTGCAAAACTGATGCCACTGCCACGAGCGGGATGGCGCATCAAGCAATGACATAATGCCTTGAATGTGTCCGTTTGTTTGAACTTGATGTAGGATCTGGATTTGGATCTGGATAGGCAAGCAGTGAATTCTGCATCACGCTAGAGTTGTAGGCTAGTCGGCCTAGGCCTATATCTGATACATGATGAAAAACAATTTCAAATTTTTAGATATTCGTTAGTTCTGGTCGCATTTTGACCTAAAAACATGTTTCTAATCCTAGATCACCATGTTTGGACATTCAAAAGTTAAAAAATTTTTGGATTAAAATTGTAGTAGTATCGCTTTCGCCCAACACTTTTCCAGAACGGATATTGCCCAATGTACATCAGTAAGCAAAAGGAGTTGTACGCGTACGTGTGACGAACATGAACTTGAGGCCAAAATTTGCAAATAAAACAGGTTAGTAAACATTTAAATTTTCTTTAAAGGTCTACTTGACTTTTGGACACATTACTGGATGTATATTTCAACTTGGTTTTCCATTTTGTATCATCAGGATATGTTAAAATAGTTAAGCTTACTGAGCAGTTAAAATTACATGCCCATGTGCCTGCTGCACATGACATGCATGCTGTACAATCATGAAAGCACCATTCGACAGACACGAAAGAGTGCCTTGAAATTGACATGCTTAATGACTTGTATTTGTACAGGACCCAGTCATGCCAGTTTGGAATATTTGCTGGGGCAATAAGGCCCGTAGTCTGGATTGATTGGGGGGGGGTATTGATTTTGAAAAAGTGGACTTTTTTCAAAATTTGGAACTTTGGACTGGGCGGATTTGGACATTTTGGACGGACCAAGAAGGCAGAAAAACGCTCGCTTTGGCGCCGCAAATGGGACTTTTGGGTTAAAAAAAAGGGGACTTTTTGGGCCTTTGGCATTTTGGGGGAGGGGGGGGGGTGCTGGCTACCGTCAGGCCTGGGGGAAATGCAAATGTTTATTGTATAATTAAGAAACTAGGCCCCTAGGCCTAGCCATAGTCATATCCTGCAGCAATGCTCATGTGCTGGGTCATTACAATCGCAAATTTTCAATTTGCGATTGTACTGTTCTTGGTCAGTTCTTATTCTTTCTTTCTTTCTTTCTTCTGTCAAACCTATAACGAGCCATCGTAGCCATATGCTCTGCCAATGTCCAACTCGGGGGGTCAAAGGTCATAGGTGATAGGTCATTTATGGCCAAAATGTGATTTTCACTAAAAATGCCTCATCTTCCACAAATTACATAATACAATGACGTCACTTGCATACCTGCATCGCCTTAGCCAGTGTCAAAAAGTTGGGGTCAAAGGTCATTAAGGGGGTAAAATCTCACAATTGCATTATCTCGACATCCGTAATGGGTATGGGGCTCAAACTCGGTGACAACAAATCTCATGACCAGGGGAACATTTTACAGGGGTCAGGTCAAAGGACAAATTTTAGAAATGCATTTTCTGTACATCTGTAAGGGGGTTACGGGACTCAAACTCTGTGACAGCAAACTTAATGACCAGAAAAATAATATTGAACACTTTGCAGGGGTCTGGTCAAAGGTTATCTTGGGTCAAATATTATAATTTCTTCTTCTGGACTCAAACTCAGTGACAGCAAATCTCATGACCAGGGGAACATTTTGCAGGGGTCAGTGAGTTCAAAGGTCATGCAGAGGTCAAATTTTAGAAATGCATTTTTTTGACATCTGTAAGGGGTACGAGGCTCAAACTCGGTGACAACAAAATTAATGACCAGGGGGGATATGTTGGAAAACTTTGCAGGGGTCAGGTCAAAGGTTAACTGGGGTCAAATCTTATACCGTAATTTCATTTTCTGTATAATGGATATGGGGGCTCAATTTCGGTGACAACAAACCTCGTGACCCGGGAAACATTAAGGTCAAAGGTCAGGTCAAATGGTCATAAAAGAGTTACATGCCTTGCGATTGTCTGCGCTCTGTGAGCGCAAATCATTATCTCTAGTGTATTTTTTTAGACATTAAGTTACTGGTAGGGCAGACTAGATGTGTCTTTGATGATTTGACATGAAATTTCAATGTCAAAATGACAATGATTTAAAAAAATAATATACTGAGTGATAGTGATACCAAGTTTATGGAAGTCCACATCCCACTGACAAAAGGATATTTTAGTAAGCGCAGAATTATGAAGAATACAGGGCCCCCAGGGGCCTATAAATATGGCTAGGCGTAAATAGTGGTACCAGTAATATTTAGTTAGTAATCTTAGGACTAGGCTAGTGGAATTTGTGGAATAAAGTTCTTTTCAAATAGAGCTTTTAAGAGCTCGGATAGCAACGTTTTCACGCATTTTGTGTGGGACCTGAGAGCACATCAGACATATAATTGCATTTTGATTTGAATACGAGGAATGTCCTTCTAATACGGTATCAAATAATTTTGATTTTTGAAATTCGAGATTAAAATTGATATTTTTGAAACAGTCCTCGAAGTAAATTCTATAAATCTAATGATATACTTAAAGTGTAGGCCTATGTCGTAGCAGGGACGAAAAGACGTCAATCATATGAAAATTTTGACCTTTCCTGTTGATAGTTGAAGATATAGATTGTTCCCCAACAAAATTTAGGTCTTTCGGGTAAAAATCTATATATGAAAGGTCAAAATTGTCAATTGATAGTTGGCTTTTCATCCCAGCTACATACACTTCAAGTAGATATCATTCGATTTATTAAGTTTACTTTGAGAACTGTTAAATGTCAAAATTGCCATTTTTAATTTTTAATTTTATTGCATCGCTAATTTCAAAAAAATTTAAATTATTAAATATATCAGAAGGACATCCCCTGGATTCAAAATCAATCATGTTAATGTTCGCTTGTGCTTCCTTAGGCCTGGTTGCAACCGTTTAGTAAACAGAACGGGTAGGCCTATATCTAATCTTTTCTGAGAGACTTAATGAAGGTTAAATTACAAAGATATACATCATAGGACCCTAATATTAATAATCTATACTTATCTTCGTTTTTAATAGGCTAAATGAATTATGAATTTTATTCAGTATTTGTATTCACGAGATTTAGGCCCTTAAAGCTATTATAGGCCTATACCTTCAAGTTATTAAAGGTCGTAAAGATCTTCCTCAAATAGATTCAACATTAAGGTGCAATCTGCAGTTCTCTAGAAAGAAAGTGAGACTATTTTTAATTTTTCATTAAACTTATCACTGCTCTATGTCAAAAATATCATGTTCTCTGAGTATGCCTACTTTAAACATGTGCAAGCATGAGCCAATTAGTGTTGAACACGTTTTAGGCAGATTTTTTAGGCAGAAGATTTCACATCCCCAAATAATGTCTCTAGTCTAAAGCATGTGTCTAAAGGAGCAAAAATAAGTTATAATTTCCCTCTTTTTGGTCCCAAGAATGGCCCTAAGAATTGTTCAGCAGAATGACCCTAAACAGTCAGGAGTAACAGGTCTACCTTCAGTAGGCCTATGCCCTTTTACATTAAGCATATTAATCGTACTGCAAGTCTATGTCAAATATAATGTTTTTGTATGTGTAAATTATGGAAATAATTGTATTTTTAAATCCCTAAATTGTTATTTTTGTCGTTACAGCTGACGTGTTGTTGTGCCACGTGACAACGGAATCAAAACAAGATTGGCCATGCAATAGACAGACTATAATAGTCCATGACAATGTACAATGTATAAAGCATCAAGAAAATTGACTTAACTTAGAAAGTTTAGATGCAGCCAAAGATTTCGGATGAACTGACAACTTGAGGGAGCCATAATTGTACTACAAGATCATGGTCAAATCAAAGATGGAGTAAACTGGCACGGCATGGCATGGACCAACTCCTACACTGAATAAAGTCCATCGTTGAGCAGTTGCTGCCACATACTACTCATCCGTTCAAGATCTAACTTAAGTTGTTAGTCATCATTCATTCCATATAGCCCGCAGATGGAATGAACTCACGCCTCACATTCCAGGAACTGTGAAATGGACCAGCTTCAAAAGGCGTTTTGGTCAAAAATGTGATTTTTGGTCAAAAATGTGCAATCCCATCAGCTTAATGATAACAGCTGTTATTGCCTTGATATGTGTCTTGACATAGAAAGAACTAAGCAAGCAAATACAGATTCTGGTCTAGATTTTCTTAATATTGGTATTGATGACATCATCAATGCGATATAAGCCTACTGATAGGGTTGACGTTTTCGAATCTTATCTCCTTCAGCTAAAACTGAGCACGACAAGGATCCTTTGAATACGTTGAAGGGTGGATTGCAAACGCAGAACACTTCCAAAGCTATTGATCACACTATCTGTATATGATCTGATCATCAGTCTAAGAAAGTTCTGTGAAGTTCTTCGATGAGAAAAATAGAAGTATTCAGTTGTATAATCTGTCAACAATTTCCAGTTTAGTTATACGTGTAAAAGTCAGGACTTAGAAACCATAATTATGTTAAAGATATCTTACATGGTATCAGACGTTTTAAGTAAGTTGTAACGTGAAAAGAAGAAAAACTTGAGATATTTACTCAAAATATTTACGCAAGCCAGGGGAAAAAGGGTCAAGTTTTAAAGTGTCCTCCTAGTACATATTGTTTTTGTCAATAATCAATATAGTTAATGAGCTAAAAGGACTGGAAAGGCTCATTGATATGTAATTTTTGCCAATATATTGCTAAAAATCAATGCATAAATGTTCAGGGTATTTTTATTTTGCATACTTTTGCCCTGAAACTTGGTCAAAGTGTTTTTAATATGTTCTAATGTATTATATAGTGAAGCCGCCCTCTAATTTGCATATTTTCATAATTAATGAGCTAATTTGCATAAATGCTAATTCTATTAAGGGATGGAGTATCAACGTTTGGACAGTATTTATTATGGGACATTGGAGCACATCAGACATATCGAATTGCATTCTGAACACGAAGAATGTCCTTCTGATATTAAACAATTTTGATTTTTTGAAATTCGCAATGTAATACACATTTTATAGCAAATAATTAAAAATTGATATTTTTGATATTTAACAGTACTCGAAGTAAACTTCATAAATCTGATGATTTATACTTGAAGTGTATGTAGGTGGGATGAAAAACCGACGATCAATTGAAAATTTTGACCTTTCGTATTGAAGATATAGATTTTTTTTCCCAAAACACAAAAAAATTAGGTCTTTTGGGGAAAAAATCTATATCTTCAATATGAAAGGTCAAAATTTTCAATTGATCGTCGGCTTTTCCTCCCAGCTACATACACTTTAAGAATATATCATTAGATTTATAAAATTTACTTCGAGGACTGTTATATATCAAATGTGAAAAATATCAAATTTTAATAATTTGTCATAAAATTTGTATTATATCGTGAATTTAAAAAATGAAAATTATTTGATATCAGAAAGACATTCTGCGTATTCAGAATGCAATTCGATATGTCTGATGTGCTCTCATGTCCCACAAAAAATATTCATTCCAGATCCCTTAAAATTGCATATTTATGTTCTAAAGACACAAAATAAAATTAGAAACAATTTTCTCAATTTCTTGAATAACCCAGCAAACACAAAAACGTTTTAAAAACGTTTTAAATAAGTTATATTTTGGCTTTTGGTTTAGGTAAAAACGTTTAAATAACATTAAAATGTCGGGTTATATAAAAGTCATGATAACGTTTTAAAACGTTTTGTACGAAAACACACTACAACAATATTTTTAAATGTTTTCAAAAAATGTTATTGTATACTATTTTTGCAAACATTTTTGCCAAATATTGTGTCAGTACTTAAATAACATTATGTTAAAATATTTTAACCCGGCAAGCACAGAAATGTTCTTAAAATGTTTTTTTAAAAACCTTTTAATAACATTTAAATGTCGGGTTATATAAAGGTCACGAAAACGTTTTTAAAACGTTATTGAAAATATTTTGGGCAAACATTATTCGCAAAATATTTTTTCAACCCCAAAATAACATTCTGTTTAGAATGTTTTGTATCAAGTTTTCCAGAATGTTTTTGGAATGTTATTAAAACGTATTTATACCCTTTATATAACCCGACATTTAAACGTTTTCTGTAAAACATTTTTGTTTGCTATGCAGTAGATTATCAAAAAAGGTTTTTTAAGGTTATGAAAACGTTTTATACTCTAAATATACCCTTTATATAACCCGACATTTAAACGTCAACCTGACAACCTTTTATAACCTTTTGCGAATGATGTCGAAAACGTTTTGTGTTTGCTGGGAAGGACCTTAAAATATCCCCAATTTTGGTCAAAATTGTGGAAAAAGTCAAATTTTGATCCTTTTTGACCCATATTTTAGATTATTCAAAAATTATTGAGAGAACTGTTTCTAGTTTTGTGTCTTTAGAACATAAATATGCAGTTTTTTTAAGACACACAAAACTATTTAAGTGTTTTTGGTGTTTTCCAGCTAGGCGGCAGCCACTATGAAAGTGGCTATACCATCTTGAAAAAATAATGGATTACCTCATATCCAAAATTGTTCTGCAGCTAGAGCACTATAATATTCCTGGTTGATTTTATACCAATAATAGGTGAAAGAAGTGTCCTGTATGTACATGTGTTTGTTGTTGTTTTCAGCTAAGGTAGCGGCCATTTGAAAATGGCGACTCATCTTGAAAAAATAAACCAGAATTGTTTAGTATTGCTGTATTACTATTACTTGCATTATAAAGGTACACAAAATGCTTTGTCAACTCTATAATAACATATTAAAATATCGTGCATCTATTTTTCAAAAGTGTTTTTAGAACGTTATTAAAACGTTTTTATACCCTTTATATAAACCAACAATAAAACGTTATCTGTAAAATGTTTTGTGTTTGCTGGGCAACTCAACTTGCAGGTTCTACGACGACGTTGAAAAATTGATATGATGATGATATCAAAAATAAATTTCAAAAGTAATAAAGGTAACTCGACTTATGGCCTAAATGGTGACGCTTATTTTGCACGTAAAATCTATGGAAAGCTATTTAGGATTTGAAGGTTAAAAATAGGTCAAATCATCAAATTGAGGCTTTTACGATAAACTGATATAAAAGGTGAGAAATTAGCAAAATCGAATACTAAGAAGATTGCCCAAAGTTGCATGTTTACTCAGTGGTGGCCATCTTGAAAAAAAATGTGATTTTTGGGCAAAAATTTGATTTTTGACAAAATGTGTTTTTTGGTAAAAATGTTATTTTTGGTCATAAATGTGATTTTTGGTAAAAAAATGTGATTTTTGGTCAGGGGTCAAACATGTGATTTATGATCAAAAATGTGATTCATGGTCGAAATGTGATTTTTGGTCAAAAATGTACTCTTGGTCAAAAATGTGATTTTTGGCCTAAAATGTGATATTTGGTCAAAAATGTGATTTTTGGTAAAATTGTGATTTTTGGTCAAAAATGTGATTTTTTTTGTTCAAAAATGTGATATTTGTTCAAAAATTTAATTTTTGGTAAAAAATGTGATTTTTTGGTCAAAAATGTGATTTTTGGTCAATTTTTTGGTCAAAAATGTGATATTTGGTCAAAAATGTGATTTTCGGTCAAAAATGTGATATTTGTTCAAAAATGTGATTTTTGGTAAAATTGTGATTTTTGGTCAAAAATGTGATTTTTTGGTTCAAAAATGTGATATTTGTTCAAAAATGTGATATTTGTTCAAAAATGTGATTTTTGGTAAAAAATGTGATTTTTTGGTCAAAAATGTGATTTTTGGTCAAAACTGTGATTTTTGGTCAAAAACATGACCGCCCAAGACGGGCCCACCAACTCCACACCTGTTTGCCTCCCGCGTTGCGGTGCCGACTGCACCGCCCTCCGACTCGGACGCATGCTCCACTGCACGCGGCCAACCGACACCACACCCGGTAGACCCCAGACAAACGAGATGTATGTATAAATTATGGAAATAATTGTATTTTTAAATCCCTATGTCTATGCGGTAGACTCCCGCGTATGGATGCCGACTGCACCGTCCCTCTGCGCGCGGCTCACCACGACTCCACATCCCGGTTGCATCCCGCGTATGGGTGCCGACTGCACCGACCCTCTGCACCGACTAAACGGCGATACCAGTTACCCAGGGGCGATACCAAGCCTAGCCTATAATCATGAATTCATGATAATATTCTCCCAGACGGACCACAGCGGTGAGGTTCTGCGTGGAGTGCGTATAAATTTATTACTATATAATAATTATATTTAAATAAATATCAGGTTAAAATCGGATTGAAATTAGGTTGAAATTTCGACGTTAATACAACGTGAAATTCAGGTTGAAATTAGGTTGAAATTTCGACGTTGAATCAACGTTGAAATCGGGTTGAAATCAGGTTAGAGTCGATTTGCAAATACAACGTGATTTCAACGTCGAAACGTCAACCTGATTTCAACGTGATTTCAACGTCGGGTGTGCCCACTGGGTGACCATTCTATAAAAGGAGATTCCCAAATATCCAAAATTAGAAATGGTTCAACTTATTTTTGAGCAACTTTTTTTTAAAGTTTTTTTTAATTCCCTGTGCTTAGAACTGGTGGAGGGAGAAAAACATACACAAAGAACCACCAGTTCCCAACTACTAGTATCATGAACAATTACACTTCTATTTATATCACAATAATATTTATATTTTAATATTATAATCAATTCTTTTTAAAGCAACAGACACAGAGAGGGACAAAAGAGACAAAGACAGTGGACAAAGACAACATTCATGATGGTGTTCTTGAATACATGTATACATATACTACTATCTGTATAATTGGGCATAATTGGGCACATAAACATGGAACATGGTGAAGAATACAGTTAACATATGCAGGCTGATTACATGAATATGTGTAGCATGAAATATAAATGGGATTAGTAAATTCAGGAAACCCCCCCCCCAAAAAAAAAAAACAAAACTACAACACCATCGCCTTGTTGATCACCCATCCATACATTCACTGCAACACTATCACCTCGTTGATCACACATTCATAAATTCACTACAACACGATCGCCTCGGTGATCAAACATCCATAAATTTACTACAACACCATCACCTGGTTGATCACCCATCCATACATTCATTGTAAAACTATTGCCTCATTGATCACCCATCCATACATTCACTGCAACACTATCGACTCGTTGACCAACCATCCATACATTCACAGCAACACTATTGCCTCATTGATCACCCGTCCATAAATTCACTACAACACCACCGCATCGTTGATCACCCATCCATACATTCACTGCAACACTATCCCCTCGTTGATCACCCATCCACACATTCCCTAAAACACGATCGCCTCGTTGATCAAACAGCCATAAATTTACTGCAACACCATCGCCTCGGTGATCATCCATCCATACATTCACTACAACACTATTGCCTCGTTGATCACCCATGCACACATTCACTGCAACACTATCGCCTCGTTGATCACACATCCATAAATTCACTAAAACACCATCGCCTGGTTGATCACCCATGCATACATACATTGCAACACTCTTGACTCATTGATCACCCATCCATAAATTCACTACAACTCTTGCCTCATTGATCACCCATCCATAAATTCACTACAACACTATCGCCTCGTTGACCCCATCCATAAATTCACTACAACACTATCGCCTCGTTGATCACCTATCCATAAATTCACTACTATACTATCGCCTCGTTGATCACACATCCATAAATTCACTAAAACACCATCGCCTCGTTGATCACCCATGCATACATACATTGCAACACTCTTGCCTCATTGATCACCCATCCATAAATTCACTACAACACTATCGCCTCGTTGACCCATCCATAAATTCACTACAACACTATCGCCTCGTTGATCACCTATCCATAAATTCACTACTATACTATCGCCTCATTGATCACCCATCCATAAATTCACTACAACACTATCGCCTCGTTGACCCCATCCATAAAGTCACTACAACACTATCGCCTCGTTGATCACCTATCCATAAATTCACTACTATACTATCGCCTCGTTGATCACCCATCCATACATTCTCTACAACATATTGCCTCATTAATCACCCATCGCAACATTCACTTCAACACTATCGCCTCGTTGATCACCCATCCATAGATTCACTGCACCACTACCGACATTCAGCCCGATCATGGGCCAAAATAGTGTAACATGCGAAAAGTTTTCAACACCTTTTCTCCTACTATCTTACATTTCTCTAAAAAAGAAACTTGGGTTACTTGGTAGACTGTGTCTTAACTCCTATATTAATTTTCTCCTACTACGTAGCCTATATCTTCGACACACCATCACCTCGTTGATCACCCATCCATACATTCACTGCAACCAGGGGCGGATCCAGGAATTTTCAATAGAGGGGGCGCCGAGCCACCACCGCCGCTGCTGCGGCTCGGCGCCCACACAAAGTCAGGCGCCGCTCTGCAAAAATACACAGAGTTAGGCGCCGATCTGCAAAAAATAGAGGGGGCGCGCGCCGGGTGCGCCCCCCTCTAAATCCGCCACTGGCAACACTATCGACTCGTTGATCACACATTCATAAATTCACTAAAACACAATCGCCTCGTTGATCAAACATCCATAAATTTACTACAACACCATCTCCTCGTTGATCACCCATCCACACATTCATTGCAAAACCATCGCCTCGTTGATCAAACATCCATACATTCACTACAACACTATTGCCTCGTTGATCACCTATCCACACATTCACTGCAACGCTATCGCCTCGTTGATCACACATCCATAAATTCACTACAAAACTACCGCTTTGATGATCATACGTGTACATCCATAAATTCACTATAACACTATCGCCTCGTTGATCACACATTCATAAATTCACTATAACATTATCGCCTTGTTGATCACACATTCATAAATTCACTACAACATTATCGCCTCGGTGATCAAACATCCATAAATTTACTACAACACCATCGCCTGGTTGATCACCCATCCATACATTCATTGCAACACTATTGCCTCATTGATCACCCATCCATACATTCACTGCAACACTATCGCCTCGTTGATCACCCATCCATACATTCATTGCAACACTATTGCCTCATTGATCACCCATCCATACATTCACTGCAACACTATTGCCTCGTTGATCACCCATCCACACATTCACTGCAACACTATCGCCTCGTTGATCACACATCCATAAATTCACTACAACACCATCGCTTCGTTGATCACCTATCCATAAATTCACTACTATACTATTGCCTCGTTGATCACCCATCCATCATTCCCTACAACACTATTGCCTCATTGATCACCCATAAAAACATTCACTACAACACTATCGCCTCGTTGATCACCCATCCATACATTCACTGCAATACTAACGCCTCGTTGATCGCCCATCCACACATTCATTGCAACACTATTGCCTCATTGATCACCCATCCATAAGTTACTACAACATCTTCGCATCGTTAATCAAACATCCATACATTCACTACAACACTGTTGCCTCGTTGATCACCCATCCACACATTCACTGCAACGCTATCGCCACATTGATCACATATCCATAAATTCACTACAACACCATCGCCTCGTTGATCACCCATCCATAGATTCATTGTAACACTCCTGCCTCATTGACCAACCATCCATAAATTCACTATAACACTATCACCTCCATGATCATACGTGTACATCCATAAATTCACTATAACACTATCGCCTCGTTGATCACCCATCCATAAATTCAATGCAACACTATCGTCTCATTGATCACCCATCCATAAATTCACTGCAACACTATCGCCTCGTTGATCACCCAATCCATACATTCACTGCAACACTATCGCCTCGTTGATCACCCATCTATACATTCACTGCAACACTATCGCCTCGTTGATCACCCAATCCATACATTCACTGCAACACTATCGTCTCATTGATCACCCATCTATACATTCACTGCAACACTATCGTCTCATTGATCACCCATCTATACATTCACTGCAACACTATCGTCTCATTAATCACCCATCCATACATTCACTGCAACACTATCGCCTGGTTGATCACCCATCCATAAATTCGTAACAACACTATTGCCTGTTGATCACCCATCCATACATTCACTGCAACACTATCGTCTCATTAATCACCCATCCATACATTCACTGCAACACTATCGTCTCATTAATCACCCAATCCATACATTCACTGCAACACCATCGTCTCATTAATCACCCATCCATACATTCACTGCAACACTATCGCCTGGTTGATCACCCATCCATAAATTCGTAACAACACTATTGCCTGTTGATCACCCATCCATAATTTCACTGCAACACTAGCGTCTCAATGTCAATGATCACCCATCCTAAAATTCACTGTACAGTACCACAGCGCGATCTCCTCGCGCTCGTTCATCAGCCATCCATAAAGTCGCTGCAACAATGTGGCCTCGTTGATCGCCCATTGGTCGTCTCTCTGTTAAAACATATCTCAGTTTCAACACTTTTAACAAACAAACTTATTCTTCCAAGTAACCCATTAGTTTAACAAATTACAGTTCTTTCAAATCGACATTCTTTGAAGTTTTCAACACCTTTTCTCCTACTATCTTAGGCCTACATTTCTCTAAAAAAGAAACTTGGGTTACTTGGTAGACTGTTTCTTAACTCCTATATTAATTTTCTCCTACTACGTAGCCTATACCTTAGCAAATTACATTTGGCTACATCAGAGTTGATCTAGAAAGATCCATTGTAATTTGTTATTATGGTTTGGTATGTTTTAAATTTGTGCATTTTCAGAATATGATTTTTGTTGTAATGTTTACTGTTACTGATACTTTTCTCTATATCATCATGATCATTTTTAAAAATGAAACTGCAGTTAAAGAGATAATGGAATTGGAATTCATAGTCATATCCAACTAAGTCAGCAAATGTTACAACCAAATTTTTCATTTCAAGCCAAATGACAAAAAGACTGACTTATCCTTCACTTTTAACTTTAAGGAATTTATAAACAATTTTAATTTTGTACACTTTCAATGAGATCACTGAATGGGACTTTAACATGTTTAACGAGGTAATAGGCCTATTCAAATGATCATTCTTTTCATGTCATTTTTTTAAAATCAGTTATTAAATAACTTTGGCATATGTTTATATTTACCAGTTTCACAGGCCTATACTATAGAGTAAATTGGGGTAAATGGAACGGTGGGGTAAATGGAACGCTGAGAATACAATTCCCTCAATCAAGAAACAAATTGAGCAACATCATACCGCGTGTTCCATTTACCCCAACGCCATACGTTCTGCTTTCGTTTCATACCCCAAGCGTGGGTTTACTCGGTATTCGAGTGGAAGAAAATCTCAAATGTTGTCACTGACCATGAAGTGGTGCTACGGTTCAGTGAACATTACTAATTTAAGGGTATTGATTCCTAAATATTTGAATGTTGTGCTGAGAGTTGTCTTACAATATTGGCAATATGTTTGTTATCTACAGTAACATAAATGTTTTAAACAATAAGATAGCAGATTTTACTGATGAAATTATGCAAATTAATATGCTAATTAGCTAATTAATTAGTTTGGTGTTCCATTTACCCCACAACAGATCCACTTGGGGTAAATGGAACACGGTTGACTGACTTCAAATATATATAACATGTTAATGATTTTTTTTACTAATTGGTTTAATTATTATGAAATTATATGCTACAAATAACTAATTCATGGTAGATTAGGCCTCCTGTTGATTTTTTAAAAATCTGAAAACCATTTTTTCTGTTATGTACCGAGAGAAAGTGTATTTTTACGTGGTATTTTACCATGTTTATAAAAAAACATGAAAACAAAATTATTTTTGTTAATCTTTTGTTTAGTCACAAAATATATGTTAAATAAAATATTCTGATGTCTTTTCAATGCAAATATAGCTATGAATGTAGGCTCCTTGCAAGTAATGCCCCTTGTTCCAATTACCCATCCCACTGTTCCATTTACCCCAATTTGTTGGGGTAACTGGAACACCATGACCATGCATGTATTTGGACCGATACAAGAAACAAAGCCATACAATGGGAGTTTATCTGTTAAAACAAGTTGTAAAAACATATTATCTACTTATTGAAACAAACAAAAATCATATATGGATATCCTCCTGACCACAGAAAGTGATTTATTGCTTAAGCGTTCCATTTACCCCAATTTACCCTACAATTTACAGTTTTCTTGTTTACTTTGAGAAGCCTTTAGAGAAAATTTCGATAAAATATCTCAATTTGGTTAATATTTTCGACACTCCAAATTTCGATTCCATAGAGATAGACCAGTGATGAGTCAAAAAGTTTGCAAGTGATATCAATTGGTAATGGTAAGTGAAGTCTGATGTCTAGTACGTCTAGCCTGGGTGACTTGTTTGTAAACTTTCCATTTTAATATAATTAAAAATTACTCCGAGATAAATTACCAGTGGAATAATCTGATCTTCCCACGAGAAAATATTTAACTTTTGCTTGGATTGTGAAACCCTAAGTTGATTATTTCTCATGGAGGCGCTGTAGTTATTTTACTGCTGAAAAATCCAGGCGTACGATATCAATACAAGCATCGTTTGCATGCATGGATCAATCAAGCCAGGTGGTGTGGGGATTTTTCACGTAATTTACGTCACACCAACTCACAAAATGGCGACAGACTTCGGGAACATGTCGGCAAAGAGAAGCAAACTCAGCCTGCCTGAACCGCTAAATCCAACTGAAAAGGTAAGATGTTCACGATCTATGTGGAGGAATAGTTTGTGGTTTTCTTGAGTGTAATTTTGCCAGCTTTCGTTGGATCTGGAAATGATGGTTGCAATGCGGATGTAGGTGAACTGTGCAGAGTGCTGGATGTATGTGTTTACGTGTGATTGGAACTATTTTTTGGGACGCGGAATTGTGCAGTACCGCGTGCGGTACTGCACACTTCCGTTTACAGTCCCGCATGCGGAACTGCACATCCCGACCTGCATTCCCGCATGGGGATGTGCAATATTTTCGGTGTATTTCCGCGTGGGGAACTGCAATATTTTTGGTGCATTTCCGCTAGGGGATGTGCAATATTTTTGGTGTTTTTCCGCATGGGGATGTGCAATATTTTTGGTGTATTTCCGCGGGATGTGCAATATTTTTGGTGCATTTCCGTTAGGGGAACTGCAACATTTTGGTGTTTTTCCGCATGGGGATGTGCAATATTTTGGTGTATTTCCGCCAGGGATGTGCAATATTTTGGTGTTTTTCCGCATGGGGATGTGCAATATTTTCGGTGCATTTCCGTTGGGGATGTGCAATATTTTGGTGCATTTCCGTTAGGGGAACTGCAACATTTTTGGTGTTTTTCCGCATGGGGATGTGCAATATTTTTGGTGTATTTCCGCCAGGGGATGTGCAATATTTTTGGTGTGTTTTTCCGCATGGGGATGTGCAATATTTTTGGGGATCAGCGTGGGGAACTGCAATATTTTTGGTGCATTTCCGCAGGGGATGTGCAATATTTTCGGTGTTTTTCCCGCATGGGGATGTGCAATTTTTTTGGTGTATTTCCGCGTGGGGAACTGCAATATTTTTGGTGCATTTCCGCTAGGGGATGTGCAATATTTTTGGTGTTTTTCCATGGGGATGTGCAATATTTAAATTATATTAAATTACTGTCCTCCGTAAATTGATTGATAATCGATCCACTTGAGAAATTCTCCGTTGGAACTTTAATAGAAAGTGGTCACAATGTCAAGTTGAATATATAATAGTCATCATTAAAGAGGCGTGTGAAATTGATTTTAATAAAATTAATTTTATACAATAACTATTAGCTATAGGTTTCTATACTATGCCGACCTTTCGGACACGACTTAATTTCCAAGACTCTCTTTTAAATACAAAAATGCGACATTAATTACATGCGACGATCATTGATTGTCTAAAACTAATTACTAAAAAAAGTAAAAACACCTAAGAGCCTGACGTATTTTTCACCACGAATGTAGGCCTACTAAATTTTTGTCATACCTATTTTGTTGCATGTCCGCATGCGGAACTGCAAAATATTTGGTGCAGTTCCGAATGCGGTATTTTCGCATGCCCGCGTGCGGAACTGTCAAATATTTGGTGTAGTTACGCATGCATTTAATGTGAATGTCCGCGTGCGTAAATGTAATATATTTGGTGCAGGTCCGCATGCGGGATGTACGGTACATGTTTTTTTCGCATGTCCGCATGATGAGGGAATGCAAGGCGAGATGCACAGTTCGGATCGTAGGCCTACAGTATGTTGTACATGTTTTATTTATTGAAATTTTAAAGAAGAAAGTCTTGTTCCAAATTTCTGCATATAGTTTCATTGTTGTAATTAAAAAATAAAGTCTTCTCCAAAGATCGGCAGAGTCTGGCCTAAAATATGTACACAATTTTATATTAAAATCATTTTCACACGCCTCTTATGATGATTAGTGACTATTATAAATCTACTTGATATTGTTCTATTATAAGAACCCAGCGGACATTCCTCAAGTGGATCAATCATCAATTCACACTGATCTCAAACGATGCATGCGCATCAATAGCAGCGGCAAGATCAGAAAACAACTTTTAATTTTATCACAGCATGACCAAGTCAGTATTGGGCACACAGGTATGTCCCGGGGTGGGGACACTTCAAAATGAAATGGATATTGGTGTAGGGCTGACACTTTCGCACTAAGGGGCATCCGGTGAGAGCAAAATGTAAAAAAAATATGGGGTCATTGGGTGATACGTGAGAGCATGATTTTGGCATTCGGTGAGAGCAAAATGTAAAAAATATGGGGTCATTGGGTGAACATGACCTTTTTATAAAATGGAATCTTTGGGTGAGAGCCAAAACAGCGCTTAAAACCTCGAAAATCAATTTCGAGTTCTAAATGCCGGGTCTAAATGGCTTCAAATTTCATTGTTTTTTTTTGTTTTTTTTTCAAAATAAGTAACAAAATCAGTGATAAATGAAAGTTGCTGTTCAAATTGAACTTGTAAGGGTCTTTGGGTGACAGATCAAATGGAAAAATAGGGGTCTTCGGGTGACAGAGCATGTGTTAAGTAAAAAATATGGGGTCTTTGGGTGACAGCGACCTTGAAAAGGGGGGTCTTAACAGCCCTACATACGCGTCACCTCCAAAGTGGGAGTGCCCCCCCCCCCCCCCGGAGGGCTGTCTGGGCTCACTGAAGGATTTTTAAGATTAAAAAAAAACCTTTTAATTTTTTTTTTTGTGTGCATAAAATGTATACAATATACGAGCGGTCATATTATTATAATCAAGACAATATGGAGGCACGCGGAATATTTGGTACAATTACGCATTGGTTATACTAGTGAAAATTTATTTTCGCATGCCCGGCCGCATGCGGAACTACAAAATATTTGGTGCAGTTCGCATGCGGTAACAGCCGCTTTTAATATACATTTCATCATACTAAATACAATTATTAGTTGATTATATAATAGTATATACATTTCATCCTGCTAAATTAAATTATTATCCTAAATTGATAATCGATCCACTTGAGAAATTCCCGTTGGAACTTTAATAGAAAGTGGTCACAACGTCAAGTTGAATATTTAATAGTCATCATTAAAGAGGCGTGTGAAATTGATTTTAATAAAATTAATTTCATACAATAACTATTAGCTAGGTTTCTATACTATGCCGTGACCTTTCGGACAAGACTTTTCAAAACTCTCTTTTAAATACAAATAATGAAACGGAAAGTAAAAGCGATAGTGGGCCTAGGCCTAATATTGAATTAATATTCATATCTACATGCGAATATCGCGGGATACATCGACGATCATTGATTGTCTAAAATTCCATGATCTTGATCCTATTTTTATCGATATACATCGATCACTTATCGGATTAAGTATTGGACACAATAGATGAAGTATTTGATTGACAAGGTTGGGCAGCTTCTAACATGAATAAAATGCACACAATGTCAAGTTTATTACAATGGTCACTAAATAGATTCATCACAATAGCCACTTATAATCATTAAGCGGCGATCGCGATAATATTTTTAATAATTATAATAAAATACTATAGGCGTTAAAGTTTATAACACTTTCTTTTAATTACAGCAAATGAAGCAAAACTCACAATAGGCTAATAGTCAAAGTAAAACGATAGTAATATTAAAGACATTTATATGCATGTGATAATATTTTCTACGCCGCAGGGCCTACAAATAAAAAACAAAACAAATAAAACCAAAAACAATTCGAACAAAAACCGTTCATTTACTTCATTATGCGGAACTACACCAAAAATGTTGCAGTACCCCATGCGGAAAGACACCAAAAATATTGCAGTTCCCCATGCGGAAAAAAACCCAAAAATATTGCACATACCCTAACGGAAATGCCCCAAAAATATTGCACATCCCCTAACGGAAATGCACCAAAAATATTGCAGTTCCCCATGCGGAAAAAATCCAAAAATATTGCACATAGGCCTACCCTAACGGAAATGCACCAAAAATATTGCACATCCCCATGCGGATAAACACCAAAAATATTGCACATCCCCTAACGGAAATGCACCAAAATATTGCACATCCCCATGCGGATAAACACCAAAATATTGCACATCCCCAAAAATATTGCAGTTCCCCATGCGGGACTGCACATCCCGACCTGCATCACCGCATGCGGTATACTGCACATCCCGACCTGCATCACCGCATGCGGGAATGCACGTCGGGATGTGCAGTCCCGCATGCGGAAGTGCGTGACGGAAGGTGCAGTTCCGCATGCGGGACTGTGAGCGGAAGTGTGCAGTACCGCACGCGGTACTGCACAGATAGCAGTCGCTTTCAATACCTGAAATATTGCAGTTCCCCATGCGGAAAAAAACCCAAAAATATTGCACATACCCTAACGGAAATGCCCCAAAAATATTGCACATCCCCTAACGGAAATGCACCAAAATATTGCAGTTCCCCATGCGGAAAAAATCCAAAATATTGCACATAGGCCTACCCTAACGGAAATGCACCAAAAATATTGCACATCCCCATGCGGATAAACACCAAAAATATTGCACATCCCCTAACGGAAATGCACCAAAATATTGCACATCCCCATGCGGATAAACACCAAAATATTGCACATCCCCAAAAATATTGCAGTTCCCCATGCGGGACTGCACACCCCGACCTGCATCACCGCATGCGGTATACTGCACATCCCGACCCGCCTCACCGCATGCGGGAATGCACGCCGGGATGTGCAGTCCCGCATGCGAAGTGCGTGACGGAAGGTGCAGTTCGCATGCGGGACTGTGATGAAGTGTGCAGTACCGCACGCGGTACTGCACAGATAGCAGTCGCTTTCAATACCTGAAATATTGCAGTTCCCCATGCGGAAAAAACCCAAAAATATTGCACATACCCTAACGGAAATGCCCCAAAAATATTGCACATCCCCTAACGGAAATGCACCAAAAATATTGCAGTTCCCCATGCGGAAAAACACCAAAAATATTGCACATAGGCCTACCCTAACGGAAATGCACCAAAAATATTGCACATCCCCATGCGGATAAACACCAAAAATATTGCACATCCCCTAACGGAAATGCACCAAAAATATTGCACATCCCCATGCGGATAAACACCAAAAATATTGCACATCCCCCAAAAATATTGCAGTTCCCCATGCGGGACTGCACATCCCGACCTGCATCACCGCATGCGGTATACTGCACATCCCGACCTGCATCACCGCATGCGGGAATGCACGTCGGGATGTGCAGTCCCGCATGCGGAAGTGCGTGACGGAAGGTGCAGTTCCGCATGCGGGACTGTGAGCGGAAGTGTGCAGTACCGCACGCGGTACTGCACAGATAGCAGTCGCTTTCAATACCTGGTGATTGTATGGGGCGAATAATTTGTGTGTGCAGCTCGGGGAGTGCACCGGCATGTAGCATCTCATGATACGATGATACGTTTGGGAATGACCAGTCTATGGAAATACAATGTACCCGATGTCATCGAAACATGAGCGATTGGTAAAAGGACAAGTTGTAGGTTGGAAATGACATGGCTTGACAAAAGCTGACCCAGCTATTTTTTTTTTTCAATTTTTCAATATAATTATCATGATTATTGAATGAATTGATATAATTTTGATGCATGATGATAATTGATATCCGATGTTTTGCAAAGGTCCATTTTACAAATTACTACAATTCCTGCGTGCGCGTACAACGCAGTGTCAAGGTACATTGGACCTTGCGTAAAATGATACGCACTTGGACGGTTTTAAGCAGTCTCAGGGTTAGCAGTACATTACGCCCCGGCTTTACGCTTTTCATTTGTAAAAGGAAATCTGCAAAACATTTTTTAAATATATCCATGTGCATCGTCCATGTTTACAAAATAAACCCACCTACAGGTAAATTAAGTATTTCTTGGCCAAACATGCATGCATGTTTATCGCGGAGCCACTAGCGTTCATAGTCCCGGTTCCAGTTTGGCCCAAGAAATACTTAATTTACCTGTAAATAAAAATGACCTGTAAATACCGGTAGTCATTATATTTTCATTGACTAAATTAGGGGTTCATACATGTACAGTTGTACATGTACATGTACAAGCTATGTAACAGCGTGTGTGATTGGGTCCCGGATGTGAGATCGCCGGATAGCGAAACTGAAGGAAAATCATGTTTTTTAATTTATGTTACTTGTAATTTTTTGTTATTATTTTGATGCAATAAGAATCACAAAATGTTCTGGTATGTATGAACGGGGTTCATTCATATATTTTCATGACTAAACGGTTGTTTATAATGCCTGGCTGTGCGGCCCCTCGGGCATAAACAACCATTTAGTCATTAAAATATATGAATGAATCCCTAATTCATTCATATAAATTTATGACAAAACGGTTGTTTATGCCCGAGGGCCTTCCAAATTGGTCTATTTCTGAAGAAATCTTCAAAAAACTGTCGAATTATTAGAATATAGGAATTTCAATCGAATGAACACGGCTTTCAACAGCTGTACAAAATGTACTCAATCCAACCGTGATCGTATATCGGGTAACATGTCAAACTACAACACGAACGCACGACCTTAGATACAATACTAACGAATCACGAGTGCATTGGCATGGTTGGATTCGCTTCCGTGTTACTCACGCACAGTCGCACACGTTGGCGTACAATCCGTACATCACGCAGTGTACGCAAAAAATGGTCACGCTATGTCAGGCTGCGTTCAATCAATTGAAATTTCCACTATAGTCTCGACTCTCGAGTGTGGTATACCACGTTTGAGACTAATTCGACAGTTTTTTGACGATATCTTCAGAAATATACCGATTTGGAACTTCCAATTTCAATGAGAAAATTCATTATTATACCAGGTATTACATTATACAAAATACAATTATCATGATGATTATCATTAATCATGTTAATGAAAACACTGCAGACTACAAAAATGTACCAGTATCACGCTGTATATTAAAATGTCAGTAATTCGATAAAGGAAAATTAGTCCCATTTACATGTTCTTTTTGCATGAATGCTTGAAGGGGCGACATTTTATGATATGTAAGTTTTAAAGAATTCAAGTTTCCAAAAGATTGTAAAAAAGCTACATTTTGTAGAAAACCCCATTATATTGAAATTGATCATTTAGTTCCTAAGATAAGAATATAGTTTCCAAAACAGTACATGCAGCAAAAGAAAATTTTCATGAGGCTGCAGTGCAATGCATCTAAATTTTATATTCACAAAATGTTCAAAGTGCATGCAAAAGTAAAATGAAATTACCTTTAATTTAAATAATTTGATGGTACCTGTACAAAATACTGTATGTATAGTTGAACTGAACAGTGTCAGTGAGTCAATCACCAAAATACCCCAGTTTCTAGTACCGGTACTAACACACTGTCAGGTACCCGGTATGTTAATTCAAACATACATTCATACATGTATGTGCAACATACGAAACTAGGGCTGGACATTAACATTTTGAGGCACTAGCCAGTCGGGCTTGTAACTCTAAAATAAGCCCAACTATGAGGGTCAAAATGGTACACGCCTGTATTTTTAGAATTATATTATTTACAGGCCCACGGTGTGTGTAAAAGTCCAGACCTGTACAAAACGCAGGTAGTTATTATTGATAATTATTGTTACACCTACATTTATATTGTTTGGAATGCTGTAATTACTGCCTGGGGACTTAATATAGTGTGGGTGCACCAGTGGGAGGGCAAATGTTCTGACTGAGTGAGGAGTAGGCCTACTATATCCATTACAATATTATAATTGTAAATCCTCCCTTTCATTCCCCAACAAAATATTACAAAAGAATGAAAATGATTTGCACAAATCAGGTCATTTGTAGAACCCTATCGAAATGATTATTTAAATGTGATTACAACAAATGACATGCATTTTTGTTTCAAAATGAAAATTCATCTTTAAATTTAATGGTACCCTCTAAATGTACACAGAGTGGAAAAAGAGTTAGAGAGCAGGGGGGTAGGCCTACTCAGTACAAATGACCATACGGGGACATGCCGCAAATATGGGTAGCATTTTCAGCCTTTTGGTATATCAATGACCCCTTTTTCAAAGCCTATTTTGGTATATGAATGGGTCCTTTTTTCAAAATTTTCTAAATTTTTTCGGAAAATAGCCCAATTTTTCCTTAAACTAGCCAAAATTGTCAAAATTTGTAAAAACAAAGACAATCTGGGTTAAATTCGGCCGGCTTGAAAAATTGGTATATTTATGGGTCGACTTTCAAATTCTCAGCGGCAAGTCCCTACCAAAACCAAACTGGAGTACCCCCCCCCGTTAGAGAGTGCAATGGAGGAGAACCGCTTTGTGAGTAAAAAAAATTCACTCTATAAGGATTGAAAAAATGTATACTCTCAAAAGAGTGAATATTGCCTAAAGAAAATGTACTTTCTTTCATTTTAGAGTGTTTTCCACTCAAAAACTGGTTGTCCTTCGTTCAACTCCTTTTTAGAGTGGAAATGCACTCTTTTACAAAAAAATTGAGAGTAGCCCTATATTATACTGTACATCAAACAATGAACTAGTTAGTCACCAAAAGACCCCAAGTTTCTACACATTCATGTTCACTGTTGAAGGTGTGTTTATTCATGTAGACGTGCAACATACACTACAAAACACATAGTTACAATATATGCAGTTGACTGTAAACATGTTCAATACATTATACGTACATTGTACCAGGGGGTACTCAACTGGGAAGTGATCAGTGATGTGCTGCTGAGAATTTAAAAGTAGACCCATCCATCCATATACCGATTTTCAAAAAGTCCAAATTTTCAGCCAAATTAATGCAAATTACCTAACAGTACCACCTTAAGGCTCCAGAAGAGCTTGTTCCAATATCTGTGATTTAATGCTCTCCTACAAATTCCAAAAGACAGTCCCTGCTGGCAACTGACACTATTAGAAACATGTTGAATGATGCACAAGTTTGATTCAATCTGATCAAGCTATTGATTCAGATGCATGTTTTTTGTCTGAATAAAATAGATACAGATTTTATTTTTAAATGTTTCCCCTTTGCAATAAGTACGGACATGACTTAAAAGACTTAATTATGATTGGTTTACAAAATTTACAATAAAACTTATTCATGTTGATGTGTTCATATTATTCTGAATGTGTGTGCACAATCTTCCAAGTCATGATTTGAACTCTACTGTTTGGTACAATGAACCAGGGAAGTGAATGAACTAAACCCTGGTTCTGGTTGACCTTTAAAACACACTCAAAACAATACTTGCCCAGACAATGAATCTATACGCTCAAAACCTTGTGTTATGAAACTGGAATAATAACCAGCAAAATAAGTGTGTAATGCTTTTGTCTTGTTACAAATATGGTAACAAAAGATATGTATACATAGTGTAAAGACTGATATTTGTTCTGTGGACCTTTTATACTACTAGACAGTAATAGAGGAGTATCATTCCATTTGTAGAACTAGAAGAAAAATTCTACCATTGCAAGGAAAAATCTGAATTTACCATCGAAGTGACGTAATAATTGGATTAACAACCATAGCAATAGATGTATACAATTTTTGAATAGATTGCCCTGCATTACAAGCAGGTTGCACTCATCACCAGCATATGTCTGTAATCATAGATTGAATACATTACCTCTTTTTCAAAGATACTAATCTTACAGGTGCGCAGTGATCAGCATTTCTTTGATATCTACATGTATGGCTCAATGCATTGGTACCACCTGAACGTTCTAGTGCAGGGCGATCTATTCAAAAATTGTATTTATCTATTGCTATGGTGTTTAAATAATCTGATTATTACGTCACTTCGACAGCTTAATTTGTTTTGAAGTCAAACTTAAAACTGAGAATTGTTCCTTTAAAATATGATCAGTTCTGTTGACATTTTGTTTGAAGAAGCCTGAACTGGTATTTTGAGAAGCATCAAGTTTAGGCTTGATGTTGTAAAAGCGCTCTAGGTAGTCTAGGCTTGCATGACACACCACTCACTATGGACCACAATGGTCTCATCCCAATGGGATAGTTCAATAACCTCAATTAAACAACCATAGTGCAAAATTTGACCTCAAGTTTCAGAGTATGAGTTTTTGTACCCAAAATTTTCAAAGGTCATTCAATGAATGTGCATTGGGGTTCAAGAACTGTGCCTTGATAGATGAGCATGTTGTGGATCCTAGTGACTAGTGCTCTGCAATGAATACAATAAGTATGAACAAGGCTATGGTGGTATAGGCAATCCTTTATTTTCAGTTAAAATGATAAAATTAACACCCTTACAAGGCTTACATCATGCAGAAAATGCAATTGTTTTGGGAAGACATTCAATTGATCAGTTAACAATCAAAATGAAATAGAGTGTTAAAATACTAAGCAAGTAAGGTCAGGAGTAGGTTTCATGCATTGTAAGTGAAACAGGTTCATGTTTATGTTGTGTTTAATGAGCGTGTATGGCACCTGTGCTTTGCCTTTGTTTCTTGTTTAAAAACCAACTTCCACTTTCCGTTGTTCCTCTTTTAATTTTAATACCCGATCTTGCTGAAATGGGTTTGCATCAGTGTTGTGTACATAATGAAATTTTTACATTTGAGGGTCTTTGTTCATACCTGGATGAAAATGTGTATTATGTTAAAATGCATACACCTGAAAGAAACATGTCATGTGAAGTTATTCTCCAGCCTTAGGGGTACTACACCCTGCCCAATTTTGTGCCTATTTTTGCATTTTCTCAAAAATATAAGATTGGTGACAAGTAAGATATATATATTATAGGGGCAAGGACTACAACTACTGCACTGGAAATTTTATTTCAACACAGACAACAGTTGTGGAGTTACAGTCAAAAATGAGGGAAAACCAATATTTGATCAATAAATCAATAACTACTTGCCTTGAGTTGCTGAATTTCTGTGCAGTAGTTGTAGTCCTTGCCCCTATAATATACATATCATACTTGTCATCAATGCGCTATAATTTTTGTGAAAAATGCAAAAATAGGCATAAAATTTACCAGGGGTGTAGTACCCCCTTAAAGCATTAAGTCTTGCATCCACTCAGAACCAGTGGCAACTATGGCATCTAGGTAACATATAAGGCAGCTTTTAGAGACAAAGGGAGAAAAAATTTGCAAAAATGTCCTTCCAACCACCTAAAACAACAAAAGTTTAGTAACAAGGAATAAGTTACTGAAACATGCCATGCTGTTCCTGATACCACTGCTGATACAAACCTGAACCAAAGATAATTTTTGGGAAAATATTGTGTGTGGGCTCAGTCATCCCAATTTTTCATAAATTATGTGACGTGCACCTACAAAATGAGTGTAGCCAGGGCAGAAGATGGAAGTCCATTAAACATGGCAAAATTCATTTTGCATAAAATATTGTTTTTTGAAGACAAAATCCTGAGACAAAATCAAGGAACAACCCATGTACCTGAATGCATTAAAATATAAGAACTTTAAGGGTAGACTGGGTATTGTTGGTCGAAGCACCCAAAAAATATAAATTTTCATTATCAAAATCAATATATTTTTGAAAAATACACTTTTCATTCTACAAATCATATACTTTGAAAACTTGAGCTTGATTTAGTGTTGTGAATCAGTTATGTACGTTTTTACAAAAGTGTTGTTGTTTCAGCCCTCTTTACAGCATAACTCAAGAACCACAAAACCTACAAACATATATCTTCGATATTTGAATTCTTCTACACACTCGCTATGAAATGATCAATGCTATTTTTGCCAAAGCTCAATTTCATTCGCAAGATGAGCCCTGTAAACTACCAAATCGCAACAGTTTAAGATAGTTGCTAACCTGAAATATGCTCATTTTGTGAATGCTCAAATGTGTTTTCATAAAGAAACTAAGTGTCTAGGTTAGTGATTAGTAATCATTATGAAGCGTCATGTCACTGCTGTAATTATAAAGGAAGTATCTATCTCATCTTGAAAGTCTTTCCTTCCACCATTGTCCGCAATCTAACACCTTGCAGGGATCAAGTTTACATAGTCTAGGTCACAAATGACATCTGAGCAAGGGCCAGTCTACTGTGGGATGTCCCAAATGCTATCAACTTTTACTTGAACCGTAAACTGTAAACTACGATTAAAACGGTGTTGAGGCCCCGATCTACAGCTTCATCCCCCTTTTTTTTTCTTTGAAAATGAGATTTTGGTATCGGAAGATAGCTCATATTTTTCTCATTAACCAGGTAAAATAAATAATGCCTGAGATATGTTTTGTGGTATTCAATTTTAATGGGGTATTGAGAAAAATAGGAGCGTGATCTACCAAAATCTCAGTTTTGATGAAGAAAAGTGGAGAACGAGGTCGAGGCTGTTGATTGGGTCAACACCTGTGGTAATGTGTGAATTGTGGTTCTATCCTATGAGGCATTGTTATCACATTTTTTTGTTGCTTTTCGTAACCGCTGGAGCAATACAACTCAAAATTTGGAAATGCATTGATGCCTCAATCAAAGATATACAGAACATGAAAAAATCAGACCATGCCCCTTTAAGCCCAATTCATGCATGTTTATGCCACCTGTAATGTATTTGATGCAGCAATTATTCATCATTCAATATCAAATCATTTTTATCTTCTATATGGAATGTTTGTTGAGGAAAAATTGATTATAAAGTGGCCACCAAAATATTTTGTCAAACATTTGTTACAAGATGAATGACTTTAAGGGGGTACTACACCCATTGATTTTTTTTTGCATTTTTTGCATTTTGTGAAGAAATTACAAAAAAAATTGGACAAAGTGGTATGCAAAATGAAGGGCAAATCTTCTCGTTTTATTGGTGGTATCGGTATCAATGTAGCTTACATGCTTTTACAGATAGAAGCCAAAAGGAGGTACATCACTGATGATTTAAATTCACTTCATTTTGGAAAGCTTACTATCAACGGATTTCGTTAAAATTTTGGATATGTGTTGCTAACACATTAGGGAAATAAAGTTGATATGTAAAATGGGAATAAGTGGTTCCTGATTTCTTTTATGACTTCATGAACTTGGTGCTCCACAACTATCAAAAAGGAACTGGTTAAAATGCTTCTATTTTCAATGTTGAGCTATATTTTGCATTTTTAACTTGCGACATTATTGCACTGAAACTTAATTAAGCCATAGGTAACAGGTTACAACAACCATACTACAGCAATGATGAAAAAAATTGTATTTCTTGTCACCTATACAACCATATTGGGTAGTTTTCCATAAGCTTAAGTTTTGTGATTTTGGTAACTATTTTATATTTATTTGTGAAACCGTCTCAACTAGGCATTCTAAATTGTACTCACCATTTACATCCCAAGGTATATTAGTATATCCACCATGCACTTCTCGATATATATCCAGTTAAAGACAGAATATCAAAATTATGCCTCATATGATATCACAGACTCTCACATGTGTATTCAAAATTGATGCTTAAATTTGACCTGAACCAATTGACCTATAACCTGACATACGGTGACCTAATAGCCTTTTTCTTCTCCTAACAACTAATGACTATGCATCCATTGTATAAGTGTTTATTTAATTTATTCAGTGTTATATCATGGTAGGTATTTTGCATGCACCACTATAGATTTTCTATAGAGAGTATAACAAAGGATTTAATGTATTCTATTCATGTACCCTACTTGAACATTTTCAAAAGAATAAATTATGGTTTGTTATGAAACACAGATCTGAGTTACTAGGTTACAGTAAACAAAAAATATATAGGGCTAAAATGACTTACTAAAATTGTTGAAATTCACTTTATATGTAGATATATTTTATAAGTTCAGGACATGAGGTGATAAACATATATATGTACTTAATAAATTTGCAAGAAAAAAAAGAAGAGGGGTACTGATGAAAATCGGGGTATTATATCGCCTTAAATAGATTGATTTATTTGAATTTAAAACTAACACTTGAATTGCACTTACTATATATTATTGTTATTTCACTCCAGAAAATTGATTTCAATTCTATTCAAATTCAATTCTTTCTATACCTGGAGTCTTCCTATTCAATTCCAATTCAATCCACCTTGCTTTAGAATTAATTCAATTCGATTCCAATTCAATTTGTCAATTGCAAAATCATTTCAATTCAATTCCAATCCAATGCAGTGAAATTAACAGCTAATCCATTTCAATTCAATTCTGAGCATTCATTTCAATTCCAATTCAATTCCAATTCCAATACAGTTGCAGTTTAGTGTTAATTGACCAAAGGCACACTGCAGAATTGTGTCTAGAGGTTGAACACTTTTTTGTCCTCGATTTGTAAACACATGTAAAATCTAAACACAAATGTCAAACTTCAAAACATTAAGTGTTTAATATCTAAACACAAGGCATCAAAATCAAATTACTAAACATGTTTAGCAAATAGCAATGTTTACAAATCGAGGACAAGATGGTGTCTAGAATGGTGTTTAATATTTAGACGCTGTTTTTGCAGTGCATGTTTTAAATGTTATACCAATTTTATAACACTTTAGTCAGCAACACAAAGTCAAAGTCAACAGAAGATACTTCATTGTAACTCACTTTTCACATTCAAACAATGTGAGTGATCCTTGACCTCTGGGTCCTATTTTATGAAACTTTGGAACTTCTTAGTTCTTATGTGACTGACTTCCTAATATTTGTCTTATCTTCTTGTCCACCATGCACATCATTTTCTAAACTTAAGGTGTGTGGTATGATTGATAATGGGACCCTGTCCCCACACTGACCTCAAAGATGTCAAAAATCAAGGTTTTGATACTATTACATAGCCCCTACTTGTTACACCCAAAATCCTTGTACTTTTGAAAAGTGTGAAAAAGCTGTCAAAGATATAGGCCTAAGCATTTTCTTTTAATGGTTTTCTCAAAATTTGTTCAAATGTACAATGACATTTGAGCATAAAAATTAGGAGCTTGAGAAAAATAAGGGCTTTATGATCAGTGCCAAAAGTTTGAGATCTTTGGCAAGTTGGGGGGGGGGGTCTTATACTCACATTATAGATCATATCAAGTAATTTAAAAGATTGGGAATGCTAAGAATCAATTTGCATCATGTTAGAAGATATTAGTGTCTTTATGAACATAGAACCTATAATTTTCCACATGACAAGAGAGACAGTTGATATTCTTCTAAAGAAAGATTAAGAAGAACTCCAAAAAAGTCTCAAAAAGTTTAACTATACCTGTGTATGAGAAATGATATCATATACTTTTAATTTTCTTCAATATGTATTTTATGCTATCATTTTTAAATGAAAGCTTTCCAGATTACTTACTTGCAATATGTTTTGTAACACTTAATGTTTATGTTTTGTACCAGTTTATGGTGACCACTGTTTCTTTTTATTTATCATGTTTAGGGAAAACAGTTTGCTTGTTTAAACAGAACAGAACTTCATGAGGGAAGGGTACTTTTTACAGGTGGAATGATCTGGAATCACAGACATCTGCTTGTGAATTGAAATGCTGAATTGAAATCAAAGCTGAATTTCATTTCAATTCCACTTCATTCTTCATCACTCAACTTGATTTCAATTCCAATCCAATTCAATTCTTCATTGCTCACAATGATTTCAATTCCAATCCAATTCAATTCATGCCCAAGCCCACTCATTTCGATTCCAATTCAATTCCAATGCATTGAAATGAAAATCGCCCAAATTTCATTTCAATTCAATTCGATTTCAATGCATTGAATTAACATTACTATATATTTGACATTAAAATAAAAAGTGTGAATCAGGCTTTAAAAAAAAGAAATCGGCAGGATTTGATTTGTCTGTGACTTGGCCAATATCCACGGTAACATCAATGTCTAATCATGTTGCAAGGGAATATATTTTAAGGATAACATCTTTGCAGGGGTTGACTAGGAAAAAAAAATAGTTGGCACACTTTATACGTTTTTCAAATGACCTCCGTATGATATTTCCACATTCAAGTTAGACAAGTCTGCCATGTATTTGAGCTTATTTGAAGCAGACATACTGCCCTTTTAAATGCCAATCCTCCCTTCCCCACCCCCAAAATTTAAATGTTGAGGGGTCTTGCAGGTCACAGACTATATTGAACACTATCTGCATCTCTACGCTCATATTCTGTAGTGTAACATCACACCCACTAAGGGAACAAACCAAAAGATTGATGACGTCCTATAAACGTAACTAGTTTCGTTTCTCAGCCGACCCCCTCCCTCCCTACCAGAAACGTAATAAAGAAATGTTGAAAATTTTGACATAATAATAATGATGACACATTCTTCAGACCGATGTTTTTGTACAAACGTAATCGAGTATTTTTACCCCCTCCCCCCTAAACGAAACTAGTTTCGTTTATAGGACGTCATCGATCTTTTGGTTTGTTCCCTAAGGCCGCCATGGTCGCAATGAAATAGCAGGTTATTTATACAGATCTTGTTTTGTAGGTCTGCTGCCAACATGGCTTTGCTCAACATTGTAATTTGTATTGGGGAAAGCCTATTGAAAGTGTGCCAACATTATTTTCTTTGATTGTAGCCTTTAATATCCGATCAATTATCCAATTGTTAAGTGCCAGGGTTAGCAGCAGATGTGTGCCCAGGGATGCTTTGGGGCATGACACCCCCTCCCCCAGGTTTTTCTAAAAATTAAAAAAAAAACATGTTGGGGCACAGATCAGCAAGTCGACTTCTATGATAAACTTAGGATCAATGACTTCTACTTCTGGGTTTGCGATGACATTTTCAATTACCTATCTTGTGTGTATTAGATTAGAGAATATACAGTAATGGTAGTTGCGCTTGCCAGCCCTTTTTTTTTGTTGCATAAAGATGGGTTACCTGATTGACAGCCTCATCCCCCCTCGTTTTCCTATCAAAATGGAAATTTCGGCATCAGAAGAAAGCTCATGTTTTCTCATCAAGTATATTCCATTTAGATGTTGTGAACGAAAAAGTGATAGCCTCATCCCCAATTGTGGTATACCACACATACCGTTCTATGGGCTGTTGGTCAGTGGCGGCGCCAGGAATTTTTTTTCGAGGGGCAAAGTGAATTTCCGCAAAAAGTGGAAATTTTGGATTTTTTACTTGGGGGGGGGGGCAAGAGTTATGATTCCCCCCCCCCTCCACTGTGACACCGCCACTGCAGTTGGTAAAAATATATTTTTACATGTAATAACAAAGTGGCTAGTGCAATACCTCAAAACTTAGGAATTGGATTATTTTGGTACAAGCTTCAATATGAGGTACAAAACACAATATGAAAAAATCTGACCACCTACCTTTAAGTTTCATGTGTGTACTTTAAACCTTGATTTCTCTTAGCATGGTTAATGCAACTATAAGTATGAAACATGCCAAGGCGGCAGTCAGTTTTCACAGATTTACCTGTAATTTCCATAAGGGTGTTAGCGAGTCCCGGGAATTGAGTCCCGCCTCGATAATCCTATTACCCGGTAGGAAATTCCCTGCCCGTAAACCAAATAAAAAAAATAAAAAAAATTCAATGCATTTTGATATCATTAATAGAGTATGACATGAAAACTATGTATCAATTTTCATATTAAAATAACAAAACAATGTGCAAAATTCAATTTTTTATTATTTTTTTTAGGTCAACCATGATCCTAGCATTTAGGTCTAGGTCCAGAGACACTATTAGTACAAAACCGAAAAAAACTTTGAAAAAAAAAAAATTTCGGTACCCGGTTACCCGCTTGAAAAATGCGCCTGGTACCCGGGCACAAAATTACCAAAATCACACCCCTAAATTTCCACAAACATCAGATCAATATTAAAGCAACATTCGTGTATCGTACATGCCACTGAAATCAATAAATCACTCCTCCAATTTGAAACAAATTGTAATTTTAGAGATGATATCATGTAACATTCATGCTGAATTTTATTTGGCCATTGACCATAGAAGAGCAGTATATCTGTATATGAGCTGATAATATGAATATGATCCCATCTGTTGACTTTTAATATTAAAAATGGATGATATAAGAATCAATGTATTTGGCATTGACTTTCAATGTTAGGTTTTGCCGCAGTTTATTTTAATATAGGCTATTATGCAAAATATTCTGAAACTGAAATTTCAGATTAACTTGTGCAAGCACTTATCACACTACATTGTAACATCTTATATGAATGATGAATTTAACAGCTTTTCAGGTTCAAGGAGCAATTAAGCAACTCCCAATTAGCGGATATTATAACATGGGAACCATTGAATGGAGACATTTTAAGTTCACTTGAAGTTCATAAACCCCTCTATCAGCTTCTTTTCTGGGCATAGACAGTAACACATGAAAAGCATCATTGTGAATTTGGGAAACTGCTTTCTATTTGATTTTGAAATATATTATAATGCACAGAATTTGACAATTACTAAGGAATTTCACAATTATTTATTTTAAAGGGAAATTTACGCCAACTTGCAACATCTGTCTCATGGGGTACTGTCATTTATCAGTGTGCGTACATACAAGTGACACAATTATTCAAAAAGATTTAGGCCAACATGTAAGGCAGGGTCAGAATTTTGGCGCAAATCCGAGAATTGATTCTTGCAAAGATTCTCGTAAACAGATTTGCGTGAATCAAACTTTTGTAGTTTACACAGAAGTTGATTTGCAAGAATCAAATGATTCCCACAAATTTATTCTGCAAGAATCAAGATTGATTCTTGCACTGTGAAACAAAATTCTGACCCTGTAAGGATGCTGTCAGGCCTGGGAAAACTCTAGGAAGCTCATTCCAGGGAAATGCAGTATTTGGAGGGAAATTTTAGAATTTTGAGAAAAGTTTTGCTTCTCCATGTCAGAAATGCATAAAAATTATTGGAAAATGTTGCTATGCTTTAGATCTTGAAGTGAACTTTGGCTGATCTTCCGGAAAATTTTTTTTTGTCCTGATGCTGTAAAATGTTATAAAGGCAAACATTTTTGTGCATATATTTTGGGTTAGGGTTATTTTTATATTCAATGAGAGATCCACCATTCAAATTGAAATGCCAGAAACAATTAGTGTGCTTGTCAGGAGCTCATTCTTGTTATCAACTGGCACTGACCAAGCAAAGGAAGGAAGTGAGATTTTGAAAGGGAAATAATCACTAGCGACAAATAATGATCAATTACTTCAAGTCTAATAGTGACAACTCCAAACACGCCAGGGTATGCTGCTGTATACATTACTGTCCAATGAGTGACAAGTGAGATCTGCCAACTTAGAAAAAATAATTCTTGTAATCCATTGTAGTCCTGATATGCAAAGGGGCACATCATAAGCCCTACATAGTGACTTTACTACCCATGATCCTCCTTCATTTTGTGCAGGAATCAGGCTTTGCCGTTTGAGGAGAGCGATTGCTCCCCATCACCCCCTCAAATAAAGCTGAGGAGAGCTTTTTATTGCTCGTCTACTTATGGTGTAACAATAATAACCACATATATACAGTACAGTAAAAATGCTCTCCTAGTGCTCTCCTGTAGCACTCAAGGAGAGCGATTAAAAGCTCCCCTGCAAATTTCAAACGGCAAAGCCTGTAAACCAAACATCTTTGATCCAACTACACAATAATCCATATTGTGGGCAATTTTTTACGTATGCAATTATGTAAACAATATTAAAAAAAATTAGTGTTCACCCAAAATAATTTTGTTAAGTGCCCTGGGCAGTTAATGAATATACATCTGAGCATGTTGAGATTAAATTTTTTCATAAACCTGAAACTATTGCAGTTCTAAAGATGAATATATACTCCGTCGCTGAGCGACGAGCGCTTGGTAATTGACCAATTAGGTAGAAGCGTGCTTTTCCCAACGCAACAAAAAGCACTCCACCTTCATGGCAAAAAACCATTCGCTATCGCTCAGCGATGTAGTATAAATTCAGCTTAATTAAGTTTCATTTTTTCTGTTGATTAAAATAACAAACATGTGGGACATTTAGATCAGATTCAAATGAAAATTTTGATTGAATTAAAAAAAGTTAAAACAAGATTACATTTGTAAATCTGCTTTCAGCAATTGAATACCTGAGTGGAAGAAGGGCCCAACTCCATCAAAACTGTTTTTGAGATATTAAGAAAAAACTTAATATTTGGAAAAGTTTTATAGACAGAATGTTTTCATCTTCAGGGACCTTTAATACACAAACATACAATATTACATACATTCGAAATTATATATGATGTTTCCATGGCAACGGTACAGGTCTTAATACGAGCTGGAGTTGGGCCCTTCTTCCACTAATATACTGCAAGTGTCAGTTCCGTAAGCAGATGTGTTATTTAAAAAATAAATAGCTACAGAAATTAGGTAATTATCCATTAATTGCACAAGTAGATGCATGTAATATGTTAGCAAGAAAGTTTATTGTAGTAAAAAGCAGATTTCATGGATGAACAAAATTCCTCTTTAATCCAATATGGAAGAAGGGCCCAACTCCATGAAGTTGGGCCTTACTTCCATGAAAACCATGATTAAGTGTATGTGGAAGACTATTTAGAGAGTGAATTTTGGCTCTTCTTTCACACACAAGGAAGAACAGTCTGCTGGCAATAAAATGCTGGGTCTAACTCATTTTTGTAAAAAATTGGAGTTGGGCCCTTCTTCCACTCAGGTATTCAATTATGAGTAATACATCAAATCATACAACTGCATCTGCACATGTTGTGTAGTTCGCATGTTATTATCTGAACTTATTAAAAATATTAATAATAGGAAGCTGCTTTTGAATTGAATGTTACAGATTTGCACCTCCCTGTTTGTATTCTGCTTTATCGTTAATATTGTTGAGATGCAATGATGCATGCCATTGAGGGTACAGTGTGCAGTGTGATTCTATTGTTACCTTACAGTTGCAGTATATCACTAGATCTAGTACATTGTGTGACACCAACATCAAAAGATCATTAAAATTGTTATTGATTACATGTACGACTGCCTTACAACAATAACACTTAATTGCATACACGCTGTGCACTTACTGATATAAATATCCGTTGCTGTAGCAAAATAAATAAAGTGAAATAACAATTTATTTACACTCTTAAATAAGTGGCACACTTTACTGACTTTGAAAATAAGGGGACAAACAAAAAGATTGATCATGTCCTAAAAATTAAATTAATTTCATTGGATGGCTGACCATCCCTCCCTACCTTACAGGTAACAATAAGCCCAATCGCCATTGTGACTTCCGGTTTTTGAGAGCACTTTTAGGACACTTTGACCTCTGACATTTCGGGAAAATTACTCTAATTATTTTTTTTTATTATTATTCTAATAATGTTACAATTAAAAATATTTAGATAATTAATTTATATAATAAATATATTTTTTGGATTTGTTTTTATTCAAGTAAAACTGTTTTGATTATATTTTGTATGTACAAAAAACAATTTTCATGAAAGGTCAAAGGACAAAGTGTCCTAAAAGTGCAAAAACTGTCCCACAATGCATTGCAAACTTCTAATGCCGATTTGGCTTATTGTGAAATGTGATGCGATCAAGCAAAATCAGTCGGAACTCAGAAATATTAAATTTTAAGTTTCTTATAGGATTGTAAAAGCTGGATTTTGCAGAAAACCCCATTGAAATTGAACAACCAGTTCCAAAGATATGAGTAATTAAAGAGTTTCCAAAACAACAGGGAAAAAAGGAAATACTTCCTTTGTTTCGCTATATCTCAAAATCAATATCCGAAGTTCCGACTGATTTTGCTTGATCGCATCACAAATGTTGAAAATTTATAATTTTCTGCATCAATATTTTGCTCTTCTTTTTACAAAAATAATCACACTAAATCCTTTTCTCTAACAAAACTAGTTGCACATCCGCCATCGGCGATGTGCATTCTTTTTACCGTGTTCTTCTTCTTTCTTTCTTTCTTCTTCTTCTTCTGTCAACACTATGCACGATCCGTCATCGTAGCCACATGCTTTCAGCCATGTTGACCATACTTGGTCACTTGAACCATTAGGTGGTGCCACAGATGTCACATGATAAACTTCCGGTCAAAAATCATCCACTTCCGGTCAATGGCCAAAACTTGGATTTTCACTAAAAATGCTACTCCTCCCACATATTACATAGCACCGTGACGTCACTTACACACATGCATCATCTATAGCCAGTGTCAAAAAGTTATACCACAAAATTGGAATCAAAGGTCATTAAGGGGTCATTTCCGGAAAAAGTCTGAAAAATTTGTAAAAAATATTCAAAAAATCACTGTCTTTACAAATTACATAGCAGAGAGTCGCCATTAGCACACATGCATCGCTATTATCTAGGGTCTTTAGGATGCCTACAGTTTTGGGGTCAAAGGTCATTAAGGGGTTACTTCCGGTCAAAAACCAAAATTATCAACAAAGTTTTAATTTTTTTTATCTCAAAATGTAAACAAACCAGAGTAATATACCCATCATACATGAATTAGTGTTACATGGTGTATGCATGGTATTTTTTATTTTGGGGGTCAAAGGTCATTAAGGGGTAACTTCCTGTTTTAGCTAAATAACTTCAAAAATTTTATCTCAACAACTAAACATAGTAGAATTTTTTAATTAAAAGTGGAACAATGCATTTTGTCGTTGTATATAAGGTTTTATTTTCATTGAGGTCAAAGGTCATTAAAGGGGTCAAAAGGTCAATCATAAATTTAAAAAATCATAATCCATGTATAAGTTCCGATAAAGCTGAAAATTCACCAGGAATATTCCTTATGACATCCTAAGCACTATGTAATATTTTTATGGGTCAAAGGTAATTAAGGGATCACTTCCGGTTCTCACAGATTCGAGCCATAACTCATTTGTCACTGCTGGCTGTGCATCCTCATGGTCGCAGGCGTAACATAATCAGATCTCTGCTTACATTATTGATTTTTATTTAGGGTCAAAGGTTATGAGGCGTCACTTCCGTGTTAAACAAAATACCTTCTAAAATACCTGGCGGTTGTGCATGCTCGCGGTCGCAGGCGACCGCAACCATATCTAGTTTCATTTGTGATGTCATCTGAATCTGTTTGTTCGTTGCCTTACAAAATCTAATTCTGTTTCTTCAAACACAATGCGCAAAAAAACACATGACATTTAAAAAAATGAAAATACATCTTATTTATGGTGGCCAACTTTGAGTATAACCATTTATAACACTTACAGAATGACTTATAAATTTTAGTGTTTCTTTGAAATAAAGCATCCACCAGCTACATGAATGTATGATCAGATTGACCTATAAATTTCTGATCGTTGATCATGTGGTTAAAAGCAGTATGTCATATTATTTTCCTGTGAAAGCCCTGTAGGGATTTTAAGGGATCTAAAATGAGCGTTTATTGCGTTTCGACAGTATTTTTTGTGGGACATGAGAGCACCTCGGACCTATCGAATTGCATTCTGAATCTGAAGCATGTCTTTCTGATATCAAATAATTTTCATTTTTGAAAATCACAATATAATACAAATTTTATAACAAATTATAAAAATTTGATATTTTTCAAATTTTTGATATATAACAGTCCTCGAAGTAAATTATATAAATCTAATGATATATTCTTAAAGTGTATGTAGCAGAGAGGAAAAGCCGACGGTCAATTGAAAATTTTGACCTTTCATATTGAAGATTGAAAAATATCAATTTTTAATGATTTGCCATAAAATGTGTATTAAATTGCAAATTTCAAAAAATCAAAATTATTTGATATCAGAATGACATTCTTCGTATTCAGAATGCAATTTGATATGTCTGATGTGCTCTGATGTCCCAAAATAAATACTGTCCAAACGTTCATACCCCAGCCCTTAACTGATCAAAACAGAGATACTCAAAATGTGAGCACTTCCATTCTATTTGAAATAAATGGAATAATGGATGACAAGAATATCATGATCTATGTAAACTGTAATTTGTATGCTATTGCTGTGATGTATACGGGCTGTCTTAGCAGATAGGGCTTGTGTACTATGTCACTGGAGTTCATTTAGGAGTAACTCGGTTTATATATCGTCAAACAGTTTTCTCTGCTGGATCCACAATTCCTTCCTTCCTCCCGTCTTCCCATGATAATGCCAACACGGGGTGTGTACGCGCGTGTGTGTATGCATGGATCTGATAGGGTGTATGTATGTGGGGATATAAGGCCATTGGCATTACGTATCAACTTCAGCCCGTGTTTACATCCATAGCTTGCATGTAAGTAGACTACATCGTAAAGGTGGGCAGACAAGCAAGCAAGCAGTCAGGCAGTCCGAATAGGAAATTGTACAGCGCATATGTAAGGCTGGGAGGTAAGTGGGCTGTTAGTTTACCAAGCACGTTTAACCTGTGTCATCAAGCTAATGCCAGATCAAGGAGTCAGTTGTTATCCAGTTTTTCGTCCTTGACTACGTCGTATTGACACTACTGATGTTCACTGATTTCAGGCTAGTGTTTTAAACCTTGCGTCACCTCGATCACACACGCCAGTACAGTGTGAAGAGATTAGTGAATGAACAGATGAATTCAATTGCGCAGTTTGTTTTCGACACAGTATGGTTTTCCGTTTTTGCTACACAGTTACATGTACACGTGTACTTGCAGTTATGATCTGTTGTGTTCACAGTAATGGGATTATATGAATTGAATGAAGTAAGGTGGTGTTCCAGACAAGTTGATCATATACTGAATCTGCAGAACAATTAGCTTTGGATATTCTTCTTGTTCTCAGCATATTAATTCGGAAGAACATCGTGGCTAGAAATATCATGGACAAGTGGATGATGCCCTACTAGATGTAATTAATAATTTCCTCTAGATATTGTTTAAGTGAAACATTGCACTGGAGGCGTTAATCTCTTCATAGATTCTGAATGGAATAGGGATTATGTAGGATTAATACTGGATTATGCAGATCAGACCGCTGCTTAAAGGAACATGACCTGATATATTTGGAAAATTGAATTTTTAAAAACTTATAACATAAAACGTTGTCCCTTTTTTTTAAAAGCATTCATGCAAAAAGAACATGTAAATGTTTCTTGTAAATGTGACTAATTCTTTATGGAATTACTGACATACAGTGTGATACTGGTAGTCTACCATATAGTCTACATTGGTTTTTATTTTATGATAATCATCATGATCATGTAATATATTGATATCAAATGAAAGACATTATTTTTCTCATTAACAAAAAATATATGAGCTTTCACCTCATACCAAAATCTGCATTTTGATGGGGGTAAAGTGGGGATGAGGCTGTCAATCAGGTCACCAACATTTAAATCATGATCAGCAGAGGTTTAGCACAGGCCCTGTGCTGTGACTCTGATGATGATATTTGAGGGGCGACTGGGCGTCACAGTTTGTGAATGGGGCTAGTTCTATGCAGGTTCAATTTCCATGGAACTTGAACTACTTGATTCATTTTTTATAAAAAACCCTACAAATGCTTGTCCAGTCTGTGTGCTTGCAAGTTGGGTGGTGCATCATAAAGTAGTTCAATCAAGGTGTAGCCATGATTTGTTTTGGAGGGACTGCTTTTAGGTAAAAAGACTTGTATCAAACTTGCTGATTTGAGGGCCATTCTTCAGAAAATGAAACTAAGAAATTAAAGGAATCATTTCTTTTCTTAACATTTTTGTGGCATTATGATGGACTGGCGTCTTGCCTTTTTCTTGGCATATTTAATTGCTGGTCAATTCTTCTGCCATGAAAATGTTAAATAAATACTTTTAATGTATTGTGCAATCACTGTATGTGCTTTTACTGTATGTTTTAGTTTATATCTGGCAAATAAAATAAAATGAAATGATATAAAGTTCTAGGAATTGTGCTTTCATACAGAATGAAGTTACATAAAAAAAATCTGTTTATAAATATTTTCTGGTGTACAACGTTATTGAAATATTTTCAACTAAGGGCAACATAACAAATAGTATTTACAGTTGGCATAGAGTCATGTAAATTAACTGACCAGTAGGGTTACTTTGTAGTAAGTCTTTTTAGCCACTGCAAATATCAAATTATGCCATATACTTACTACAATAAATTTCCATTTCTAAGGATCATTGTGTACTGACTTGCTACAAATTTAAGGTCAATTCTTTGATGCATGGATGCTTGTCAGTCAGCCATGCATCCTTAAATACTTACCAATGTACACTGCAGCAGCCAGTATGGATTTTTTTCGGCTTGGCATGTCTATCTACAAAACTGCTTGCATAAAAGTACAGATCATTGCCGTGGGTTGTAGATTGAGTTGTCTACTCACTTTATCTTATTTGTCTACCTCACATTATAGGTTTCAGACTGCAAATTGTGTAAAAATATATAAAATAATACACTTTTTGATCACACAATATTCTATGAAATGATTTGAAGAAAAAAAATGTTTTTTTGACAATGTGGTAAGATTTCGCTTTACTCACTACTTCTGCCTTGTTTTTGTTTACTTACTAGGACCAGCGCCAGAGATCGCCCACTACCAAACATGCCTTGATGAATGGAAATATATCTGATTTTGGAAATATAGGAAGGAAAAGCAGAACTCATAGCCCTAAGAGTGCTTCAAATAGTCCAAAACTAAGTCCACACAGCTCAAAAAATAATAGTCCCAAAGGAGGTACAAGCAGTCCAAAAGGAGGTGTCGGCAGCCCAAAGATTGTCATTCACAGTCCAAAGAATAGTGGCAGTAGCCCAAAAGGAAGTGCGCACAGCCCAAAAGGTGGAGGTCTGAGCCCAAAGGGCGGAGGTCTGAGCCCAAAGGGTATAGGTCTGAGCCCAAAGAGTGGAGGTATCAGCCCAAAGGGTGTAGGTCTCAGCCCAAAGAGTGGAGGTCTCAGCCCAAAGAGCGGAGGACTCAGCCCAAAGAATGGAGGTCTCAGCCCAAAGAATGGAGGTCTTAGCCCAAAGGATATTTCTCATAGCATAAAAGGTGGTGGTAATTCTCCAAAGAGCAGTGCCAGTAGCCCAAAGGGTAGTGTGAAAAACTCAAAGAGTGGCTCGCCACCAAGTCCAAGAGTTAGTCAGCTCAGTCCCAAAAGTGGGCAACAAAGTAGATCCCAGAGTCCTAAACCTAAAGGAAGACCACAGAGTCCGAAAGGAAGCACGGGACAAGGACAAACGAAACTCAAGAAACTGATTGATAATAACAATCTTGGTGGAATATACAACACATTGCATGTTGACGTGGACCTTGCTAATAACAAATTAACTGTGTCACCAGTTGATGGTCGACGCTGTCATTCAGATTCTGGTTTGTCGGTTAAGAGAACTGCTCCCAGTATATCACCGAGTGAGAGCAAGAAGAGAAAATTAGAATTTACGGAGATTAAAGGTAAACGAAGTTCCCCACCTGGAAAGAAAAGAAAAGCGGACAGTACAGGAAACAGCGGATCATCAACTCCAACCAAACAGGTTGATAGGACTGTGGATTATAATCAGAACATTCAGGTAGTGGGAATAGGAAGAGGTCAAAGAAGGAACAGTTGGGATAATGGCCTTCACTCTCCTGATCAGTACAAGTCCATCCACAGTATAGGCAGTAGGAAAGCTGTGATGAAAGTGGCAACTTATTCCGACACCATACTGACGAGCACTCGAAGAAGCCTTCCCGCTTGTCAACCGAGCATCACAAATGGTGCTCTAGACAAGTCATCAGGTGTACAAGTTGCTGCTTTGGATTTGTCAATGGGATCCATGAAAGATAGCAGTTCACTAGGTTGTCAAGCAAAAGAGACCAGTGCTGTGTCTAAACCACAAAGAACTGCTATGGTTTCAAGCAAGCCAGTAATTGTGGTCACAGGGGAAAGCGAGACTTCGTCCATTGAATCCGACCCCGCTGATAAGTATGAGAAAGTCGACACCGATATACTCTTCAAGAAAGAGGCCATTGCGAAGAATGCGATGATAGAATCGGAGCATATGGATAATGAAATCAACTCAACGGCTGACAAAGAGCGGTCTAGCTCGACACCTAGTAGCGAAGTGTTTGAAGATGCAATTGATAAGGACAAGAGGTCATTGACCCCACCAAGTGATGGGGATGATTCTGCATTCAGCACAGATGATATCCCATCAACAGAAGGAAAAGAAAAGCAACAATCAAAAGAAAAACAACCAAAGCGTGTTGCTAAGAAGTATGCAGACTTGCAGCCTAGAGCACCTAGGAAACGACGTATGGCTAGTCTAACAGCTGAAACGAAAAATCTATTGTTACTTGAAAAGGATATATCACCTTCTTCTGCATTGAAAAAAGCTGCTAATGGAGGAGAAAGGGGTAGAAAACGAAAGAGATCGGAAAGTCAACCTGGAGACTCGAATGTATCAGATGGTGCTCTATTACAGACTTGTAATGATGTAATTAACAAAGGGACAACAGTTGCTGTTGAACAACAAGTAAATAAAAACACTGTTAGTAGTAAATGTGATGCTACTGTGAGCACTACTCCAATTGTAGTAGCTACAGTAGCGAACGCTAAAACTAAATTCCTTCACAAAGATGTCAAAACTGGAAGAACTCAATCTGGAAAATTAAAGTCACCCACTAGTACTGCTCCAAAATCAACTGGAAATTCCAAAGCTAAATCCACTGTGTCATTTGCTGTTGCAAAGAAGAAGAAACATTTAAAAAGCACAAGCAGCAAACCTTCCTCAACTGTAGTAAGCAAACCCTCCTCAACTGTAATAAGAAAACCCTCCTCAACTGTTATAAGTAAACCCTCCTCAACTGTAGTAAATAAACCCTCCTCAGCTGAAGCGAGTAAACCTTCATCATCTGTTATAAGTACATCGCCTAGTAAATCCATGACAGCGGTAATCAGTTCATCACCTAGTAAGAGTGCCAAGTTATTATTGTCAAGACATTCAACTGTGGACTCAGCATCATTGGGCACAGTGACATCAAGTACATGTACATCCATCACAACACCATTATTGTTGCGCATGTCGAGACATTCCACGGATGGTACCAGCAGCGGTGAGGAGTCCTTGCTTCCGTCTCCGTCTGGATTTGATCCTGTCAGCATCAGCTTACTTCAAACAGGTAAGAGATACAAATATTTATAAATTGTGACGTGTCATGTCGAAAGGAGACACTTTTGGGCAGATCGTAAATGGAGAAATAGCTAAAAATCTGCCCGGGGTGATTTTTTAAATAATTTGGGTTTGTTGCGAATTTGTGATGTTATTAATGTTAAAAAATATTGTCTGATAGTTTCAGACCGAATATAACTGGCATCTTGTATTTTTTGAGACATTTTTCAAGGTAATTCATACTCTCAACATTGTCAATAATATTTTTAAAGGCCGATATCTCAATTTCCAATTTTATAATACCATAACTTACGAACTCAATATCTACGCTTAGAAATGTCCGATTTCATTGGGGAAAATGGTGTTGTGGAGCAAAATATCTCTATATTTAAGATATGTAAATTGATAACCTGTCCTTTTGACATGACACGTCACAATTTCTCTTAGCATACAAATTGTGCTTGTCATCAATACTTGTATCTTAACATAGGCATATACACTGTATGACTTGGTGAGAATGTAAAATAGGATTGCAAATTGCAATAGTATTACAATCAATATTGTGCTGACCAATAAAGTGGAAAAATACATTTTCATTTGAGGAAAAACAAGCACCATCCGTAAAGTTAAGAATATACATAATATCACAAAGAAAGCTTTGCACACTTCTTTTTGACAATTTAACAAATTCTCTAATTTGTTCAGGAATTATAGAGTCGATAAAACTGGAAACCAAATATCTAGGGCAAAGTATACATGTAAATTATAAAATTAATGCATTATGTTCATGTTTAATACCCTCAACAATTCCAAGCACTTTCATTTTTATGCAAACAAGCTGAGGGACAAAATACATGCATAAATGTTCATGTGTGTGCTTTAATAATAAGAATTGCAAACACAAGTCCTTCAAACAGTAGCAGCAGCACTGTTACGTCTATGTGTGCTCTTGGAGATTGGAGTACACAATTGTTTTATTAGATCATTCAAAAGACAAATTGCACACAATCACAGCAATTGCTGCAAACCTTGCATATGCTGTATAGTATTGAATCAGTATAGGTACAACTGATCATATAGCCAACCAACCACCCATTCGGAATTTCCAATATTATCCAAATTAAGTAGTAAATTTGATTTGACAATTAGCATTGGAATTGAGCGTGACGTTTATTCAGTAGTAGACCGGTAACTCGTAACTGTCAAGTCATTTGTATAGTGAATTCAACCCGAGCTAACACAACTAGCGCACATATTTTGTAAGCACACACAAGTGTGTCGTTGGATTGCAATGATGATGGGGCACTCCTACCTACCTTTCACTGTTATATTTAAACCATGCCTGTGGTGATGGTCGTATATGTTGTTGGGGTATTGAGGTTAATTCTGGTTTGAGCAAGCACAAGCGATGTGATAGTGCAGATTTGGTGTTCACTTAGAAAGGATTGACCGTGAATTGACAGATTATGCTGTGATGCTCAATTTCAACAAGGCATAATTGATACGCTCAGTACAATGCGATTTAATATTGACACAAAAATGATGCTCAGTGTCAACCTTGATTTCTTCTTCCTTTCAAACGATAGTAAATACCAGAAAGCAGGAAATGTTCTTGTGCATGGAAATGTTGTAAATTTAAGAGAGACATGGATTCGTGAAATTGTCATAATCGCAAATATTTCTTTTCCTTAAATTCCTTACGAAAATACATTAATAAATTTTGCAATAATAACATGCTACAAAAATGATGATTCTTTATCAAATTGTGAAAATTTATGCTGCAAAAATAGTGTGCTTTACAACATTCCCTTTGAAAAATCCTGGAGAGATCCAGGATCTGTGTTCTGTGCAGGCAATGTTTTCAATACCTGTGCTCACGGCAATAAGGAAGGAAGCAATTTGTTTGGTAACTAGGGGTAATTAATTACATTTTTCTTATAAATTATAATGTATGGTAGTAGTTTGTTAAAAAATGAAACTAATAGTGTTGCTAGAATGTGTGGGCCTTTTGATACAAATGTAAGAAACAATCTATGGCCCTTGGATAACGACTTGTACTTTTAAAGGTCCGTAACCCGATCGACAGCATCATCCCCGATTTTTTCATTGTTGATGAGGTTTTGGTATCACATAATAGATACTATTTTTCTCATTACTATCCTGAAATTTGACGCTCCAAGTTGATGTATTTCCGGAGAAATCATGAATCACAGCGGTTTTTACAGGTTACCAGTTTGTAAACAATGGTAAATACTTTGGATTTCTGGGAGGGAATTATGAACGAAATATCAGTCTCCGACTCTCCGCAACAGCTACTTTGGTTTCGCGTCATACACATTCTGTGAAAAAAGCGAACCACACTAACTGCTGAGGAGACGGTGCTATCACGATTTAGTTATGAAAACGGCAACAGCAATCGTGGTGTGCTAAATAGCTCAATTGATTAGCGCGTTTGTTTTTACCGAGGGTACCCGGTTCAAAACCCGGTATCGGAAGGTTTTTTTCCTCTCCATTTTACCCAAACTTTTTTATATTCATTTGAAATGTACATATTGCAAGGGGAAATATATTTTGTTTCCTTTTTTTCTGAAACAGTACGAAAAAAAAAACATTTTCCGTTCAATACGGGCCGGGCATTGTACAGCATGTCAGCATTCGTCATTGCCTGCCCAGAATGCAATTCACGTATACCAAGGTATTGGATTGCAAATTTGGCTATTTATTCACATTTACGCTGAAAATGCTCTCGCTTTTTTCACAAAGCAGCATAAAGGAGGCGATATTTGATATTATGTAGTAATTTTAAAGACAATCCATATCCAAAACCAATAGGGTTACCCCCCTTTAATTACCTTTTCCTTTAAATAATTACCGGTACTTTTTTGTTAATTTTTTGTAAAAAAATGAACAGAAAAATAATGTAAACCAATTGATCTTCAATAAACAAAGATCTATTTAAGTTGTACTTAGATACTAGTATATACATACTTACATTCCTGTGCACAACCTTGCACTTAAAATGCATCACGCTCCCTCTCTAACCTCAATGGGGGCCCTGTGGACTTTAATATCTATCTTGTCTATCTGCTAGTTACATCCCTGAGAATAGTATCCGAAGAAAAATTACCATACATGTTTGTGAAGTGATTAAGCAAAATCAGTCAGAAGTCGGATATATATATAATAATATATTGGATTTTCAGATATAGCCAAACAAAGGAAATCATTTCTTTTGTTGCCTATTGTTTTGGAAACACTTGAAACTGTTCATATCTTTGGAACTAATAGTAAATGTTCAATTTCAAAGGGGTTTTCTGCAAAATGTAGCTTTACAAATGATTGATGCAGTCATACAGAAAACTGAAAATTAAATATGATTAAATGATTAAATAAACTGATTTTGTTTGATCACATTCCATGAAAAAAAGGGAAAGAAAAAAACAAAACAAGGAAAAAAAAGTGTTAAATAACATTTTACATTTTATCATTGATACATCATTTGGCATGAATTCAATTTCAGTTTATGATACTAATTGAAAGCAATAAATGAATAAGTACAATAACAATACTACATTTTGTAAAATATGTATGTGAGCTAGTCAAAGAAAAAAGCAAATCTTTTGTGTCCACAAAAATTATCTATTTTTTATGCCAAGTTCAATATAATGATATCAAATTCTAGTGCAAGATAAACCGATCACAATCTCTGAGATGCATATCACAAAATTTGCAAATTATAAGAAGAAGTGTCACAACGCAAGCCTCAAGATAATACAAAATACACATCACAGAACTGGTTGCGCTTGAGCTAGGGTAAGCCGTATGGTTGCAAGCTGGAAGTGAGCTTATCAACAAAATCCTTAGCAACCATCTATAGGAGGAAACAGGTTGTGTCTATTTACAATTATGTTATAAATTCATGAAGCAAAGAGTTTGAAACATGCTGGTATGCATGTAGTGGAGTCATTACTATACTTGTAATATTTTTTGATGAAGATAAATGATCGTTTATGGAAATGGCCTGGTTTATTTGCTGAAGGGTACACTTTGAAGTGATCAACAATCTAATCCATACATATGTACTTCCACTCTTGTTATCAGAAATTTGTGACAGTGATGCTACATGTACACATACCAACCTGTACTGTACAATAGTACCAGTAGCTTGGCATACATGTATCTGTGATCTAAAGTCTGCACAAAAAGTAATTCAGCTGTTGTAAATATGCCTATAGCTTCAGAACTAATAATTGTTTCCACAATATTTAAACATAGAAAGAAGGACGATTTATTTGCGCGCATTTTGATACCCCATTTGTCCAATTCCGTTCAATATTACATCACAGCAGTGTTTTTAAAGAAAATTACCCGAATTTAAAAGTTGCAGCTATTTGTATTGATTTGAAGTCAGCGCGAAGATAAATGGAGGGTGTTACGTGCCACAATGCTTGCATAAAAACCATTGATCGCTGTAAATTGCAAATTTTAAATTCGGGTATTTTTCATTAAAAGCACTACTGTGTTGTTAATATTGAGCGACATTTGACAAATGGGGTATCAAAATGCGCGTAAATAAATCGTCCTTCTTTCTATGTAGAAATATAGTGGAAACAATTATTAGTTCTGAAGCTATAGGCGTAATTATACATGTAACAGCTTAGTTACTTTTTGTGCAGACTTTAGTATGTACTGGACAGAATCGGTATACCGGTACCAAATTGTCTGGTTTTTACTGGTTTTAATTAAATACCAAAACTGATACCAAACATTTTACCTTAAAACTGAAAACAAATATTCTGAAAAACAAATTTTGTGTTTGTTATTTCAGTGCACAAGCTTTTTCTTCTCTGGTAAGAATTTTTTTCTTGCATGCAACAGCTTTTTTCTTGCATGTTAGAAATGTGATAAATAGGTCATCATATACAAAATTCATGCATGGACCGATTTATCAAATTTCTAACCCGCAAGAGCTGTTGCCTGCAAGAAAAAATTCTAACCCAGAAGAAAAATGCTTGTGCACTCAAGATTTGTTTTTGAATTATTTTTGTTATTTACCTAATTCTGCGAAAGGTTTCTCTTTTATTTTCTTGGCCAATAAAGATTTTTATGAAATACATTGTACAATGTAAGGCAGAATTAATTAAAACATAAATACTTGTTCATAATGAACATTTGCGGTTTATCAGTGTATTTTGGGTTTGGTGACTGTTTGTAGAATGCCCATTTGATTGATTTGTGTGAAAAATAATGCATTTTCCCAATATATTTTTTGGTGAGACATCTTAATTCTAGTACAGCTCTTTATCACTTTTATCAGGGCACACAATGTTATTTATGGATATGACTGTAATCAGCAGCTATGTTGATGCCTTTTGTGTGACAACAATGAAGACATTTCGGAATTAGGGAGTCATATGTCCAATTTATCACAAAATAATAAAGGATATTACGATAATTGATTATCAACCTACTGCAGGATCTATGGTATAACCCTGATTGTATGTACAGCTTCTCTTGATGTGTGTTGCTTGAGATAAAGAAATAAAAATTATGGTAAACTTTCACCTGTGATATTCCCGGTGATATCTTTAAATGCTTATAAACTGCTTTATGGTTCAGAAGCTATTGTACTTGCCTATTCACCTGCCAACATTTATAACCTGTTTGATTTGTTAAACTGTAGATCTATTTCATAAGTTGCTAATGCTGGTAGTAATAAAATTGATCATTGATCAGGCAAAGAAAAAAAATGTTTGCTTGCCCTCAACCGACCAACCCTAATTCTGGAAATCAGAAAAAAGTTTTTTTTCTATTTACTGTACAACAGAATACCGACCCTATTTTTGGAAATTCCTGAAAAAGTTTTTATTTTATTTTCAAATTTTTGCATTCTAAAGATGTAAAAAAATGTATTTTAGAGCTTGTGTTCAATATTTTAGTTGTTTTGTATTGTTATTTGATTCATTTTGACACCAAAATTGTCTGATTTTTCATATTTTGAGCCTTAAGGGTAGACGAGGTATTGTTGGTCGAAGCAGCCTAAAAATAGATTTTCATTATCTAGATCAATATATTATTGAAAAATAACACCTTGATGTTTTGCAAAAGTTCATTCTACAAATCGTATACTTTGCAAACTTGCTTAAGGGATCCAAAATGAGCGTTTATTGTGTTTCGACAGTATTTTTTGTGGGACATGAGAGCACCTCAGACCTATCGAATTGCATTCTGAATACGAAGCATGTCTTTCTGATATCAAATAATTTTCAATTTTTAAAAATCACAATATAATACAAATTTTATGACAAATTACAAAAATTTGATATTTTTCAAATTTTTGATATATAACAGTCCTCAAGTAAATTATATAAATAGCTAATGATATATTCTTAAAGTGTATGTAGTAGGGAGGAAAATCGACGGTCAATTAAAATTTTGACCTTTCATATTGAAGATATGGATTTTTTTCCCAAAAAGACCTAATTTTTTTTTGGTGTTTTGGGAAAAAAATCCATATCTTCAATACTGAAAAGGTCAAAATTTTCAATTGATCGTCGACTTTTCATAAGTATAAATCATCAGATTTATAAAGTTTACTTCAAGTACTGTTAAATATCAAAAATATCAATTTTTAATGATTTGCCATAAAATGTGTATTAAATTGCGAATTTCAAAAATCAAAATTATTTGATATCAGAATGACATTCTTCATATTCAGAATGCAATTCGATATGTCTGATGTGCTCTAATGTCCCAAAATAAATACTGTCCAAACGTTCATACCCCAGCCCTTAATTTATTGTTGTTAATGAGTTATGTACGCTTTTACAAAAGTGTTGTTGTTTCAGCCCTCTTTACAACGTAACTCAAGAACCGCAGCACCTATAAAAGTATATCTGTGATATTTTAATTCTTCTACACACTCGCTATGAATTGAGCAATGCAGTTTTTGCCAAAGCTCACTACCATTCGTAAGATGCTGTGAACTACCAAATCACAACAGTTTAAAATAATTAATAACCTTAATTACGGTAATACAAACAGTAGAGTTTGCTAGTAATTAAAAAAAAGAAAGGAAAAAATCCCGAACGACCTAATTGTTAAAATTTAGTTGAGGGCAAGCAAACAATTTTTTTTCTTGGCCTCAATTGATCACTGACTATCAAAATCAGGTGGATCAGAAGTCCCTCTTAAAAAATGCCAACGATTTTCTCCTTTGTTGTCAAAATCTTAAATCCTCAAAGTCAAATGTCAGATCATATTCCGCATTGAGTATGCATCAGGTCATTCACAATAATATGCCAACTGTTAAGGTCATTGACTAATGGCCAGAAGATATTAATTATAATAGATGGGATGAATGAAATTAAACACCGGTCAGAGTAAACAGAACCAATCTGCATATTGGTTGTAATGTAATCGGTACTGTGAGAAGTAGTAGTATCACGCTGGTGGTGTTTCCTGCCGTGACAGTGAGACGAAAATTGATTCAGAGCAGGACATACATTGGGCTATTCCATATGATATCCACACTACCCTTGTGGAAGATTTTGGAAACATGTTCCACAGAGGGAGTATGAATTTTAAATGGAATTGGCACATTTCAGCTCCATTTGAATTTCATACACCCTCTGAGAAAGCTTCAACCTGAATCTTTCACAGAGGGAGCGTGAGTTTCAAATGGAGCTGCTAATGTGCTAATTCTATTTGAAATTTGTACTCCCTCTGTGGAACATATTTCCAAAATCTTCCACAGGGGTAAGTGTGGATTTCAAATGGAATAGCCTCATTTAGCCCCAGCATTTAACACTGGTCCATTCAAAGTGGTCAAGCTCAGCCATTTTATGCTACATCTGTATGATTTTTGATTTTTCCAACTTTTTCAGCTTCAATCGCTTAAATCTGGAGGTATCACATTGTATCTAACAATAACATGATTACTCAAAATTGTTCACTCTAACATTATAATTTGTTGTTTTAAATTCTAAGGTAGATGAAGTGTAAAATTTGTTCTTTGACTGTCACCCTACATCCGGGGTACTCAAGTTTGGTTTTGGTAGTGATGTGCTGCTGAGAATTTGAAAGTGGACCCATAAATATACCAATTTTTCAAGAAATTTGGACCCATTGATATACCAAAAGTTAAAATTTTCGGCTGAATTTAACCCAAATTGTCTTAGTTTTTGAAAATGTTCGCAAAATTTTGGGAAAATTTTGGCTAGATTAAGGAAAAATTTGACTATTTTCCGGAAAAATTCCGGAAATTTAGCGAGGTGCTCGCCTTTGGCTCTAATGCTTTTCAGGGAGTGGATCGTTACCTCGCTTACACCTCTGATTTTAAAATGTCATTCAAATGTGACTTCTTCATCAGTCACAACGTAATTGAAGGCTTAGTAGCCACACCACATGAATTAGAGTTAGGTGCGGGATTGTAACTTTTTTTTTTTTTTTTTTTTAGATAATTTGGATAATTTGTGTGTTGTAGTATAGGGTGAAAAATCTGCTATTTTAGATAGTTACAAGGTTGTTTTTGGCTATTTGGCTATTTTTGTGGATCATAATATCTCATATTATCTAAAATATCTGATATTTGTATATTAGGGACTTAGCAATTTTTTTTTGAAATTTTTTACTTAGTAAGTGATGGATATTAAGATATTATCAGCTATTTAGCTATTATCTAAATTAGCCAAAATATCTGCTAATTTGGATATTAGCTACAATATCCGATATATCAGATATTTGTATATTAGGAACTTATAAAATTTTAATTGAATTTTTTTACTTAGTAAGTGAGGGATATTAAGATATTATCAGCTATTTAGCTATTATCTAAATTAGCCAAAATATCTGCTAATTTGGATATTAGCTACAATATCCGCTATATCAGATATTTGTATATTAGGAATTTATAAAATTTTTATTGAAATTTTTTGACTTAGTAAGTGATGGATATATTAAGATATTTATCAGCTATTTAGCTATTATCTAAATTAGCCAAAATATGTGCTAATTTGGATATTAGCTAAAATATCCGATATATCAGATATTTGTATATCAGGAACTTATAAAAAAATTTATGGAATTTTTTTTTACATAGTAAGTGATGGATATTAAGATATTATCAGCTATTTAGCTATTATCTAAATTAGCCAAAATATCTGCTAATTTGGATATTAGCTACAATATCCGCTATATCAGATATTTGTATATCAGGAACTTATCAAATTTAAATTTAAATTTGTTTACTTAGTAAGTGATGGATATTAAGATATTATCAGCTATTTAGCTATTATCTAAATTAGCCAAAATATGTGCTAATTTGGATATTAGCTAAAATATCCGCTATATCAGATATTTGTATATTAGGAACTTATAAAATTTTAATTGAATTTTTTTACTTAGTAAGTGAGGGATATTAAGATATTATCAGCTATTTAGCTATTATCTAAATTAGCCAAAATATCTGCTAATTTGGATATTAGCTACAATATCCGCTATATCAGATATTTGTATATATTAGGAACTTATAAAAATTTTATTGAAATTTTTTGACTTAGTAAGTGATGGATATTAAGGTATTATCAGCTATTTAGCTATTATCTAAATTAGCCAAAATATCTGCTAATTTGGATATTAGCTAAAATATCCGATATATCAGATATTTGTATATCAGGAACTTATAAAAAAATTTATGGAAATTTTTTTTACGTAGTAAGTGATGGATATTAAGATATTATCAGCTATTTAGCTATTATCTAAATTAGCCAAAATATCTGCTAATTTGGATATTAGCTACAATATCCGATATATCAGATATTTGTATATTAGGAACTTATAAAATTTTAATTGAAATTTTTTTACTTAGTAAGTGATGGATATTAAGATATTATCAGCTATTTAGCTATTATCTAAATTAGCCAAAATATGTGCTAATTTGGATATTAGCTACAATATCCGCTATATCAGATATTTGTATATTAGGAATTTATAAAATTTTTATTGAAATTTTTTGACTTAGTAAGTGATGGATATTAAGATATTTATCAGCTATTTAGCTATTATCTAAATTAGCCAAAATATGTGCTAATTTGGATATTAGCTAAAATATCCGATATATCAGATATTTGTATATCAGGAACTTATAAAAAAATTTATGGAATTTTTTTTTACATAGTAAGTGATGGATATTAAGATATTATCAGCTATTTAGCTATTATCTAAATTAGCCAAAATATCTGCTAATTTGGATATTAGCTACAATATCCGCTATATCAGATATTTGTATATCAGGAACTTATCAAATTTAAATTTAAATTTTTTTACTTAGTAAGTGATGGATATTAAGATATTATCAGCTATTTAGCTATTATCTAAATTAGCCAAAATATGTGCTAATTTGGATATTAGCTAAAATATCCGCTATATCAGATATTTGTATATTAGGAACTTATAAAATTTTAATTGAATTTTTTTACTTAGTAAGTGAGGGATATTAAGATATTATCAGCTATTTAGCTATTATCTAAATTAGCCAAAATATCTGCTAATTTGGATATTAGCTACAATATCCGCTATATCAGATATTTGTATATATTAGGAACTTATAAAAATTTTATTGAACTTTTTTTACTTAGTAAGTGATGGATATTAAGGTATTATCAGCTATTTAGCTATTATCTAAATTAGCCAAAATATCTGCTAATTTGGATATTAGCTAAAATATCCGATATATCAGATATTTGTATATAAGGAACTTATAAAAAATTTTATTGAAATTTTTTTACGTAGTAAGTGATGGATATTAAGATATTATCAGCTATTTAGCTATTATCTAAATTAGCCAAAATATCTGCTAATTTGGATATTAGCTACAATATCCGATATATCAGATATTTGTATATTAGGAACTTATAAAATTTTAATTGAAATTTTTTACTTAGTAAGTGATGGATATTAAGATATTATCAGCTATTTAGCTATTATCTAAATTAGCCAAAATATGTGCTAATTTGGATATTAGCTAAAATATCCGCTATATCAGATATTTGTATATTAGGAACTTATAAAATTTCATGGAAATTTTTTTACGTAGTAAGTGATGGATATTAAGATATTATCAGCTATTTAGCTATTATCTAAATTAGCCAAAATATCTGCTAATTTGGATATTAGCTAAAATATCCGCTATATCAGATATTTGTATAATTATTAGGAACTTATAAAATTTTTATTGAATTTTTTTTACTTAGTAAGTGATGGATATTAAGATATTATCAGCTATTTAGCTATTATCTAAATTAGCCAAAATATGTGCTAATTTGGATATTAGCTAAAATATCCGCTATATCAGATATTTGTATATTAGGAACTTATAAAATTTCATGGAAATTTTTTTTACGTAGTAAGTGATGGATATTAAGATATTATCAGCTATTTAGCTATAATCTAAATTATCCAAAATATCTGCTAATTTGGATATTAGCTAAAATATCCGCTATATCAGATATTTGTATATTAGGAACTTAATTTTAATTGAAATTTTTTTACTTAGTAAGTGATGGATATTAAGATATTATCAGCTATTTAGGTATTATCTAAATTAGCCAAAATATCTGCTAATTTGGATATTAGCTAAAATATCCGCTATATCAGATATTTGGATATTAGGAACTTATAATAAAATTTTAATTGAAATTTTTTACTTAGTAAGTGATGGATATTAGGATATTTTCTGCTATTTAGGTATTATCTAAATTAGCCAAAATATCTGCTAATTTAGATATTATCCAAAATATCCGCTATATGAGATATTTGGATATTATGAACTTTAGGTATTATCTAAATTAGCCAAAATATCTGCTAATTTAGATATAATCTAATGCATTGCAAACTTGCAATGGCGATGTGGCTTTTGTCCACAATGCATCCTAAACGATGGATATAGTTGGAAAAGCATTTAAAGAACGATGCATGCAAGAGTTTTGGATGTAAATAAAAGACATGATATGTGCAAAAACACATGCATGTTGTCCAAAACGATGGATATAGTTGGAAAAGACTTTTAAAGAACGACGCATACTATATTGTACATTAAAGTTGCATATGCATAAAGTTTCCTAAAGCATGTATAGTTGGAAAATACTTTTTAAGAACGACGCATATTGTATTTTACATTGTGACGCATACATGATGCATATTGTGTTAGTTCATAAAACATGTGAAATTAATATGGCATGGATATAGTTGGTAAAGAATTATAAAGAAGGACGCATACATCATGCATGTTACACTGTTAGTTCATAAAAGATGTGAAATGTATATGGTGAATCCAACGAAAAGTGTACACGGCATGTTCAGGGCCATAACTTAAAAGTATTAATCAATTGGCATTCGTTTTTTGTATTGTGTTTATTCGCCTTGATCATACGCTTCGCGCCATATATAATAAGACCCCTTCTGTGAAAAACTTAGACACAGAGACCCCAAAACATGCTATTTTTACCCATTTTTTCAAAATATTTCTTAAAGTATTTTTAAAACGTCTAAATCAGTTATGAAAAGAAGTCATTGGATTGAATCTAAATTGATTTCCTGAAAGGCGTGTATTCAAAGATTGCCTGTTCAATTTTTCACATATTTGTACATAATTATGAATTTTTGTGATCATTTTTTGAGTGGTATTTTTTACATTACCTACTGAATACAATTTTTCATAGCACTAGATATATCTTTAAAAATGGAAATCACTAATAAATGCATAATTGATACAAGCTTTGATATGTCCAATACTGAAATGCATTGAATTCGGGCATCTTTATTATTGTGTTTAGCTGCCAGAAATTCTAAATGGCACAAAGGTAGGTTTTGGTAAAAAATATGCATTACCTCCGAATACATGTTAAAAGCTGTGTCATTTCCACAAAGTGAGAGAATAGTAAACAATAGTTAAGCAATAGGTGCAGGGTAATACACTCTTTATTTTTACCAAGTTTCAATAGCCTGCGTTTAAATATTTCTGAGATGTCAATAATAAAAGCAAGTATTCAGAGGTAAATTTCGGTAACCGAATGTTACCTACTGAATACAATTTGACATCATGACAGTATTGTGAAACACCGCCATTCATGCCAATGCCCATATTGGTACATAACGAAGGCCTGTATGTTTGCTATCAAATCATATGTCAATGAAAGTTGCGAATTCACATACATGCCCACCATGCAAAACTGAAGACGGCTAAATTGTTGAAAAATATGTACTGAAATAGACGACGGTCTGCTCATTTGAAAGAAAAATCAGATTCAAAGAAGATTAGAAGGGGATAAATACTTGGATTTGTCAACTGTCATGTGTGCTTCATTTTAAATGTTTACCGACCATCTGGTGTTTGAGTAATTTGTGTCCAAATTGATTTATTCGAAGGTAACTTTTGACGTTTTCGCTAAGGTTACCTACGAATACCATGGAAAAAACGACTGTTCTCATTGTCTCATGATCTAGACAACATAATGATGGACCCTGGTATAAAGCTAATTGTAGTTGCCCTCAAACGAAAGGCCACAAGACGTAACTGACTCCAAGATGGACTTCACAAGTCTGCAATAACGGTTTTAAGCGAGTTGTGTGCAATTAGCAAATTAAAGTCACTTTAGTGCCTTTGTTTCTTACTTCAATACTCTTTCAACCGCTGTGAACCGACATTATTAATACATGATAGGGTCTAAAGTATCAATAAACGCACATAAAAAAATGATACATTCAAAGTGCTTTATAAAATGAAGTTTTGATTGGGATATCCACCAAAAGTCTAATTCTTACCTACAAATACTGAAATGTTACTTAATACAGCATAATACATGACATGTGTAATGAAGTGTCGCTACCAATGGAAATTAATTGTCAAAAACTTTAAGCGGTACCCCAGGACACTATTATTACCCATATACGGATTCATTCAACAATTATTTATTATGTAAAATTGCTGATTAACTACTTGTATATCAAAATGAAGTGGTCAAAATCTTGCTAAAAGCATCAAATTTTTTTTAATCTAAGGTAATAGCATTTATTCATTTGGACGTACCATCTGAAAGAGATCTAAAAACTACCATTTTATTAATTCATTACCATAATAGCAAACTTTAAACCTCTAAACTCAATATAGATATTGTTAAATCGTTACCTACGAATACCCGGGTTTGTTCACCTTTTCATTGTATAAAGCGTTAGGTATATGCTTATAATTCCTAATATTCTTGAAAACATATATCCTACTCGTTCTTATACAATGTGTAAATTGATTCATACTCATTTGATAAATAAAATACAGAAACTGACCTAAACTTCATTATCAAAAATAAACTAGCATAAATTGACTAAGATCATATTGATCGCGTTATAAAAATAAAAACAAATATTTTCTGGTTGAGCTAGCATTTTCCTGACACCCTGGTCTAAAAAAAAAAAAAAAAGCGTTAATGGGAATATTCCATTTGTTTTAGGTTGATTAGTATTGCGATAGTGAAAGCATCCTAGTGGTATTCAGTAGGTAACATTGGGTTTTGATATCACATTTACTATCACACGTCCTGGATTTATTTTTCAAGATTAGTAATGGCACTTTTGGTTCCTATAAGGCCAATATGTCATCAATCAATGGGCAAAAGGAACAAATTGTGGAGACATTTTTATTTCGGACTTTTATTTTTGGCCCGTGGACACTTTTGGTTGGATTCGACCATATGCCTTTGAAATTAATATGCCTGAGAACCATTAAATGAACAGCCTAGAAGGGATAATGCATGTTGTCTTCTAGTTCATAATAGTATAATCCGAAACGATGGATATAGTTGGAAAAGACTTTTAAAGAACGACGCATATTATATTGTACATTAAAGTTGCATGTGCATAAAGTTTCCTAAAGCATGTATAGTTGGAAAAGACTTTTAAAGAACGACGCATATTGTATTTTTACATTGTGGTAATTGTATGTGAATGTACTAATGTACTATATACATGTTTTTGTATGATGATTTCTCATTATGTGTTTTAGTTCATAATCCTAAACGATGGATATAGTTGTAAAAGACTTTTAAAGAACGCATTTAGATTATAGTATACATTAAAGTTGCATTATCCAAAACGATGGATATAGTTTGAAAAGACTTTTTAAAGAACGACGCATACATCATGCATGTTGTGTTAGTTCATAAAAGATGTGAAATTAATATGCCTGAGAACCATTTAATGAACAGCCTACAATGAATCATGCATGTTGTCTTCTAGTTCATAATAGTGTAATCCTAAACGATGGATATAGTTGGAAAATACTTTGAAAGAACTACGCATACTATATTGTATATTAAAGTTGCATATGCATAAAGTTTCCTAAAGCATGTATACTTGGAAAAGACTTTAAAGAACGATTTATATTGTATTGTACATGTCAGTGTATTTATGGTGATGATGATAATATTGTACATTAAAGTTGAAAAAAATATGAGAGAAAGATGTATCATTTGATTTGTAAACGTTGTGAAATAGGAAGGCATGGCCATAATAATGTTACGGGGTTGAAAAATTCCCGAGACACAGAAACAAATATAAATACGATGGAAGACTTGAAGATATACAATGTTATGCTACGGCTTTAATATAATAATATCTGATGATTCAGAGAAACAATGAAGATCGATGCAATGATAATATGATGACGATTGAATTGACTAGATGTTGAGCAGTTGGAGGCTCAGATCGAAGGTTTGATATTTATCAGTTGGAATCTTGGATGGAAGATTTGATGTTGATCAGTTGCAGGCTAGGATGGAAGTGAAGTGAAAATATTCTAAGAAACAAGTTCATATGGGAAAAACACTTGAAAACCAACTTAAGTACCATCTCTACAACAGCATAAATAATAACCTTAACTAAGCATTTACTTAATACAAATCTTAACAATACATAACCTGTTAAAGAGATAAAACTTTCTCATGAATAATTCATAAGTACATCACCTACAATCTTGAGCTAAAAGATAAGTGGCCATAAATTCCATCACACTTAACTAATTGGATGACAATACACACTCATAAAAGGAATCAATTGCTAAAGTGTACTTAACTTAAACCTCATGAATGGAAGACAATAAACAATGAAGACATAAACATTTTGAAGTACTCATAAACTTGAGAATCAATGGATACAGCGTGTTCATGACCAATGGGGTAAATGGGCTATTTCATTATAAATGACAACATTGAGTCCCAAAAGGGGTCAAAATTCAAACTCATTTATTTCATGCAAATTCATTATCATTTCAAATTTCAGATGGTGTGTCAATAATTCTCAAAATATTAGAGCGTCAAACCCTCAGGAACCATTAAAAAAATTAAATTGAATTTTTGCTGTGTAAAACATAGCTGCTGTCTGGAGGGGACATTTTTTTAAACAATTTAATACACAACTTTGAAAGAGTATATGTAACCAACATTGGGTTCATACTTATTCATATTTAGTCTGTAATAATTGTTGTATGTTCCTTTACACTTCAGTGTCTTAAATATGCCAGTTTCAATATAAAACAATTAGTAAATTGATACTAATCCAGATAAATGGTGCAAAATTACTACATATTTTTAAGGATAAACTTTATCTTCACATGAAAAATTCATGAAATAGTCATTTTGTCCTGCCCAATAGCTACACTGATGCATAAGTTAGTATTCTGCGTCAATCTGTTGTACTAGTCATGGAAAACCTAAAATAAAAGACCCCTCCTGTGTCATTTGTTCTGGATAGGACACATTTTTTAACACATAATAAAGCATACTTTAACTTTAGAAATAGCTGCATTAACAAGAAACTATCTATATTATTGCATAAAAGATCCCCAGCATTTAAAATCCACTACAAACAGGGTTAATATTCTGGTTAAATTAGGAATATTGCACTTTTTAGCTAACCGAAGTTCAATGCAGAATAATATCATATGTGTTCTCAACAACTGGACAATAATTTGAACACTAAAGTGGTTTGTAAGCATAATTTGCAATAAAATGCAAAAATTTCCTGTAGGTTTGGCTCTTTGAAATTTTTATTTTTAGTTTGTTTACCAATTCATGGAAATGACATAATTGTGCTGGAGAGGACATTTGTTAAATTGCAAACAGAATCGTGGATACAGGCTTGCAAAAATGCAACAAATACCAAATCATGTGCCACCTTGGTAGAAGGAAGACCACTCTTCCTCTACAAATTTCACATTCTATGATATAACCCTTCTTATTTCAACAATTAGTAATTAACTTCAGTTCTGGAGAGGACAAATTTTAACGCGGAACTGTGGTATCAAGAACAAGTGGTCTACTGTATGTAAAATAAATGAATTCCTCAATCAGTGCCCTGTCCCATCAATTGGTAATATAACACAGATTATACAGGTAGGGTAAGGGTTTATATTTCCTCTTTAATGTTAACAAAAATGGAGGCATGAATTGGAGAGGACACTCATTTTTTTATTTAACTCAAAATGCCAATTTTGCAAGAATCTACGGAATTTTAACATTTTTGCACCAATTTTCACCATTCAACTTGCATGATGTTCCACACATATCATATTTTCATTGCAACAAGCACATTGCCATAGAATGTACCTAATTTTTCAAAGAATTAATTCAGAATACATGGGCAAAATGAAATGGGACTCCAAAATTGGGTTAAAAATGTACCTTTTGGCAATTTTTTTATACAAAAAATAGACAGAATTCTGTAAAAATGCTCATGTAGCTTGTAGTTTGTGGCACACTTAGAATTAAGTTAATAACACTGCATTATCACCCTAATTATATCAACCAGATATGATAAAAGCCATTTTTGTGAACGTGTCATTTATAATGAAATAGCCCAAATGACCTTTTCAAATTAAAGATAAACCATGATCTATTAAAAATAGTTTCAAAGACAATGATGATTACGATGGAAAATAACTTAACTTGATGATGATTATGATCGATTAATTACAGTCACACAACAGATGGAAATATAATTTGATATGAAACCAAAAACCTACATGCATAACACATTTATGATTATACATACATTAATTAAGAATGACACAATCAAAATAAACAAAATAATAAACATCGTAAATAATGATAAACCTTAAGTCCTAACATTTCAAACCCTACCCTTATTATTAAAACCAACCATTCTGATGCCGGTTACAATAATATCTGAAAAATATCCTAATTAGCCCATATAATATGAGAATGATGTAAAATATCCAAAAATCTGAAATATCCAAGTTATCCAAAATAGCCCTAATAATAATATCCAAATTATCTAAAATATCCAAATAGCTGAAATATCCAAATTATCCTAATGACCCATAATAATATTAAAAATATCCTAATTAGCCATAATAATATCCAAAATATATAAAATATCCAAATTATCCAAAATAGCCCTAATAATATCCAAATATCTGAAATATCCAAATTATCCTAAAGTCCCATAATAAAATGAAAAATATCACAAATATCCAAATTATCCTAATTAGCCATAATAATATCCAAAATATCCAAAATAGCCCTAATAATATCCAAATTATCTAAAATATCCAAATAGCTGAAATATCCAAATTATCGTAATGACCCATAATAATATTAAAAATATCCAAATTATCCTAATTAGCCATAATAATATCCAAAATATATAAAATATCCAAATTATCCAAAATAGCCATAATAATATCCAAAATATCTAAAATATACTAATATCTGAAATATCCAAATTATCCTAATTAGCCACAATAATATCCAAAATATCCAAATTATCCAAAATAGCCCTAATAATAGCCAAATTATCTAAAATATCCAAATAGCTGAAATATCCAAATTATCCATTGACCCATAATAATATGAAAAATATAACAAATATCCAAATTATCCTAATTAGCCATAATAATATCTAAAACATCTAAAATATCCAAACTATCCAAAATAGCCCTAATAATATCCAAAATATCTAAAATATCCAAATTATCCAAAATAGCCCTAATAATATCCAAATTATCTAAAATATCCAAATATCTGAAATATCCAAATTATCCTAAAGTCCCATAATAATATGAAAAATATCACAAATATCCAAATTATCCTAATTAGCCATAATAATATCCAAAATATCCAAAATAGCCCTAATAATATCCAAATTATCTAAAATATCCAAATAGCTGAAATATCCAAATTATCCTAATGACCCATAATAATATTAAAAATATCCAAATTATCCTAATTAGCCATAATAATATCCAAAATATCTAAAATATCCAAATTATCCAAAATAGCCCTAATAATATCCAAAATATCTAAAATATCAAAATTATCCAAAATAGCCCTAATAATATCCAAATTATCTAAAATATCCAAATAGCTGAAATATCCAAATTATCCTAATGACCCATAATAATATTAAAAATATCCAAATTATCCTAATTAGCCATAATAATATCCAAAATATATAAAATATACTAATATCTGAAATATCCAAATTATCCTAATTAGCCACAATAATATCCAAAATATCCATATTATCCAAAATAGCCCTAATAATAGCCAAATTATCTAAAATATCCAAATAGCTGAAATATCCAAATTATCCATTGACCCATAATAATATGAAAAATATAACAAATATCCAAATTATCCTAATTAGCCATAATAATATCTAAAATATCTAAAATATCCAAATAATCCAAAATAGACCTAATAATATCCAAAATATCTATAATATCCAAATTATCCAAAATAGCCCTAATAATATCCAAATTATCTAAAATATCCAAATATCCAAATTATTCTAAAGTCCCATAATAATATGAGAAATATCACAAATATCCAAATTATCCTAATTAGCCATAATAATATCAAAAATATCCAAAATAGCCCTAATAATATCCAAATTATCTAAAATATCCAAATAGCTGAAATATCCAAATTATCCTAATGACCCATAATAATATTAAATATATCCAAATTATCCTAATTAGCCATAATAATATCTAAAATATCCACATTATCCAAAATAGCCCTAATAATATCCAAAATATCTAAAATATCCAAATTATCCAAAATAGCCCTAATAATATCCAAATTATCTAAAATATCCAAATAGCTGAAATATCCAAATTATCCTAAAGACCCATCTAAAATATCCTAATATCTGAAATATCCAAATTATCCTAATTAGCCACAATAATATCCAAATTATCCAAAATAGCCCTAATAATAGCCAAATTATCTAAAATATCCAAATATCTGAAATATCCAAATTATCCTCATGACCCATAATAATATGAAAATATAACAAATATCCAAATTATCCTAATTAGCCATAATAATATCCAAAATATCTAAAATATCTTAATTAGCCATAATATCTAAAATATCCAAATATCTGAAATATATAAATATCCATAATATCCTTGATAGCCTAATATCCAAATTATCTAAAATATCCAAATATCCAAAATATCAGTAGGTGCAACTATTATCCAAATTATCCATAATATCCTTTAATAATATCCAAATATCTTAATAGCTAATAGCTGAAGCTAATTGGATATTTGTCAGGATATTTTAGATAGTTACAATCCCGCACCTTAATGATGAATTAAGAGTAGGGATGACCACTGTTAATACAGTTTCCACTAGAACGATTTTTCATTTACTGTGTGCGTGCACTCACACACGTATTGTCTATGGAGAAAGTGATCGATACAAGAAATCCCAGGCCTGTTAAATGGGCTTTTATACTTGTTTTGATCCAAATGTGGGCCTATATCAGGGTGTTTCAAGAAATTCCTGATTCCACCAGAAAACATTAACCAAACTTTTTCCTGTTTGGTCAGTAAATAGAGAGGACCTTCCTTCATGAAGAGATCAACTTTTTTAATGAAAAATTTAATGAGATGAGAACTACAACAGGTTGAAGTGACACCATTCCGTGCATCAGGTGTTCAAACGCAATTATCTCCGAATTTGGAGTGAATCAGACAAGCAAACTTACATACTCATAAAATTTAACTATTTTTGAAGACAAAATGTGCAGGATGTTAAGAAATTTAAGAATGTTTAAGCCTACCGCGGCCCATCTCAAATCTTTTACTTCCCTGTGCACACTCACTACCTAGTCTGTGTTACAGACCGTGTACCTAGGGAGAGAAACTACTGGGAACCACACACTCTCGAAACCATAGTGGGCACATGCACACACAGTGTATTGCTCAATGTAGTAAAGATAACCTTTGAGTTGGAGCAAATTTCTCAAAATTGGTAGTGATTAATGTTACCAAACTTATGCCATGATGAAATATAATAATTTTGAAGATAAAATGTGCTGACCTTAAAAGATTGAACAATGTTTAAGACTACCGCTATTCATTTGAAATAATGCACTTATTGTTCATCTCCTCTATGGAGATATTTTCCATGGCGGCCATCTATGATCATGCTTGAGGTTTCACCAAACAAACCATGGGTTTTGAGGTCTTATATTTTTGTTGTATGTCAACAAAATCGATTAAATTTTCAGGATGATCTTATTTTCATGTTGTTATAAGCAAATATAATGTTCCAGATAACGCTAGTTAATAAATACATTAAGAAAAAGTACCTTAAAGTTGCACTTTCTGTTAGTATTCCTTTTTGGACTTTAACTTTTTAACATGTTCTAGCAGCCCTATATAAAACCGTGACACTCGAAAGGCCATATCTCTGGAATGAAACGTCCGATTAAGATTATTTAAACGCCAAAATGTTTCTTTCATCAATTCCAAGCCAATAAGTTAGGTCTGAATCAATTTAAATGTACTTCAATTTTTAGTGGACATGCCTATTAAGAGGTTGGCAATATACCAAAATAATTACTAATGACTTAGTAGTAAACAATGACATAAGTTGCATTCAATCGGGATGTAGAATTATTCTCCCTTTCCCTGAGTTGTGTGGACTGTTTTTGTGCATGTCTGCCCTGTATAAATTGGGTTTCTTTTGTTGCAAGGTACAATGCACAGATCAAAATCATCAAAGAGTGATTAATTAACTCAAGCATGTCAAGGGGAACTGGTTGAGTGGTTTTGAATAGTGGGAAAGGGAAGCAGTGGTAAAATTATGAATGAAGAGTATGAAATGTCTTTTAATCAGCCTTTTTTGGATGGTTTTTCCCCTCTTAATCTAAGGCATATTCTCGGTTACCTGGTTTTTGCCCCCTTGAAACACCAAAACTGCTCGCTAAAACTGGTTACGACATGGTCTCAGATTTGAAGCAGGTTTCACTGCCAAAGTGTGTAAAAATTCACCCCAGAGTGAAAATAGCTATGTTTAATTTCTAAGGTGTCTTTTCTAGGGTAAAATTGTTTGCAGAACATGATTTTTTTGTCTAAACGCGTGCACCGTACATCGTTTTGCTACAAAATGTTGATTTGTGGCCGATTTTGCCCGAAAACACACTTTTTGGGTGACAAAAATTTTCACATGCCAACTTTGTATACTCATAGAGTCTACAATATACATAGATATGGCCCTTTAAAATGTTAACATATCAGCTGTAGGTACTATTTGATGGATTCAGGTATTTGTTTTGTGATTGACTTAATCATTTGCGGGCCAGAATCATTCAAATATGACATGCCTCGTGACAATTGACATGCCAAAATAAGCCGTTTTCAGCAAAAAAATTGATTTGAAAAATCGTAACTCTTGATAGGAAGGTGCTACAGTGATGGTTGGCCTACCAGTCTATGTAGTATTGAATGGGCTTTCATTTGATACCTAACTTTGTTCATTTTAACTAAGGGAAAAACTTGCAAAATGTAAAAATGTTTACCCTACCCCTTAAAATTTTGATGTGTGTAAAAATTCCCGCCATTTATAAAAATCGGGATTACAAGAAAACTACAAGAGCTATAGGCTTGAAAAACTAATCAGTTATGCACAGTATAAGTTCCTACTTGGGTATAACATTAATATCTTTCCATTCCTTCTCAATTTTCTTTTCTAATTTTTTTATCAATTTGTGACATCTGTAAATTACGTAAAATTTGGCATTTCGAAAAAAAAAAAAAAAAAAAAATATGAGGGCGACATGTTAAAAAAACTAATCAGTTATTCCCATGATATAGTACTACAGGGATATAGTACCAAACTTGTGCTAAAATGCATAATTTTTGAGTTCTAATTTTTTTATTAAATTGTCTCGCCACCCCATTTTTGAGCAAAATCGGGAACAATTAGTACCTGTAATATTGCGCAATCATGTGACCTATATTCAATGTGTGTGCACCAATCAGATGTCAGACTTGCACTACAACATGATGTGAGCCTTGCAGAGCCTTTATAAGTGTGCCAATAGAGTTCAAATATGTTGTGATGATGTTGCCACTTTAGGGATCTCATATTTTTATTTCCGTCAAAAGCATATGCCTCTACTGTAATGCTGATATCAGGAAAACAATGACAGATTGTGCATTTCTGACTTCAGAAATGAATTCTGCACAAAATTTCAGTCTAGAAAACATATTTAAAACAATATTTTTTGAAACTTTGTATTTTGCCATTTTTGGCCGTCAAACCTGCTTCAAATCTGAAACCGTGTCTTACATGCCTTTTAAGAAGTATAGAAATTGCTAGGTGGAAATGAACCTTTTGACAAGTAAAAAATTGTAAATGGAGAATAATTGACATATACCCAACAACTAAAAACTACCAAGACAAAATTTGACTTGGTCAAGCCAAAGACCAGTTGGTTAGAATATATTCACAAGGTGAAAGATGAATTGTTCCATTCCATGAGCCGGACCTTAAAAAAATCCAATTAATTAAACAAAAGGAAATGATGTTTACCCCTCCCCCCTCCAAAAGCATACATTTTGTTGTTGTAGCACTTTAAAAAAAAAAAAATGAGACAAAAGCTTTTTTTTATCCTTAATTTAGTAGAGAAGTAGTAGTTTTAAACAATTTCTTCCATATGCCAAACAGTTTAAAGATGGATGCTAGTTTTATATCCTAAATGATAGCTTCCCATTTAAAATGTGCACATTGTGGTATTATCTACAAATCCCAGCTCGCCCCAATCATAGGAATTACATGTGTAGCTTGTTATACGATAAATCAAGCCATAGTTGGCAACTATTTTAGTATAGCATTGTCCCTGATGAAACAAGGAAGTCAGCTAACTAAAATATAGCACTGAGTATCAGTATAGAAGCTTTGTCACCCGTGTTTGTATGACATTTACTGACTCTGCTCACTATGTAGGGATATTCTGTTTTTAAGTGTTCCATTCTCTGAATACACACTACCTAATGTAATTCAGTGTGTGCTTTGAATTCACAGTAACTAATGTCATTCCGTATACATATGTTCGTCTAGACACACTTTGAGTCTGTATCAATTGAAACTTGTATGGCAAGCTATAATTATGCCCAAGCTAAGTGCATTGATCTTACAAAATCTTTTCTTGTTTAATTTGCAATTTTGATGGAGACAAATTGAATATGAATATGATTATAAATTCCTGCATAGCATACAGCTTTTTTATACCCCCAAAAAGATACTTTTTTTTTTCAAATGTTGCGAGGGAACCCTATTTTGTCCTAAGAATATAATATCCTTCAATTTGCCAAAATCAAACAAGAATATTGACCAAGATATGCGCCTGCAAACCGTCAAACCCTAAAATTAAAAGTTGCAATTTCAACAATTTTCAATGGGAACGCATCATTGTGTTGCACACAAGCACCATGGACCAATCAATAAAGCACATAATCTAACAGGCATAATTGAACCGTTTGAGGGTTTGGAGGCGCATATCTTGCTTGATTTTCACGAACAGGGTGTCAAATGAGAAAGCAAAGTCCAATTAACAAAATGTATATTTCCGAATAATCCAAAATTACCAGTTTGTTGAACAGCAAGGATGACTACAACTGACGAGTTTCTATTGTGCCTGGTGTATATATAAATCAAGCCATAGTTGGCAACTATTTACTAGTACTGGTCCCTGATGAAACGAGGAAGTCGGCTAACTAAAATACAACACACAGTATCAAGTAGTAGGAAAGCTTTGTCACCCATGTTTGTATGACATTTACTGACTCTCCTCACTGTAGGGATATTCTGTTTTAGTTGTTCAGATTCCGTATATTTACTAGCGAGTGTGCTATCTTACATTCTCTGAATACACACTACCTAATGTAATTCAGTGTGTGCTTTGAATTCACAGTAACTAATGTCATTCCGTATACATATTAGTCTAGACACACTTTGAGTCTGTATCAATTGAAACTTGTATGGCAAGCTATAGTTATGCCCAAGCTAAGTGCATTGATCCTGCAAAATCTTTTCTTGTTTAATTTGCGATTTTGATAGAGACAAATTTAATATGAATATATGATTATAAAATCCTGCAGAGCACACAGCTTTTTATCCCCCCCCCCCAAAAAAAAGATACAAGCATAGAAGATATTTGTTTTCAAATGCTGTGAGGGAACCCCTATTTTGTCCTAAGAATATAATATCCTTCAATTTGCCAAATCAAACAAGAATATTGACCAAGATATGCGTCAAACCCTAAAATTAAAAGTTGCAATTTCAACGATTTTCAATGGGAACGCATCATTGTGTTGCACACAAGCACCACGGACCAATCAATAAAGCACATAATCTAACAGGCATAATTGAACTGTTTGAGGGTTTGGAGGCGCATATCTTGCTTGATTTTCATGAACAGGCTGTCAAATGAGAAAGCAAAGTCCAATTTATAACAAAATGTATATTTCAGAATAATCCAAAATTACCAGTTTGTTGAACAGCAAGGATGACTACAACTGACGAGTTTCTATTGTGCCTGGTGTATGTATAAATCAAGCCATAGTTGGCAACTATTTACTAGTACTGGTCCCTGATGAAACGAGGAAGTCAGCTAACTAAAATACAACACGCAGTATCAAGTAGTAGGAAAGCTTTGTCACCCATGTTTGTATGACATTTACTGATTCTCCTCACTGTGTAGGGATATTCTGTTTTAGTTGTTCACATTTCGTATTTACTAGCGAGTGTGCTATCTTGCATTCGCTGAATATACACTACCTAATGTGATTCAGTGTGTGCTTTGAATTTACAGTAACTAATGTCATTCCGTATACATGTGTTCGCTGTTCGTCTAGACACACTTCTGAGTCTGTATCAATTGAAACATATATGGCAAGCTATAATGTCCCAACTAAGTGCATTGATCAGCGTGCATGGTGAAGTACATCATGCCCAGTTGCTCTTCGGGATTAAGCAAATTTGAGGGGCAGCACTTGACGTTGACCGGAATGTTGACTTCTTGAGGAAATCAGTTTGACTACCTACCTCTGAGCGTAATTGAGTTATCAGGTTCACAGTCGAAACTAGATATGGATAGAAATGTTTGCTCAAAAATGAATTTTGTGCACTTTATTATGTAGCACGTGAAGGAAATATAGTTAGATCGTGCTCTCAATTGGGCTATTCCAGAGTTCGGATATCCGGACTTTTTGGCCAGTCGTGACTGTTGGAAATCCAGACTTTTAAAGTGCCCAAAGGCAAAAAAATCAGGAAGAAAAATAGTTCAAAATCAGAAATCCTCAATTTGAGAGCTCATTTTCAACATTTCCGTGACTTTTCCTGCATTTGATAGGATTTCCAAGCTTTTTCCAGTAACATTGGCAACTGGAATTCCAGTCGTTTTCAGAAAACAGACTTGGAAATCCGGACATTTCTTTGATTGAAAATTTACTCCTCTATAGGGGGTGTGCACCTATTTTCTGGAATAGCCCATTTCCTGGGCATTAACCAGTGTATAAATATTTGACCCCAGTAGCTTCTGAGTATAACTATAAAATAAGGGTGATTGCTACATGTCTGCAATTCAAATGTAACCTTGCAATTAAACACATTGTAATATGAAATGGTGCCAACATTTTTTAAGCGGGATGCAATAATATGTGGTGCAATAGGCATATTGTGCAAAAATGTGATGCGATAGTAAATGAGAATTCACTATTTTTGGTTCACCAGTGCAAATATTTCTTTCCATTCAAACTGTGACCATTTTTCATCATTCCAGGTGTAGGCAAATCAATCAAATGAAGCTAGTCATAATGAATTTTTTGTGTCTTACAGTGTGTAATGAATAATGAAATAAACGCCACCCATTTGTGAACATAGGTTTGACTTAAGGGGTGGGGGTATGAACGTTGGACAGTATTTATTGTGGGACATTAGAGCACATCAGACATATCGAATTGCATTCTGAATACTGAAGAATGTCCTTCTGATATCAAATAATTTTGATTTTTGAAATTGCAATGTAATACACATTTTATGGCAAATGATTAAAAATTGATATTTTTGATATTTAACAGTACTCGAAGTAAACTTTATAAATCTGATGATTTATACTTAAAGTGTATGTACAGGTGGGATAAAAAGCCGACGATCAATTGAAAATTTTGACCTATCGTATTGAAGATATGGATTTTTTTCCCCAAAACACCCAAATAAATTGGGTCTTTTTGGGAAAAAAATCCATATTTTCAATATGAAAGGTCAAAATTTTCAATTGATCGTCGGCTTTTCCTCCCAGCTACATACACTTTTAAAAGAATATGTCATTAGATTTATAAAATTTGCTTCGAGGACTGTTATATATCAAAAATGTGAGAAATATCAAATTTTAATAATTTGTCATAAAATTTGTATTATTTATATCATAAATTTCAAAAAATGAACACTATTTGATATCAGAAAGACAATTTCTTTGTATTCAGAATGCAATTCGATATGTCTGATGTGCTCTCATGTCCTACAAAAAATACTGTCGAAACGCTCAAAACGCTCATTCCAGATCCCTTAAGGCGGCTCATACATGTTCAATTTTATTCTTCAGGCATGAGAATTTTCAGGTTTAAGCCTGAATTCAGGCTTTTTTGTGGTCCAAATTTCCGCACTTTCTTTTAATTTCAGCCCGTTTTGGGCCTTTTTAGCCTAATTTCACGCGCTTTTTCAGGCTTTTTCAAACTTTTCAGGTTTTTTCATAGATGATCATTCTCATGCCTGATTCTTGCAATATCAAAGACCCTAAATACAAAATCTACCATTGTGCTTTGATAAAGATCCTGCTAGAATCGAAAGTTCAGGCCATTAACCAAATTTGAACTTTTTAATTGACTTAATTAGGAGGATTTGCTGTAAATACATGTAAGTTTTAAACAAAGATAATGAGTGGATCAGCATCATCACCATAAAATAGTGCACATTACATGTGCAATTATCATCACACTCTAGAGTATACCATATGTTATGCTTGCATAAAAATTTCAATGAAATTTGCGTAAAGTATTGTAGTATGTACAATGTAGTATGTAAAGTTGTGTCTAATCTATGACTCATCTCTGATTTTCTGAATGAAGTGGCTCAAAGTTCATCAATTGGGATTTCTAATGGGATACACATACAGAAAGCCTGGTGTTGAATCCATTGTGGTTGGGTTTGTATGATTAATTAGCATGATTAGCAATATCACTTGTTGGAATACCAGGTTTGACTTGGTCAGAAATAAATGCATACATGCTCAACTTTGGAGCTTGGATATCATCTTGATAGTTACAGCAATAAATGTATGATTTGCATTTAAAAGAGATTTGTATTTTCCCCCAAATATTGTTGGTTTGGCCTGTACAAATGAGAAAAATCAGAGAAATTCGGTAACGTCACATATCAACTGTTTGTATCGATGCATTGGGGAATAAAACTGAGATCCCGGTTTTATTATAAAACCGGAGCGATCGGAGAATAGGGTGCAACTCTCCTAGCCTTATTACAAGACTGCCCTACCCCAACCCTAAACCCTAACCTTAAACTCTGTAAATGAGGACTGGACTTAAGTCTAGCAAGTTGCACCCTATTCGGTAATCGTACCATAAAACCTTTCAGGCTTTAGTCTTTCACATCATTGGGTACTACAATCGTGCAAAAAGTAGAAATTCAAGAAAAGGTGAGGGCATTACTGTCACAAATCACACTTTAAATTTAATACACTCCCTCTTTTATTTCTTTATTTTCTTTGGAAATTTGAAAAAGAATGAATGTTTTGGAAAGGGATAGGGAAATTTGAATTTATATTCTATACACACAGTGTTCATTAATTGTCATGTAGAATTATTAAATAGGTTTTAGTTTATTTATAAAATAATGAAATTTGGATAAGATATGGAATGTGATGTATGATTGACAGATATGAGATAGGCCTATAGATGATAGCATGATAGACATTGTCCAACTTGTATTGCGCAATGATTCAATACATTGTATGTTGTGATATAATTGCACACATTGTGCATGCAATGTGCATATATTAATTATTATTATTATAAAAAACTGTAAAGTATTACAGTTCTGGGTATGATAATTTGGAACAAATAGAGGGTTCATTTTCACTTTGATTTCCATTTGTCAAAAATCAGGTCATTCAGGCAGTGTAAAAGCACCTCAATTTTCGTTGCCTAACATCAAAATGTGAGCACCAATTTAAATGCCACTTACCGCACTCTACTTAACACCGGAGTAGTAGTATATGACTGACTGATCATTACAAGCGTAGTTCGCCAGGAGAAAGCTAGGTCAAAACAAGCAAACTAACCTGTTCTATGATGCATTCTGTTACATCAATGTTATTCTTGCTTCGATGACAGAGGGATTCAGCCGATGGTACTCGGTTTCTCACCAGCTGTTGGATATCGTATTTTTTGTATCTTAGAGCTAGTGAAGTGGAAAGGAAAAGCGTATTTACACACAGTGTCTTTAAGTGTCACATTTCATATCATTTTGTGTCATCTTTTATGAAGTAACTTGCCCTCGGACAATGTAGCGAGTTATTTTCATGGCGTGTAATTTTTACTTCTTAGCGATGTGCTGAGAGGATATGTTTGTGTTGACCTTATTTTAAGATGAAGGGAAGAGAAGTAGTTCCCAGCAGTGATATCCTAAATATATAAATGTCAGTGCTTAATATTCAAGTTCATCATGCCCATACCTGATATAAATGTTATTGTACATTCTTGTTTTCAGTGAGTATAATATCATACTGGAAAACACATTTTGCTTTTCACATAGCCTTATATGCAATGTGGGCATTCATTCATTCATGGCTCATTCACTTCACACAAAAGATGTTGATCTGGTGAGACATGATCATTATTCTCTTAATGCTGCTCAGTGTACAGAATGGTTTGTTAGTAATGTGCTTAACGAGATTGAGTAATTAACCTGAACAACTGCGCTTAGAACAGTATCATTGGTGTATTAATGATGGCTCGTTAATAGGTGTCGCTAAATAACTACACCTAATGGACAGATTGGGTGTCTGGATAATTGCTTGTTGAATTGCAATGCTGGAATATACATGTAGAATAAGGATTTGTTTTTGCTTGGCATCATTAAAATATATTCAAATGAACATGTAATTCACTGTGTCTTCCACAGGTAGTCATGTTGGTGGCATATTTTAAGGATGAAGCCATTTTGAATGATTTTTAAAAATTTGGAGATGCCAGAAGAAACAGTTGCAAAAATTGGGCTATTCCATTTAAATTCCACACTACCCCTGTGTAAGATTTGACCAAAGTTTTCCACAGAGGGAGTATGAGTTTCGAATAGAATAGACAATTGGGTAACTTCCATTTGAAATACTCACTCCCGTTGTGGAAGATAGAGCTATAATACAGAGGGAGTATGGGTTTCAAAATGATAAACCATGACCAATTACATTTGAAAAACATACTCCCTCTGTGGAAGATATTTCCAAAATCTTCCACAGGGGTAGTGTGGATTTCAACTGGAATAGCCCAATGTACATACCATTCATTCATATTCTATCACTAACCAACATCCATGTAACTTTGTCACTTTCCATTCTAGGAAAACAAGAGTGTGAAGTCATTTGGAAAAGGTGGACAAAACCAGGTACAAACAATTTATCTGTCTATTATTTCTGTGCCTTAGAAATTTTGTATGTCCACAATTTCACTGATGGATTGATTTGGTCAACAACTATTCACTATGTTTTATAAATCTGTCTTGGTCAGTTAGATACGATATCAGGCAGTCTGCACTTTTGGAATGCTTTGAAATTTTAATTTTTTTTAAATTTCATCTTCATGACTGTCCAATGTTGTCACCATTTTAAATAAGGCTCAGAATGAATCATTTACACACCCTGCATTGCAACGTATATAACGTTATTGATAAGGAAGCTAACAGTGTTCATCATCATTAATAAATTCATATCATCTGTCTTGTCCAGTGTCTGACATTGCATGAAAAGGTAATGAATTGCCTCTGTACATGTTGGTTGAAGACGTCACATACATATCCATGTAAAACTGTTCAACGACACTCACAAGTTTATCAGTATTTTCAGCGAACACCCTGTACCTTTGCACAGCTGTTGCTCCACCAATCTGAGATGTATATGATCATAGGGCTTGTTGCTCTTGTCAGAGCGCTCTTGTTCAACGTTGAATGTGAAAATGTTTAAAAAGTGGTGAAAGTGTAATCTTATAATCAAGGCATGTAAAAGAAGAGAATCAATCAATTGCTCCTTCCTGAATAATGTTGACATTTAGAGAAGTTTTTATTTTCCCAAATAAAGAAATACTTTTAAAGAAATTTTGCTAAATTTTGCTATCTTAGTGGGAAAGTTGGTTTTAAATCAATCTGGTTTTAAATCAATCTTCCCAAGAATTTCACATTTTTTCCAGGTCTTAAAAATTATTATTTTCTTTGGGGAAAGGTATGAAAGTGTTTGGTGAAATTTCCACAAAATATACGATTCTCCAGTAGAAACTTTTCCCTTTAATATTATTATCAACTATATAGAGTTGGTAGACTATTTTGAGGAAGCAGGTTTTTCTATATTAAATCTGAGTGTCGTTTATCAGTTTTGAATTGTTTCTTTTTGCATGAAACATTTTCTCAGCATGAGTTCTTGACATCACACGTTCATGGTATGGTACGTAGCAATGGTAAAGACTTAATATGGTAATACAGAATTGTAGCATGTTGAAATTAGGGATTCAATCATGTTTCACCGTTGTTCATCACCGATTAACAACGATTCGTCTTCGTGGTTTAGACGCGCGGGACGCGAAACAACGAAAAGAAGCTAAAGATCATATAATTCACGATTATTTTACGAGGAATGTCAGTCAATCATTGCCACTTAGTCTTACAAAAACTTTGATGATTTCTCTGTTGATATCAGCAATAAAACTACAGAATAAAACGGCAATGTTTAGCCGCTACCTGAAAAATACTGAATTCAAAATTGAAAGTGTGGATTCATCATGGATTAACAACGGTTGGCTCCTGTAGTACAGTGTACAAAGGTATAGGAAGAGTTGTTGAATGGGGAAAGTATTAAAAGGTGCAGGGAAACTGCCTTCCTTCCTTTGGTAGATTTTAAACAGGGTATTGAACAGAACAGTTCCACGTACGAAAGTGTGTTGTTTATACGATAAGCATTCTGTTGGTTCATAGCTGTTATTGCAAGCGTTGTCTTTGCCTCGTAGTCAGTGTTTGCTGTCTATGGTGTTGCTGTGGTGATATAACCCGCAGGCTGAACAGGCAGGCAGCAAAGCAAGGCAGGCAAGGTTGAATGGATGATATAAACCAACCATGCTTGGCTGCATCACAATATTTATTCAATTCACCGATCTTGATTGCTTGTCAAACTCCCAATATCGCCGTTTTCATCTGCATTGAACTGTATTGCATCCAAATTTATCGGTAGTGTTTCTGAAGGGCACTTGCCTATTAGGTTTGGTATAGCTACAATGTAAAATACTGCTGGTTTTCCTGTTTCACTAGTATTATCAGTTATTCTGAAATGAGTAGTTATTACCCAATTGCTATAGTTATTGAGCCCTACTACATGTATGATAACCCCATGAGAACTACCTGCCGATTGGCCAAAAAGAAGTTTTCATTATCAATTGGCCCAATCAGCAACATTGTTAGAATAATTTCACCACACACAAAAATTGGGGTGAATTATTTGCAAAGCTCCATTCTGATTGGTGATTAAAGTGAAGATATCATGTAATTGACCAATCAGAGGCAATGTTAGATCGGCAGGTAGTGCTCAGGGGATTAAGCGGGAACCGAGATGATTTTTACCGTATGGTTGAACAGTTTTGAGTACCGACTATCAAGGATCGTCTGGCAATTACATAGCCAGGTGTCGGACAGTATTTTGCTTTTTGTGCCTGCTAAAATGGTAAATTTACAAGAACTTTCACAAAAGAAACATTTATCATTAATATTATTTGATTTTATCGTGTTTATGGTACCAGTAACAGTATTTTGTGCCTGCCAATTGTAAATTTACAAGAATCATTCACAAAAGAAACATTTAATAGTAAATTTTGATTTTATGACTCCAATACCAGTAACAATTTGAGAATGAATACCACAATGATTGAATTAAGTGGTTTTTACAGACTCTGTAAAAATCATTCAAGTATGATAGGACTAGGGCTTTATAAAAAGAAATTTGCATTGGTGTACTGAAGACATAAAAGATCTGGCATATCGTTCACTAGTTTGTCCAACACTTGAGTATTGTGCAGCAGACCAAATTTATCAGATTGAAGCCATACAAAGACGAGCAGCCCGTTTTGTGAAGAGAGACTATGATAGACGTAGCAGTGTATCTGCCATGATTGAAGACCTAAATTGGAGAACACTAGCGGAGAGAAGGAAGATCGCTCGCCTGTCTGTCTTCCAAAAAGCCTACGAGGTTTACTTGTCCATACCAGTTCGAACGCTGCTGCACCCGGTCAAGCGCTCCACCAGGAGAACCCCCACAAAATCATTTATTGAACTCCACTCATCCAAAGACTTCAAATATTAATTTATACCCAGAACTCTTATTGACTGGAACAACTAGGGTTGTAAAATTCCCGGGAATTTTCGGAGTGGAAAGTTTCCACCGGCAATTTTGGGAATTAACGGGAATTTTGGGAATTTTCGGGAATTTTCATTCAAATCTAAAAATCGAAGTTTAAACAGGGGAATCACTGTGTAGATTAGGGTATTGGAGTAATTTATAACAGCATACAATCATAATAAAGAACTTCAAGAATGATCAATAACATTTTTATCAAAGAAAACAACAAGCATGTCCAGATCTTACTGCGTTATGTTTTTGTTCTGTATTAAACATCTTATACGGTACCGTACAATGAATTTTGAAACATAACCACATCTGAAGGGATAATCATTATCTTAAATCTTATTACATAAAGACTTATATTATTTTAGCTTATTTTAGTAATATAATACTTTAGCACTATCAACATTTTTGTTAAAGTGATCTTGAATAATAAATTTAAACTCTCATTATGTGCTACATGTAGCTCATAAGATGTGAACTACAAAGATCTTGCATGAGTTAATGCGCAGAAGTTAACGTCGTCTGTTCAGTACCAAAATACACATGTACCATGATGTAGGCCTATACATATGCATTTTTTTTGCGTTTGGTTGGACTTTTGAAAATTAAAATACAAATAATCACCAATTATTTTTCATAATCACCAATTATGTTTCGATGCCAAAACATAAATTTTACAGCATTCATATTCAACAGGGTTGGCGCGATTTAAATCTTAAATTGCGATTTAAATCAAGTGATTTTTATTAAATCACTGATTTAAATCAAGTATTCCATATTTTACCATTTTTGATAAATGTAAGTTAAATTGACTGTTTTACTTCATTCCTAATGCTTCTTCAACTTTTGGATGCAATTAAATACCTCTATGATGTCAGCTTATCTATTGCTAAAAAATTCATCTTTAATTTAAAAAAAAAATTAAAAAATCGCCAACCCTGATTATTCAAGAAGTATATAGTATCACTTGTGCTGTTAAAGTATTTAACAAATGATTTCTGAAAATGATAAGAAAATTTTCCATTTTCATAGCTAGATTGAGGTAGTCAATTCTATGACATGGCAAGTTACATCGTCAATCCACAGATATGGTTCCAATATCTGTGGTCAATCCAAATGACTCCCATATTCTAAAGGCAAAATAAAGAGGAATGTTTGTTTCACTGACTCAAAGCTATTGAAAAATCCCAACTGCATACATTTTTGGTTAAGAAATAGCAATTAGCTATTATAATGGTAATTTGGAATTCCCAAAATATGCAAAATTTTAGGATGAAAGTATGCAAGATGCTGGAGTTGGAAAATCCCACATGAAAGAATCTTGGTCATTTTTAAAACACTGAAAATCTGTGATAACAGAACATATAAACAAGGCCTATTCTTCATTGGTAGCACTTATCTAATTGTAAACATCATATATATGTTGTGAAAAGATTCAATTTGCTTAATTTGCTTTCTGAATGATTAAATATTAAAATACAAGTTCAAAACATAATAAAAGCCAATAATTCAAAATTCCCAATATTCCCGGGCCCTTCAAAATTCCCGGAAACTTTCCAATATTCCCGGAAACTTTCCACCCCTTTACAACCCTAGGAACAACTTGCCTCAACACATCATCAACATAGAAGAACCAAAAGCATTCAAACAGCAACTACAGAACCATTTCCAGTAATAAGCTTCAAAGCACTAGCGCACACACAATTCCAACTCGCCTTTCTCCACCTTGAGTGTTGAGCCGTAACGCAAAGGAGAAAAACTTCTAATTCATACTGCTTTTCTGCTTTCACCATATATTTTGCTAGCTTTCTGTAATAGTTTCACCAGTTATTTAAGGTGTGGCATTCTTAATTTAAACCTAACCGAACCAAACATCAAAAAAACTCAATTCACAGAGCATTGCAAGCATGGGTATCCCACATGATGCAAACAGTCATATGGGCATGGAAAGCTTAGCTATCCAAGTAGACTCCCATGACAAGGTCTCGCCATGCACTTGTCTGGCACCTGAGGGGTCCCTGCAGTGGTGTAACCAGTGCCCCCGACACAAAACACTGGGAAGAAGAGCAAAAAATAGGCAAAAAAAATTAGGCTTGCACATGTATAAATACTACAACTTTTGATCAGAAATTCAGAAATTTTTAAATCTTGCTCCCTTGGAAGGTCAGGTCTGGTTACGCCACTGGGTCCCTGGTTCAAAAGCGCACACGAGAAAAAGTTTTCTGTTCTTTCTTTTTTCCCCTTCCGTCTTTCCATCCTCGGCCTAGGCCTAGGGCGTTAGGGTTACACTGTGATTCTGCGATTTTATTCAATGTCTTAAATTTTGAAAATAAGCAATGAGCTCACAATACCATGCTAGTATAGTACAAATGATGACTACGAATGACACTAATAATATCAAATGATGTTGATGAGTGCTAGCAGCATCCATGCTATTCACTCACAACTTGCTATGCATGTACAGCAAGAATGGTGGAGCTTTAGTAAGACATTAACAGAATCAAGCTAATAAATGAATACTTGCTCTTTATATTCAGTAATGAATTGAAACTAGTAGTAGACCAAATACATAATTGCATTATTTCATCAGGGTGAGTAAAAAGGTCTTTAATTTCCTGTTCTGCTCATAGGGAGAGATTGAACTAAACCATTTTGATAAAAAATGCTTATAAAACATAATGGATGTATTAAAGCTAGTGATGACAATTAATTTAAGACATCATCTTAATCAAAGTAGTGTGATGTTGGCAGTATTGAGCTAAAATTATATCTAGCAGGTGTGATTATGTGTTTATATGTAATTCATCTTAATTTGAACGTCACCCAATATTAAAGAAGCATTTTGTGGTTCTCTCTTTATGGTATGGTTCAATAGATATCCATCAAAAAAGATTGTTTCCAACATTTCAGTTCATTCGGACATTGGATTTGTGAGAGATGCGTAATTGTGAGTATTATAGTGTCCCATACATGCATAGGACTTGTTATAATTTCTGTCTGTCCACAGACACAGTATATACAAATTTGGACGAGGTGTTTGTGAAACCAGAGGATCTGTGGTCAAACAGCCAAATCTGCAAGAAAGGGTATGCATACAAAAGTCCTAAATTTATGATGGCATAAACTTTTTTGGAGTAAGTGGGGAAAGGGAAGCTGTGAATGGTGAAGAGACCCTTTAGTAAAAAATATTGGAGAGATAAGAAGCTTTTTATCACAAAAAATTACTTTCAATTATTATACAAGTACATGACACAATCTGGTCCGTGGGGGCCAAAGGCGGCAAATTTGAAACTAAGAAAAAGGTAAAAATATTGAGTAACAAATAATAAAATACTTAAGAAAATAGATGTCAAAAAACTTCATAACTTTAGAACCAAGTATGCTAGACCTTTGGTGTTTTCAGTAAATGGTAGCCTATTGTATGTGTAATGCAACATTAATTACAGTAACTCAATTTTCAAAAATGCCTCCTTTGGCCCCCATGGACCAGAGCGTGTCACAAATATAATCACAAGGTGAATAATTATTCCATTTCACAAGTCGGTACGATGAGTGAAAATGGAACAATTCCATCGTTCACCAAGTGATTATATTTTTAATTTAAAAGGGCATTTCGTGATCCACAGCCTCATCCCCCACTTTCATCAAAAAAGTTGAGATTTTTATATCACTGGAAACCTCTGGCTACATAATGTTTATGTACAAAAATTTCTTGCAGATTAATTCGTTTAGCAAAGATATCGTGAAATTTGAATTTCGTTCTGGTGCACCAGAACGAAATTACAACACATCTTCTATGGAGCAGTGTAATACACATAATCATGCATAACTCGCAAACGCAAAATCGGAATCAACTGAAATTTTGGGAATAAAGCTTTTTCGTGGATATCTACTGAAAAATGACATAAAAAGAGGATGCTAGGATCACGAAATACTCCTTTAAGAGTGCGAAGTGCAAAATTCTGCGCTAGTTGGGTATCTGATATGGTAAGCACCGGATAAAAACGTGATTTTGGAAGCCAAAAACGCACCATGATATTCCAAAAACGCAAAAAACACAAAAAACAGCTAGCAATGCATGTTAATTCAATATGTCCCTGGCTGTTCAATAGAAGCAACAGTAATTAAAATGTACAACTTTATCCAGCTTTGAACAAAAATCTCAGAATTTTTAAATCTTTTTTTTTTTAAATTTTTTTTTAAGTAGCAGTATTTGGAGGTTCCAACCTTCAATAACAAGTAATTTAGGGTCTATTTTTAACTTCTAAAAAATTAAAATTAAAAAAAAAAAAAAAAAATTGAAAAACGCAATTTCACCCAAAAAACACAATTGCGGCCGCAAAAACCGCGACCGCGTTTTCCTCCGGTGCTTATGATATGGTATCAAAATGACACAGAGTTAAGCTAGGCTTGAAACTTGATTTGTTTCCTTTATGACATGAACAAAACCATGTTAGCATTATATGGCGTACCACCACTGGTGCTGTTGGTCACAGCAAAGGAGTTTGCTTCTAATATCGTGCTGGAGCAGTAGGGTGCCAGGATTTTTTTTGGGGGGGGGGCATTGGGGCAATTTCTGGTGGGGCAAAAATCCCGCAAAATCAACAAATTTAGGGCAAAGTTGCTGCAAAAGTGGAAATTTTCATAATTTTGGGTTTTTACAGGGGGGGGCTGGTGATACAAGAGTTCTGAATTGCCTCCCATGCCCCCCTGGTGCCATCACTGTGCTGGGGGGGGGGGGCCTGGTGATACAAGAGTTCTGAATTGCCTCCCATGCCCCCTGGTGCCATCACTGTGCTGGAGTAATGGAACTCAGATCTTGATATAAAATGATTGGGTTATGAGCTTCCATGTTAGGTAGAAAATGTGATAAAATCACACCACACACCTGTAACATTGCTGTTCAAGACATGTCCAACGCGGCAACGCTCTCACACAAATAGTTACATTGTGATGTACACAATATACCACAAACCATACAATGCATATTTCCTTTCGAACTAGCAGTTGATTATTATCAAAACTATCCCTACTCAATATCTATACACAATAGGGCATAAAATCATGAAGGCACACACGATGGCCTGAGACATAGTTTGCGCAGCAGATGCGTATCATATGTTGGACTTGCCTTCAAGGCAGGGATGAGTGCTTTCATGCCTTGTGTTGCTTGGTAAGGAGCAGCACCATTGAAATATCTTTTGAGTCGTCTTAATAATGTACACAGCTACAATGGGTGATATATTGAAGAAGGGTAAAGTGAGAGAAGGGGGCAAACAAGAAAGTGATTGATAGAGGAAAAGAATGGTTTTGGAATGGGTGAATGAATGGGGAGGATTGGTGTACATATTGGTAGTTGGGTTGCCTTGATACATTTAGTATTGCACTACATGTATTTCATAAAATTGGGACTATTTTTTTAAATGATGAAGTACATGTAAATACATGAATGAATGAATGAATGAATGAATAAATAACACAGGCTTTGGAAACCCTTCCAAATTTGACAGACTAAGAACTTAATTGTGAAAATTTTACTTTGACACACATGAGCTACATGTAAGTTTACAATTTTTCACCGGGCAAAAAAAAATTCCACTGGGAGGAAAATTTGATTTAAATATGCAAATTACCTTTATTTTAACTAAAATTGATGAAAAAAATACTACTAATTGTACATCCATTGATAATTTTATATATTTTACCTACTTCTTTACTCTAAACCACTAACGGTATATTAAAAGATGCTCTATTTGAAATATAGCATTGCTTTGTGGGATACCATGTTGCCTGCTCAGGCAACATGCTGCCTGACTCGGCAGTATTTCCTGATCAGGCAGTCGGACCGGACTGGTCAGGGTTCTGTGCAGAATAGCTTCCACTCAAGCTCTGTACTTAAAATACATGTACTATTATAATTCTCGCTATTCACAATAAAAGGCGCGCCAGGGTTGCGATATAATCGTGATGTATCATGGGAAAAGGTCGACATCCAAGTCCAGCATAATCTGAATATTACCATGCTATTACATAGGAACACGTGACAATATTTTTAGTTTGTCAATATAATGGTATTACACGCAAATCGATAGAGAAAAAATGAATTGTGCACATTTCAAATCACATTATTTAGTATTATTGCATATCGATTCGCGTGTAACACCTTTATTTTGACAAACTAAAAAATATTGTCACATGTTCCTATAATAGCATGGCAATATTCGTATTGCGCGGACTTAGATGTCGACCTTTTCCCATGATACATCACGATTACATCGCAAACCGCTGGCGGCGCCCTTATTGTGAATAGCGAGAATTATAGTCACCTAAAACATCAAAGATTACACACATATAATAAATGGCCATCAGTGCTGCCATCAATGTGATAATGCTGGCTTTAAGGGGGTACTACACCCTGTGGTAAATTTGTGACTATTTTTGCATTTTTCTCAAAAAATAATAACATACTGGTAACAAAAGTGATGTATATTATTGGGGCAAGGAATCCAATTACTATACTGAAATTTCAGTGACTCAAGACAAACGGTTCAGTATATATGATAGGAAAAGAGGTACATCGTTGCGGTACCTTATTTCTTATCATAATTAACAAGCCACTTGTCTTGGGTCACTGAAATTCTAGTGTAGTAATTGGATTCCTTGCCCCTATAATATACATAACTTTTGTTACCACTGTGTTATTAGATTTTGAGAAAAATGCAAAAATAGACACAAATTTATCGAGGGGTGTAGTACCCCCTTAAACATGGACTGTAGAAATAAACAGTCCATGTTTTAAATATTATTGACAGCCTACTTACAAAAATTTGTTAGGGAATGAGAGCAAAATATATTCTGTAATTACACTAAAAATTCCCCAAGGTATAGTTTTGAGCATATTTTCATATTATTTCTTTACATGTGACCAGTTATATTTGCCAATATCTCGATATGAACTCTTCGAATGAATGAATGAATGAACAAACAAATGAATTCAGAGTGAATGAATGTATGCATAGTTGTATACACATTTTGTGTGTGTGGGTGTGACGTGAGTACATTTACAGTAGGAGGACATTTTTAATAAATTAATAAGTAACATAATAGATTGTTTGAAGAAATTTGTGTAAAATATGCTAATTCATGTAAATTTAAGCTAATTATTTGAGAATAAAGCTAGATATTAATATTTTATGCTTTATTCCGTAAAATGAATATATACACATTATTAATCATTTCACCCTGACAACTGTCCCGAATAGTGAACCAAAATGACATTTTTAGTTAACTGTTATAATCGAAGTGCATGTTGAATCAAGAAATACTGAGAATGATCTCATCAGGAAATGGAAGGTGGAAATGGAAGTTGCTGTTGTAACAATAATAAAAATCACACAAGGCAGCCTTTTGAGATAGATCACTGTGTGATGTACTTGATTTACACATAAATAGTTAGTCTACTTTATAGCCCCTTTTTGAAATTTATATATCAACTCATCTCACATTGATACAAATGCAGACCGAGAACTGCTCCCATCCGAAAACTGATGCCTTGTTTTGTCACTGGGGTTTGTTTTATGGAAGGGCATAGCTGGCATGAATTGGTTATCAAAAAGGGACTACAAAGCAGTCTAATAAATAGCGTTGCCTAACCTCTGCTTTTTCCCCCGACTATTCGGCATGAAATAGTCGTGACTAGTCGCAGTCGACTATTGATATGACTTTTTGGAGGTCAAAATTTGAGTAAAAACTTGAGGTCATATTCAAGCCCAAAATGCACAAATCAACACGTGTAAGGCATGTTTAAGAACGAGTGACACCGGCTAGAACTTGCTTTTACTTGTTCTGGTATTTCAAAATTATATACAAACAGTGAAATTGACTACGCAAGAGTGTTAACAACTGAACATTAATCATCCTCTTTGTCAATGGAGCTTCTATTAGGTGATTAAAATGTCTTGAAAACACAATAGAAAGTTGTTATTAGTCGACTATCACCAAATTGTAGTTGAAAGTTGCACCCGACAACGACTATTGGTGACATAGTCGTGCAGCCAATAAACAGTCAGTCAGCTTGTCATGTTGATTGTTAATTTAAACAAAATGTCATGTGATAGGCAATAAAAATTCATGATTGTCATTTGGTATTAAAATATAGATTTTGCCAAACAAAGCATACAACTTCATTTTCATTTTATCATTTTGCAGCATGGAGTCACACACATACCAGTATCTCAAAATTCAATGAAATTTTCAACATTGTAAATGTCTTCTACTAAAATGGTCAAGAATACATGATGTGGTTGACAAACTGAATTGTGCATGTCGCTTGATTCAGTAACAAATCTACTAAAAATAGCAGTAATAGGTTTGCAGCCATACATATTATGCGGTGCAATGAAGATTGAATGGAAGTTGACTATGTACTGATAATTCATGAGATACATTTGTATGTGACTGTCATGAGCATTAACAAGCTTACTACTAGCTTTTCTTGAGGCTCATTTAGAAATCATGCATGCAACATTTCCACAGATCAGAGAGGGAGGAAGGAAGGAAGGACTTCATTATTATGACATGTTAATAGTGCTTCGAGTTCAAATCCCATAAGTTAATGATTGAAAAAACATGATAAAGACAATGAACGATATTTTATTGTTGACTTGTCAGCTTGCATAGAAGATAATAGACTTTTCTCATTAACTTCTTAACTTGTAGTGATTCATTTAGTTATCTTGCAATCTGTCATTTTTGCCAAGAAGTTTCATCACTAATTGCATAATTAAATTATGAATCATTCACAATTAATGTGAAGAATAAATGTTGTGATTGGCTTTAATGCGCACAGTTGCACCTTAGATGTCAGCTGCAAGACCTTAAGGTGACGCAATCTTTTGTTGGTCGAAGCAACCAAAAACAAATCGATTTTCATTGTCTAAATCAATATACGAGGGCGGTCAAAAGTTCAGAGAACTCGGTATGCTACTTTGTCGCATACGGTATTGAATTTGGTCTCATTTGAAAGCTTGTTCCTTCAAAACATTACTGCAAAGATATTGTATTTTTGCATCACTGTATATGGGCAGGACACTCTTCAGAGGAAGCCTACCTCCATGATTTCACAGGTACTACCAGAAGTGAATACAGGGTCATCATGGAAATTACTCCCGAAGGTGGTGAAAACGCAAATAAACTTTAAGAATGATAGAGTTGTTGTAAATGATAATGAAGTCCTTGTTATTCAACAGCAACGAAATGGTTCTTAGAGTTCAAGAATGGAATGAGCGTCCTTGAAGATCATCCAAGGTCCAAAAGACTTGCTGACGTCACCACTAATGATATACGCGCTGGTAAAGTGGCATTGATAATGAATAAAGAACCAAATAAGAAAGATGAGGTAGCCACAAAATATGACAACTCTGATGAATGGGTTTTCAATATTAATCCATTAACATTTGGGTATTCCAGGGTGTCTTCTAGATGGGGTCCCGAAATCTTCATGCACAAAATTGATACCAGTTGACATATTCAGGTCCACACCTTCTATATACTTAGAATGAGGACCAAGGCAAGTTTAATCTATATGTGGCTAAAGGTGATAAGGCATACATTAATCACTGGAATTATGAGTGAATTTAGTGGAAGCACCTGGATCTCACACCCCTAAGAAGATCATCACTCGGTCGCCGTAGTACAAGGTCTTCATCGCAGTTTCTGCGATCCAGGGATAGTCTTGATGACAGATCATTTGCCAAATGAAAGTACAATCATATGCATATATCATACAATTTCGATAGCAAAATTGAGGCAAGCCATCATGTGAAGAAGGTTGATGGTAGGAATGTGGCTGTTCTCGGATTGTGTCCTGTACGCTATTCTTAGTTTGTCAAGCTGCCATTCACGACAGAGGGGTCAGTTAATTAAAGTAACCATATTGTGGTTCAGGCATGACCTCCAGTTAGTGAAACCTATTTTAGAATTTTAAGCCCTACCTTCATAATATCAGGTTTGCTGGTGATTAATGCTGGTGAGCCTTCACTGAAGAGTGGCTCAAGGAGCTTTCGGAAGACTTCCATTTTGTTGACATAGAAGGTTTCAAGAAAAATTGCTATGGGTACATTAACGTATGTAGTGACCATGCTAAAGAGAGAGATAGAAAGAATTTGGCTAGTACTCTTTCAAGTACCTTGTTCTACGAACTTATTGACCGCCCCCTCGTATTATTGAAAAATAACACTTTAATGTTTTGCAAAAGTTCATTCTACAAATCATATACTTTGAAAACTTGCTTGATTTATTGTTGTTAATGAGTTACGTATGTTTTACAAAAGTGTTGTTGTTTCAGCCCTCTTTACAACATAACTCAAGAACCACAGGACCTACAAAAGTATATCTGCCACGGTGACATATGAATTCTTCTACACACTCTCTATGAAATGATCGAAGCAACCATTCGCAACAGTTTTAAATAGTTGCTATAACCTTAATGCAAGCCAATTCCCGAAGGCAAAATGCTTTTTAAAAAGAAGTGATTTTTGAGTATCTGCAGGTGATGATCTTTAAATAAAGCAGAAATTGAAGAAAAAAGATGAGCTGAAAATTTCAGTGTGTACATGCAGTGTGTGATCGTAAGCTGAAAAATCAGGTCTTAGAGTGAAGACCCTAAGGAGACAACTTCATGTAAAATGCAGAGGGTTGTTACTTGCACGGAGTAATGTGCTAGCTGGAATTATGCCGAGACAGTTTGTCTCGGAATTTTTTTTTATGAAGCATTGATCAAATGGGTATAATTCGAAGTGGCAGAGTTTTTGTTTTGGTATGTAAATTGTGTGGGGTGGGTGACGTCCTGTTCGATGACCCCCTATTTTTAGTCTGTCGCAAGTTGCATGGCATATGTGTGTCACTCTAAGGGATGTGATTATGATTATTTTGATTGATATTCAATGATCATGATATCTCAGCAAACACAATGTTTAGAAAAATGTTATGAACATATTTAATAACATTTAAATGGCGGGTTAAATGAAGGTCATGAAAACATTTTTGAAACGTTTGTATAAAAACACTACAGCCACACCACAATGTTTTAAAAATGTTGTCAAAATGTTATTGCAAAATATTTTTTGGGAAACAATTTTTGCAAAATATTTTGTCAACACTTCATAAACATGTTTTGTGTCAAGTTTTCAAAAATGTTTTCTGAATGCCATTAAAACATTTATACCCTTAATATTACCCAATATTTAAACATTTTCTGTTTGTGTTTGCTGGGATGGCAGATCAAGATAGATCTAGCATTCTGAACATGCACTAGGATCCACTACATGCTCATCTATCAGACCACAGTTCTTTAACCCCAATACATTTGTCCATTCATTGAATGACCTTTGAAAATTTGGGTTCAAAAACTTATTCACTTCAACTTGAGGTCAAATTTTGCACTATGATTGTTTTATTGAGGCTACTGTACGAAGCCATTAGGATGAGGTTATTGTATAGTCCATAGTGATGTGATAGTTGATATTTTTTTTTGGAAGGACCACAACTCAACACCATATGCATCAAATTTCAAGCCAATATTTGATGGTTGATTGCAAGAAGGTCATAAACTGCTTTGTTACTAGGATGCACTTACAACCTTTTATCATTCAACTGGCAAATCATGTCATGCACATTTATACCTCATTTGTGGCAATATGTTATAGTCCAAATATTGTTGCCATGGAAGTGTGAATGAAAAAGGATACAAATTCAAAGGTACATGGAAAAGCTACTCAAGTCAATGTAGAATATTTGGTTATGGATGACATGCGTGATTGGTATATGGATGACAGCGCTGTAGCAACTAAAGGTAGCGGTAAATTAAAATGTGTTTAAGGGCAGGTCGGAGACATGACTTAAGTTTGCACTTAAATATTGAGACGAACAAAGCTGGCACACAAGAGGAATGGTATGGGTTCTGTAAAGGAGATCTGTCTTCTTGTAGGAGTGTCATTTCTGCCCCATGTGCACACTTTTTTTCAAGATACAAATTTATGAATATTAATGAGCTAAGACAACGGCTTGATTAATTTCCTATATAATCCCAATTAGTATTAAGAATAAGAAGTACATGCAGAATAACAAACATACCACTCGCTTTGGAATTGGCCTCTCTTTTCATTCAAAAATTCATCATGAAAAATTTATCGTGATGTAAATATTTGAAGAACATTTATTGAGCTGCTTTTTAGTTTGACAATTTAATGCTCATGGCTTGAGTTTTGATCTTTCATGAAAATTGTGATGTGATGTGTTTAGAATATAATTTGTACCATCACATATTAACACGTCAGAATGGTTCATTATGGTTGAGACATTTTACCTTTGCCATGGTTGTCACAGATGACCTGTGCCAGTAGATTTGCAGGGGAAAGGAGTGGGGAATATAAATATCTAAATATTTGAAGAACATGTATTAGCTGTTTTTATAGTTTGACAATTTAATGCTCATGGCTTGAGTTTTGGTCGTCCAAGTAAATTGGACAGTTACTTTATGTGATGTGTTTAGAATATTGTACCATCACGTATTAACACGTCAGAATGGTTCGTTATGGTTGACACATTTTACCTTTGCCATGATTTTCACAGATGACCTGTGTCAGTAGATTTGAGGTGGAAAGGAGTGGGGAAAATCCCATCCAGAGTTATTATATCTCATGGTGGCATATTACTTCATAGCAGGATTTCATATTCCTGGAATTGTTCAGTACTGGAAATATTTGAAAAAATATCGTCCATTGTGTGCTTCAGTGCACAAGAACAGCATAATATGTAGGATTTCCTGACAACAGGATAATGTTACAAATCTGTGTTTAGTTGATAAGAAATACGATCCTCTTCATACATGTTGAGGTGATGTGACATAATAGTTGTACCAAACAGTTGTATATGGTTGTATTTTCAAAAACTTGCAAACAATCAATCTGTGCTTTTCTTGCTGGTATCAAACTCTGTTCATGAATACTGTATGCTCTGAATGCTCTCTCAATCTTGTGACGTCAATTATTTGCATTTTACATATACCCTGTGAACTCCCCTACCTGTAGTCATTACCATTGAAAGTTACATAATGTTATTTCATAAACATGATAAACATCCACCCCACCCAGGTGTAATGTGAAGCTGTTAGCAAGCCTTGAAATAAGCGGGCGCGGGGAGCAAATTTGCTCTCGTAAAGCCACAAATTGCTCCTGGTCCTTGTAAAATTCACATGAACCAGGAGCAATTTTAAAAACAAATTGCTCCTGGTTCCAGTTTTGCACTTATGCAGTAGTGCTGGTATTGTATGCAGAAAAGAATTACTATTTGAAAATTGCTCCTATTTCTTCAGAAATTGCTCCTGGTTCTTGTAAAATCACAGTGAACCAGGAGCAATGTTCAAAAACAAATTGCTCCTGGTTCCAGTCTGCTTATTTCAAGGCTTGGCTGTTAGGGGTAGTCACAGTCGTTGTACTGATGAATCAGGCTGCAAACGTGGTTCCGACATATTCTAATAACGGCGGAATAAATGTAAAGCGCTTAAGCCGTTGAGGCTGTTTACGGCATAAAACGTTATATAAATATCTACATTTTTTACATTTATTTACAGTATGAGTTGTTCTGAATTAATATGGGTTTGTTAGTTCAGTTTACATGTCTTACAAGAATCTGGTAAAAATAATCCAGGATGTTAGACACATTCAGTTTGTAATTTGTAGCTAAATAATTTAGACACACATTCAATTCATTGCTAAACATGCTAAATTTTAATATCAATACAGCCTAGTTTTTTATAGTCTCTATTCAATGCACTTACATGTAGGATAAACATCACTTGCCACTTGTCAGTTTTCTAACTTCCCCAGAGTTGCTAAGGAGGGGGGGGGGGAGTTCAAACATGTCAAAGGTTAACAATGTCAATTGGTCATAAAAGCTTTGATGGATGGGGTGTAATCACATGAACATGATGTATGCACATTATGTCAGATGTTGTATAGTTTGCTGTGCAGTGCTGGCAACTGGGTCTGTTGGGGAAGGGGCCGAAAGGTTAACAAGTTACCTGAAAGTACAATTTATAGTGTTGAAGCCATTTTAAAAGCAATGCTTCCTATATGTATAATAAGCTCAGATTTGATGTTACTCTACCAAGGCTGTACTCTGTGCAATGTGATGGATCAATGCTTGAATGAGCTAAATTTTATATCAAGGATCCATGCAATACCCTCTTCCCTATGCACATCAAATTGGGATAAATAGTTAGCAATAAATTGACTCAGATTTTGATGGCATTTCATCAAAAAAACAAAAATCCTGAAATGCTACATGTATTAAACCAGTTTGCAAGAGTCACAAACATAAAATTTGCAAAAATTTCAGCTTATTACTGTATAGTAATAAGTTGTGAGATGTGAGAACTTGAACCATCTTTTTTTAAATTTTTTTTTAGATACAACAATTTGCATATATTTGTAAATTATTTCATTTGATATCATACAATGATAAATATATGTATGAAATATGTAGACTACTAATTGGAAAATCTCTCATTTTTGTTCTATCGTTATAGGTGGCATCCTAACAGGCAATTTCAATGGGCAGAGTGCATCTTCAAATCATTATATACCAAAATCCAGGGTCGTTAAGAAGATTATCAAACCACCAAACCTGAAATCTAAAATAGGCAAACGGCACGCTACTAATGGCTGGAAAGCTATGGGAGAACCAGTGGCTAAACCTATTATATTGTTGGTAAGTCAGAAATAGTGGACAAAATAGCCTCATCTCAGATGGTAGAGTTCAATAACCTCCATTCAACAACAATGGCCTCCATTCAACAACAATGGCATAACATTTGACCTCAAGTTGTGGAGTATGAGATTTTGTTCCCAATGCATACAAAGGTCATTTGATGAATGTACACATACATTGGGGTTATGGAACTATGCCTGGATGAGTGAGCATGTTTAAGATCGTTGTGTGTATTTTTTCGTCATTGTGTCATAATTTCCCAATTGTAATAAGTGAACGACAACAGTGCTCTCTCCGTTGAAAAGTCGTCGTCATGTAGTAATTTGAGTAATCATGTTGTAACAAAGATGAAATGCGGTTATACAGTGACCTTATGCACTAAATTACAATCACGTTTTATTGAGAAATCATCTTGCAACAAAATTCTGGTGATTTTTTACTTTACGACATGATCATGCTAAAAACTGGTCCGTTGATGAAAATTGTCATCATTCACAAATGATGATTCGATTGTAATATTTTGCGGACACAAGCTATTAATGTCATAATATGCTAGTAACACGATTGTAATCGTCGGCGAAAAAAACCACTTGTGTGAACTGGGTAATAGTCTGTCTGATACGTGATATAGCTTGCTGTATACTTCATATACCTCTATGTATCTAGAGTGTCATCGAAGTGACACAGTTTTTACTCCATACACTTCAATATTATAAACTTGTTATGGCTTATTTATATAGTCCCACTGATGATATCCTTCAACAAGTGTACATGTACAGAGAAATATAAGCCCTTTAAGAAATTCTGAACATTCAACATCAATAACCGCAGTCTTAATTTGAGACTACCAGGTACTACAATTCAATGCTTGAGAACAAGAAAAGCTTGCATTCATAACCTCAGAAATACATGTATATAATGCATGTGATCCAATCATATTTTCTACTTTGTTAAGGCACTAATGCAAATGTAGGTCATTAATATCTCACAATTCCAATCTTGCACAAACAAGGGCGCGTCAGTCACCGCGAGGAAGCCCGCGTACTTGTGCATCTTGCATTAAATTTGCTGTAAAACAGTGAACGGAAAATACATTCAGTTGTCTTTTAAACAAAAAATTATGTTATTTTCATGAAACATATTTGGGCAATTCCAAGCAAAAGTGGACATGACTCAAAAAAATGAAATTGCCAATATATATTTCTTTTAACTTTTATATTATTCCAAACAGATTTAAGGTTCAAGTTATAAACTTTTTTCAGCATTTTTCTAACATTTTGGTGTTTTTTTTAAAGTTTCTTTGGAGAGTGTATTTTAAGTGAAAACTCCTGTTCAACTTAGATATTTTCCAAGTGGGCCTATTTTATTAAACATGGGCACTTTTCTTTTAAATTTGATACATTTTATATCTCTGAAATATGGTCTTCAAGAAACATCCAACACATTTTAAATAATCCCCACTATTTTTTTTTTCTTTCATTGCGTTTTCATAGCACTAAATATGGCGAGTACGAGTTACCGAAAGATGCATTTTTGATATATTTTCAAAATGTTGGCAATTTAATTGATGCCACTTATTATTTTCCTTCTACTAGTAGTGCCTTGAGTAAAAATAAGAAATTAATATATACAAAACACTATCCATCAGATAATAATGACCCATTTAAAACTGTAGCACGAGTTACCAGTAGCACGAGTTACCGATGTAGTACGAGTTACCATAGCCCACTTCTCCCTGTACCAGCAAAGGTCATGCAAAATCTACCACTTGGCAGCAATAGAGGATCTCCCAACTTCATGAATATTTTACATTACATTGTACAGTCTCTCTAAAAAAACATGCTGTTTAGCATATATCCCACTATCAATACCTGGTCAAAATGATGCAACCAAAAGTTTTAGCCCTCCACCCCCTAGGATCTAGCCTAAGAACCAATCAATTAATATGGGCCTCATGGAAGAACAGAGGATACCTTAAAACATCCACTGAATGAGTAACCGAGGCAAAAGAAGAAATAAAACAAACAAAATAGATACTGGAAATCCTGAGATTAACAGCCACAGTGACATTGTTGATACTGAGATTTGTATAGTTCTGAGATTTGTTTTGGAAATTGGTTTGTTGTTGAGTGTAATGAGGCTCATTTTTCAGCTTAGTGAAGTGATTGAAATCGGGCAAACTAGAGTATTTGCACCAAGCCGGAAATGGTCTCAACCAAAAGATGACCAAACATTCTGTAACTCAGAAAGCAATTTTTAAAAAACTTACAGAGCAAATAACCATGAACATTACAAGTTTTGTGAGGGAATTTAGAGTCAAATAACATGGAAGTAAAAGTTTTATCAATTGTTGACTGTTCAATTTAACTGTTTAAATTTAAGCCCTAGAATAAAATATCCAAACAGGATCAAGCAAGGCGTATGTAAGGCTGGGATGTTTGTATGTAATGTGTGTGGTACATTGTATGCTGGTACATACACTGAATAGTGTTATTTGTACATAGATGGGTTATTTGGGGGGTTATTTGTACATAGATTGAGTTATTTGATCATTACACCAGTTGTTGAGGAATTGTTAAAAAAAAAAAAAATTGACATTTAGATGAACAATACCATTTTATATATGGCCGGACAAACTGTAGCACGAGTTACCGTAGTACGAGTTACCATGTTTTTTGCCAGTCAATGTAAAACTATGAGGGGCACAACTTTTAAGGTATACCAAAACAAACCTTATTATAGCAATTACTTATCATATAATCAATAAGGCTTTAGTGTTTTTTGTTTTAGCACACCATCAAAATAAAAATGAGTGATTTTAAGCATGTCCTCTGCTCGTAGCACGAAGTTACCGATTTTACAGCTGTCCCATACATACAAAAGTTGATATCCTGAATTAGCAATACTATGAGGATCTAGCCTTGAATGTTGGGTATTAAAATACAAAAAATACAGATTCCAATCAAATCAATTTAAAAGCTGGAGCACAAAGTATGTAAAAGGACGCCATAAAGTGTAGCACGAGTTACCGTGGAATTGCCCATTTGTAAAATAGCAGTAATGAATGACAATAGTAACTTGTTTTATGGTAATTGTTTGAATCAATGAAATCGTTGGGGTTTGTGTTCGGCCTCTGTATTTTCGGAAAATTACCTTAGCCCCAAACAAACCCCTCCGATTTCCCCCTCCGATTGTGAATTCAGGCTTTCTGGTTCTCAACCCTGCATTTTGTGTTATTAAAACTTCAAATGGACATTCAGTATTGTTTGAACCAAAATATTCATTATCCCTCCACCATGTCTGTTTATAATCATGCTAAAGTAATATGCAGGAAAATAGCCGCTTACAGCTATATAGTGACCCATCTCATAACTAACTAATAATAATGTAGCTTATATTCAATGTGAAATCCTCAGCACATGTGACATTGTGTACACAGTGTTACAGGTAAACTGCAACACTCAGGGTTCGCAGGTTTTTGCCAGTTTTTGCCGGCAAAAATGGCAAAAATTAACAAAGTGATTTATAGTTCATTTTTTTCATCTCAAAACAAATTATTAAGTTACAAAAGTAAGTTCCCGAGTGTAACAAGGCCAGAATTTGTAATTATAAAAAATATATTAAGAAATTAAAGGTATGCGTTTTCATTGCTCAAGTGCATTTTAACAGAAATGTGGCAAGTATCAAATTCAAAACTTTTCCATTTCAAGGACTTGATGAGACAAAAAATATGTTGAATAATTCATTAAAAGTTGTGTGTTACTGTTTTTGAGCTATCTGTGCCACTTTTTAATATTTGACTATATGTTAGTTTTTGCCAGTTTTTGCCATATTTGCGGTTTAAACCAGACAAAACTGGCAAAAACAGGTTTTTGCCAGAGTTTTGTTAATTTGCCGGCAAAAACAGTTTTTTGCCGGCAAAAACCGAACCCTGGCAACACTGTAATGTAGTCAAGTAAAATAAATAAGCCTCAGTCAGAGACTACCTCATACTAGACCTGTTAATGGCACATGATTTCTAATTCAACACTGCGTTGAGGGAAAAAATACAACAATGTCGAAACTCGTAATGAGATAAAAAAAATGCTGAAAAAGTCGATAGATAAGCTTAAAATCATGCCCATATGAGTTACGATCACCGACTTCCGGAGTAAACATACTTCCTGGTTCGTTCTTCTTCTGGGTTTGGGTCAACTTTGGGGGGTAATTTTTGAATTTCCGATGAAAACATGATCGTACAGTAAGTTTATTTGGACAAAATAGCGGTCGATCCTTCATGTAATTATTTCGTGTAATCTAATCCTAACTCTAACCCTAATCCTAACCCTAACCCTAAGCCTAATCCTAATCATAACCCTAATCCTAACCCTAACCATAATCCTAACTCTAATCCTAACCCGAAACTAACCCTAACCTTAACCCTAACCCTAACTTTGTGTAAAATTACATGAAGGAATAACCAAAATAGCATGCAAATTTCATTTTTGTTCTTTTTGATGTGTGTGCTAAAGTATCAAAAAAGGACAATTTCTTTTGAAGTGTCGGATTTAGGGCCATATCGACGATAATACGACACATATACGACAGTCGAAAACAGGTCTACATCATACTTAACAAATATGTGTTAATAAATGTTGAAAAGCCCTTCTTACTACAGAAAATAAAATTAAAATGCAGATATCTATATATATTTTATCACTGTGATTTTATCAGTTTGGTGTATGGATGACACCTGGATGGTGAAGTTATCAGTGAAATATTTTGATTGCAAACCAGACACAGACTGGGCATACAGCAGTCAGAAACTTGACTCCTGTTCTTAGCTCCTCGTAAAATGTATGAGCACTGAGGAAGCAATATCTACTAGGTGTTATTGACCTCTGGGATATAACTTGAACAATTATTTTAGTTTGCCCATATTATGCTATCAATTTCAGTAAATAGCCATAAAAGAATATTTAAGAATAAGATTAAGGGAGTTTGATCAGATTGGACTGGACACACCTAAAATTTTATTGACATACTCATCAGGTATGTCGTCAAATAAGGCAACATGGAGCGACTATGTGTCTATTTTAACTGCTTATGGTGATAGCAAGTGAATGATTAATGTAAGAGGACTTGCCCATTATTAGCTTCCATTCATTCTTTTGAATGTATGAGATGCGGAAGCTACACAAGAGTTGATATTTGTATGGGCGGAGCCATAGGCGGAGAGCCATACTTTAATTTTGTTTTGCAATATTTGTTCGCACGTTTAAGGGTTTATCTAGCCACTGTGTAGATTGAAAGTTGCAGGGTATATAGTATGTAATCGAATGAAGAAGTAGATAGATTTTCTATAATAATATGTGTTCAGGAGAGGAGATATTTAACAAAAAACAAAAACACCCAAGTCCGTCAAATGCACGAATAAGAATACGTGTATAGTATAGGCCTATCCACCATTGGGGAATTGCCGCAGCTGATTAGAGTCGTTCATTTCGTGCGGTACATGATTAGAGTCGTTCATTTCGTGCGGTAAATAGCGGGCAATGGGTGTATTTTTTGTTTGCTTTTGTGCTGCTTTTTGGAAACACTCACGTTCGTTAATTTGTTTGCACAGACCTAGTCTCCTACACAGCCAATTTGTGTCGGGCGATCCAAACAAACATCGTGATAGCCACATACAGTCTGGCCGCGAGGCACAGACTATCAAGTGTTTGTTTACCAGTGACCTTCAATAAAATCGATACTGTAGTACAAACATGCTATATACAGGGTGTCCCTGAAAGAACTGTATCGTCAGAAACTTAATTGTTTGGGTATTTTAACGCCACAACTAAACAAAACTATATAATTGGTGTGGTTGATTAATAAATCAGCTATCACATACTTTTTGAATTTTGACAAAAAGACTAAATATTAAGATTAGAAATTTAATAACGTGGCATAATCACTGCGCATCATAATTTTTACTTCATTTACTGTATAAAACATACATCTTTTGACTCATTATGACACCAGATTTTTTTTCTTTTTTGAGAAACAAAAATCCTTCCAAACTGTACATAGAGCCAAAAATTTACAAGATTAAATTTTTTATTTTGGCATAACAATTTAGGGAATTTTGTTTTTGTTTGTTAACGTTTGTTTTAATACGCAATCACTCGGGCACACCCTTTCCAACGAAAAATGAAAACTTTAATCTCAACATTTAATTTTGAGCATGGAGAAAGGAAATCATAATTTCCCTCCTGTTTCTCCCCATTTTCCCCTTCTCCCCATTTTCACCTTTCCACATTTTTTTCTTCTCAGACAACCCTTGTTTACCAAAAGTAATAAATTTATTTAATTAATGACGACACAGCATTCTGTCATCCCTGTCTAGCCCCGCTCCAAAGGTTTGAGTTTCGTTTAGGGGTGAGGGTGTAAAAATACTCGATTACGTTTGTACAAAACCATCGGTCTGAAGAATGTGTCATTATTATTATTATGTCAAAATTTTCAACATTTCATTATTACGTTTCTGGCAGGGAGGGAGGGGGTCGGCTGAGAAATGAAACTAGTTACGTTTATAGGACGTCATCGATCTTTTGGTTTGTTCCTTATAGGGTCTACATGGGTTTTAACAACATGGTGTATCGCCTAAACTTGGTCAGTTGTATTTGTAGTTGATGTTCTTACAGAACTGAATAGATTTCGGGGTTTTCCAAGGTCACCCAGGGTTCATCTGAGGTCAAATGACTAAAAGCTGTCATATGGGCACGAAACTTGGTGGGTATAGTCAACACTTAAGAGTAAAATTTTGGAAGGTCATTTCGGGTCATCCGAGGTCACCAGGGCATCTGAGGTCAAATTACTAAAACTATATATGGGCACGAAACTTGGTGGATATAGTCAACATTTAGAGTCAAATTATTGGAAGGTCATTTCGGTGTCATCCGAGGTCACCTAGGGGTCATCTGATGTCAAATTATTAAAAACTGACATAACAGCATGAAATTTGGTGAGTACAGTCAACATTAAGAGTCAAATGTTTGGAAGGTCATTTTGGGGGTAATCCAAGGTCACTTAGGGGTCATCTGAGGTCAAATGACTAAAATCTGTCGTATGGGCATGAAACTTGGTGGGTACAGTCAACATTGCTAGGAAACTGTCTATACATACAAAAACTTCCAACACACGGCTCGGGTTGTTTTGGTAAAGCAATACCAACACCTGTTGTGAACTCGACACCACAAGGGGATATCCCATATCCCAACCCGTGCTCTGGGCATCTTGTAAAACATAAACATTACACAGCTGTGCGGCCTATTACATTTCCATATTATTTCCTTCTTTAATCACCCCACACTCCCCATCCACCATCCAGGCTTCGCCCATACAGGGTTCTGAAAAGAAACTCACATCTAAACACAACCACTACCATACCATCACCCAACAACCTTACACACCAACCGCGTATGCCGAAAACCGCGCAACCCGAGAACCGCTCTAGTTATATCTAAATTTATAGACAAGGTGCTGGCAATGAATGAGCAATATTGCTTTTTAGCCAGTGAACTGCCGTAATTACCTTTTGCACATTCTGAGATAGAAGTATCAAACAATTGATCTCAAGTAACAAATGCAATTGATCTCAATTAGGGGTTCATTCATATATTTTCATGACTAAACGGTTGTTTATGCCCGAGGGGCCGAGGGCATAAAGTCATGAAAATATATGAATGAACCCCATTCATACATACCAGAACATTTTGTGCTTCTTTATTTCATCAAAATAACGGTTCTTACATTATGCAGACTGGCAGACTGGCAGACTGGGGCAGACTGGCAGACTGGGGCAGAATATGAGACTAGTATCAAAATATACCATTTGGTATACTAGTGGTAGTAATGTCAGGTTAGAACTACCCCTAATGGTGGACAAAAATTATCAACGCCTAGACGTTGATCCACAAGCCTCAGCACACTTTACAGGTTGTCGCTGACCACTATGGCCCCACATCACGTCATACAGGCTCAAATTGCCACAGATTTTTGCAGGTTCTTAAAAATTGGTGTGAAGGAAAGCGAGACAACAAGCTACAACAAATGTCTGACGTAAAATCGATATATGAATACGTATAATATCTGGTAAAAATAGATTATCGCATTTATGTCATCAAACATACGTTAGAACTTAAGGGCTGTGCAATAATTATGAGCCCTGGGTGAGGGTAAAATTCAGGGGGAATTTTTTGGCGAGCTAAAGGGGGGAGCAATTTTGGCAAGCTGAGAGGGGGGGGCAATTTTGGCAAGCCGAGAGGGGGGGCAAGCGATTTTTGGCACACATTCATGGGGCGTCTTTTGAATAAAACGTGCTAAAAAGGCTTAGGAAAACGGTACGGTACTGAAACGCTTTAATATGCAAATTTTCCTGTTCACAAGGCCAAGCAACATTTATCAAGACCATTTAAGGTTTGTAAATTGGGATGTGCAAGGGGAGGCAAAGAATTTTTGGCGGGCGAGTGGGGGGGCAAGCAATTTTTTTTTTTGTTGTTTCGAAATTTACCCCCCCCCCCAACACACACACACTGGGGGCTCATAAATATTGCGCAGCCCCTAAACATTTAAATACTGAAAATAGAATGGGAATAGATTTAAAAAAATACGGTAGATATGTTACCGGGTACATCAAATATTTTACATCGAATAAAAAGTCTGTAGGGTGATAGGGTCACTAATACTATTAAGATTTGACAACCACTTTCCATCCTATTTATCATAAATCTAGGCCACTACACACTATGGACCACAATGACCGCATCCCAATGGCATAGCCCAATAACCTGAATTAAACAATCATAGTGCAAAATTTGACCTGAAGTTGCAGAGTATGAGTTTTTATCCCCATATTTTAAAAGCTCATTCAATGAATGTACAAATGTATTGGGGTTAAAGAACTGTGCCCCTGATAGATGAGCATGTTATGGATCCTAGTGACACTAATTGTATTATCCATTATAATACTAGGAACACAAGAGGATGAATTCCTAGCATGAGGGTCAACCCAAATATATTGCTCAATACAATAGGGGTATTTTGTTAAATAATTGAATTGAATTGAATACATACAATTATTAAGTATGACCTGTTAACATTACAGTTTTATAATGATGGAAAGTATTTCATGAACATGCAACAATCCAGTCTGCCAGTCTGCCACAGTCTGCCAGTCTGCCACAGTCTGCCCCAGTCTGCCAGTCTGCATAATGTAAGAACCGGCAAAATAATAACAAAAAATGCCAAGTAACATCATTAAAAACCGTAAATTTCCTTCGTTTTCCCTACCCCGTGATCGCACATCCGGGCCACCGGGCATAAACGCCGTTTATGCTCGGCTCTCGACCAATCACGCGCGCCGTTACATAGCATGTATGTATGAACAAACAATTCATCTCAACACTTTTTTGCGCTTAGTGCAATTTTTGCACTGTTTTGAACTTTTTTGCAGCTTTGCCCACTTTTTGTCACCGTGCTCAGCAGTAAGCACCTGAATAGAAATAACAAGCTATTCATCTCATCAGAAGTATCACACAATTCATCTCAACAGAAGTAATAAACAATGCATCCCAACAGAAGTAACAAACAATGCATCCCAACAGAAGTAACAAACAATGCATCCCAACAGAAGTAACAAACAATGCATCCCAACAGAAGTAACAAACAATGCATCCCAACAGAACTAACATATAATTTATCTCAACCGATTGGTAACAAACAATTCAGTCAACAGAAGTATCAAACAATTGATCTCAGTAGAAGTAGCAAACAATGCATCCCAACATAAGTAACAAACAATTCATCTCAACAGAAGTCCTGGTGTTATCACTTAACATTGACTATGTGTACGCATGATCGTTCCCAGTTTCGTGAAATCTTACCATTTCATGCTCAATTTACTCCCGGATTTCACTTTTGTGAAACTTTTATGCCTTCCTAATATTCTGCAACTCACTCAGTTTGTTTCTAGGGTTTGTTTACACCGATTACGTCACTAGGTACTTCCCAGCTTGGCCACTGTGTTCTTTGGTGTGTGTTCTTGAAATGTTGAAAAAGGGGTGCTTTTGTAAACGTGTAATTGAAATGCAAAAAATAGGGGTAATTTTTAAGGCTAATTTGTACCCGTTTTTTTGTGTAAAATAGGGGCAACAAATGCTGAAATTGTTCTTGAAACCGCGCAAAATAGGGGAGTATTTTTGACTTTGGGAACGATCGTGCGTTACGCCTTTGAATAGGCATTGACAACACTGTGACAGAAGTAACACACAATTTATCTCAACAGAAGTATTACAAAATTCATCTCAACAGAAATAACACACAATTCATCTCAACAGCAAGAGATTATTTGATCATTATTTTCTAGTCAAGCTGCAATATAGCTTTTAAGGGTGTGGTCCAATTTCCATCATACATTGAGGCCATAAAAAAAGGGAACCATCCCAATATCTGACTGTCTGACACATGTTCCACTTCAGCACTCCTTCAATATATCACCAGGCTGTTTTCTGCCTTGTTTAAACAAGTCCACTAACTTTTCAGCATTTTTTTTTTCAAACACTCAATTTTTTTTTTTTTCATGAGAGTCCATTCTCAAAATATGTGGTACTAGTAGTACCCAACAACATGTGTGGTTAACCAAGTTAGCATGGTTAGTGTTTGTCACAATATTGTACTACTACTCACAATCACATGGAACGCCATTTGTTGCAAACTATTAGTGCGCAGTCATTTACCATTATGACAACACAGGATAATGTGTTCTCATTTTTGCTTCAGATTGGGAAATTATCATTATGGGTAGAATTTAGAAACTAATTCTGATGATTTAATTAGCTTGTACTTTTTAATGCACATCATATTTAGATATAACTGTAAATTCACCATTTTGCAAGGAAGTGTAAATTTATTTACAGCTGTTAATGGTTCTGCCGATATTAAATCTATTTCCATCCAAGTGGCGAATATGAGGAGCCGTTAATTTGATGCAATAATACAATTTACCATACTACTACTACTGAAGCAACATCATAATCATGTTCAATGACTTACAGTCTCTATAGCAGATTCTAAAGGCTCGTTACGACAAAGTTCCTTTCTTTCTGTAAGAATTGATATTTGATTAATCAAAAATGTAGTTTAGAAGTTGACTTGCTATAATATGTGGTGTGATCAACCTATGGATCAGAATGAGGACTATGTGCAATTTTGACAGTGTTCAAAACCGAATCAGTAGTTTTATATAACCTGAACAGTTTAATTATCCGCCAGATGAAAAGTTAAAAAATATTTACTTTAATTTATTGATCTACCTAAATGGTTGCAAACATGCAGAAATATATTGTATGTTCTGAAAAGTCACCTCTTCAATTATTGGAAACAAAAGAATCTACCTGTTTGAGATGTATTTCAAAATTGATTGCCCAGACACATGACACATCATCACACATTTTTGTTTGGTTGTGTCATCTATATTCAATTTTTGATAATATGTGCATTGTACACACTTCCTGGAGACTTGATACAATGTACTATTGCATGCAACTTTGACAGGTGAAATATCTATTGATGAGGCTGAATTGACTGTAATTGAAGAAGTCATTGTATCATTCTCAACAATTAATGAGTTTTCAAATTGCTTTACAAAAAAACCCAATCCTTTTGTTTTACGGATTTATTTAATGTATGCAGAGTGTGGTTTTCGGTATTTCTAAGGTCTATTGTCAATTCACCAAATTGTATCTACTGGTGTTTACACTATTATAAGAAAATGAATCTTGAAACTAAATTTACAAATCCTTCCTCCTTCAAAAAGACACTACTTTGGTAGTTTAAGGGGGGTACTACACCCCTGGCCAATTTAATGCCTATTTTTGCATTTTTCTCAAAAAATATAGCGCATTGGGGACAAGTAAGATATGTATATTATAGGGGCATGGACTACAACTACTGCACTGGACATTTTATTTCAGCACAGACAACAGTTGTGGAGTTACAGTCAAAAATGAGGGAAAACCAATATTTGATCAATAAATCAATAACTACTTGCCTTGAGTTGCTGAATTTTCAGTACAGTAGTTGTAGTCCTCGCCCCTATAATATACATCTTACTAACACCAATGTGCTATAATTTTTGAGAAAAATGCAAAAATAGGCACAAAATTGGCCAGGGGTATAGTACCCCTTAACATTGATGTTGGTTTTGGAAGTTATTTTGATTTCCCATACGATCTTTGTGGTCATTGTATATGTGCATACAAGTTCAGGTCATGGAAAGCATTTCAGTTTTGGAGGTTCAATTTTGTCCTTTTTGTGTGACAAAGTTTGCTTTGCATTTGTTTGATCTTTGCTATCAGAAAGATGTCACTAAACTAGCCAGATATATACTCCACTAAATTGCTTTGTCATTCAATACTGCAGTGCTTTTCATTCCAGCATATTATTACCATACAGAGGAACCATTGGTAATGATGTAAGTGTTCCAATGAGTGTAGTGGTCACCTTCTATTCTCAAGCATCTCTTCTAGTCAGAGTGCAAGGCTCAGGGCATATCATCTGGATTGATGACGTTCTCCCCAATATATCTCGGACAGTGTTGGATGAAATGGCCATTCCCCAAGCCCCACACAGTCCCTCCCACTGTCTATCAACTCCTGTTACTATGAACAGATCCTCTACTAGTACTACGATGAACAACATGTCAACTCCCCATGCTCAGTGCCATCTTCAAGATGAACTTATCGTGCAACTCATGATAGCTTCCAAACTAAATGGAAAGTATGAAGCGGAAATTGCTACACTTCAGACAAAACTTTCAGAACTTCAAAGCGAGAACAAAGAAATGGAAGCTAAATTCTCCGTAGAAAGGCAGGAACTACTCAAACAAATTCAGGAATATTCAAATAAATCTACTTGCCAAGTACCGGTACACACAAAAACCACTCGCAGTACACATAGCTTCAGAGACAGTGTTCTAAACAATAATGAATGGCCATCACTACCAAATCGTGAATCTCAACAGTGGACATTAGCAACAGCCAGATCTACACCTAAACCCAAAGGTTCTCCAGTCCCGTCAACAACAGCCAGATCTTCGCCCAACCCCCAAGGATCCCCTGCCCCACCTATACCTCTAGCAAATAGATTCAGCGCATTATCAGCAGATGTGCTTGATACTGACACATTAAACTCACAGCATGATGAGGGTACTACCCCAAAACCAACATCACAGACACCTCAGACTCAGAGCCCCCATGGAATGAAACCAAAGCGGCCTAAAGTTATAATAATGGGTGATTCTATCTCAAAGCGGATTGATAGTAAGCGATTGCTAAAAACGCAGATGTTTCAAATCTCAGCGAGAGTGGGCGCCAGATCGAGCAAGTATCTGAGGATATTATCAGACATCAGTCAACTATTTCTACAGCGGACTCTTTAATTATTCATGTCTCAACCAACAACTTACAACGCGATAATCTCGACCAGATTCAGGGAAAGCTAACAAAACTACAGAACACAATCAAGTCCCATGTAGGTAGGGAATGTGAAGTAGCAATGTCATCTGTTATTTCAAGAAAAGATGAACATGCGCCTAAAGTTGGCCCAGTCAATGATATTATCAACAAAATGTGTGATAACAACCGCTGGACTTACATTGACAATTCTTCGGGTACAGACTTAGGTCAGGACAAACTTACCCCAAATGGTCGTGGTATTAGCTACCTATCTCGGCACTACCAGGATTTTTTAAGGTGTGTTCACCCACACTTATTTCCTCGAACAATTTATCCAAGATGGGTAACTGCTCTAATGACTTAAACAACTCAATGTCTGGTATTTCACCTAATGATTATGTGGAAAATGATAATGATAGTTCTTTTTACTGTGATGATGTTAATGTCTCTGATGATACTGTGGTTGATAATGACCATTCTTCAAAACATGTTAATGTTAATTTTAAGAACACAGATAATTACACTAATAATGTTTCCTCCCACTCTTGTGAAACATGTCATTCATCATTTTCAATTTGTAAATGTAATCGTAAAAGCAATTCAGAGACCTTAATTGGGAAATCTGTCACCATTACTAAATTATCTCAAAATAATGTTGGTACATCTATTTGTTCTGATAATATTTGTTCTGGTACCGACACCAATTTATCTGCTCATGATCACAATATAAGTGTCAATTCTTCTAGTAATGTTTCTAAAAATGATTGTATTAGTGTCAAAAATTCACTAAAAACCTCCACCTGTGGGGAATGTTTTAAGAAGGTATTTGTAAACAAATCATTGTCTTGTTCCCAATGTTCTCTTGACTTTCACTATGATTGTACTGATATTGACCAAGTTAATTCTATTCACCACTCAAATTGGCTTTGTAATTCTTGCTTCACCAAAATTTGTTTAGATGAACTTCCTTTCAGTGAGGGCCAATTTATTGATCTTAAGTGTCATTTGAATAGAGGTTTAAAAATTTGTCACATTAACATTCAGAGTCTCAGATACAAAACAGATCATCTTCAAATTTTTCTTTTCACAAATAATATTGATATCTTATGTGTCACTGAGACATGGTTAACACCTAATATTGATGATAATGAAATTGTTATTGATGGATACAATTTATATAGAAAAGACCGTGTTGGTATGGAACATGGTGGTATTGTTGTGTATATAAGAGAAGGTATTGATTACAATGAAGAGGTTAATATAAGTATTGATAATGATGTTGAAGTGCTTTTCATTGAAGTTAATTTGCCTTGTACTAAACCAATTCTGCTTGGTACTGTTTATAGACAGCCTAGTTCAAATGCTGAGTATTTAACTAAAATTGATCTTGTATTACAGAATGCTGTGGCTAATTATAATGAGGTTATAGTTGTTGGTGATTTTAACCTTGATTTATTTAAAAGTAACTTTTCCAAAAAGGTTAAAAACTTGGCTAAGAATTCAAACTTTACTCAATTGATCACTGAAGCTACTAGAATTACTCCTGAAACAAGATCTTGTTTAGATCTTGCTTTTGTAACACACCCTGACATGATCACTGCTCATGGAGTACATCATCTTGGCTTGAGTGATCACTCATTGATTTTTTTTTTTTTTAAAAGTAAGAAAATTAAAAACCCTCCTAAATTAATTAAATCTCGCTCATATAAAAATTTCAATGATGTCGATTTTATTAACTCACTTAAAAATAAAGACTGGGATATAGTTACTAGTTACTCAGATGTTGATGCTGCCTGGACAGTCTGGGTTGATATGTTCAACGAGGTATGTAATAATCATGCCCCAATTAGGGAAAAGAAGATTAGAGGATATCTCCCTGAATGGGTAACTACTGACTTCCTGAAACTTACTAAAGATAAAGAATTCTATTATGATAAAGCTCATAAAACTAATGATCCACTTGATTGGGATAAAGCCAAAACTCTTCGCAATAAAGTCAATAACTTACGCAAAACTCTTAAGAAAAATTACTACAACACAGAAATTGAAAATAACTTACACAATTCTAAGAATTTATGGAAAACCATTAGGAAGGTTATTCCCAGTAAAAATAAGAGTTCAGTAGCTAACATTAAAGTTAATGATAAAGTAACTACTAATGATAATGATACTGCAGATGTTTTTAATGATTACTTTACTACTATTGGTTCTAACCTAGCTAGTAAATTCAATTCTCATGATGAAGATAATATTCAAGCCAATAATTTGTGTGTCGATCATGATTATAATGGTTATAAATTTAATTTCTATTGTATCTCTGCTGATTATGTTTTTGATCAAATATGGAATTTCTCAAATAACAAGTCTCCTGGACTTGATGATATTGATGTCAAATTATTAAAAACTGCAGCTCCTATTATTTGTAAATCACTAGCGTATATATGTAATCTTTCTTTAGCTACTGGTATTTTTCCTTCTGATTGGAAAAATGCAAAAGTTGTTCCTATTTACAAAGCTGGTTGTAAATCTAATGTTGAAAATTATCGTCCAATTTCTGTACTAAGTATTGTTTCTAAAATAATTGAGCGTGCAGTTCACGATCAAATGTACTCTTATTTGTCTGTAAATAATTTTCTTAACCCATCTCAATCTGGTTTTCGTTCTCAATATTCAACTGCAACAACAGTTATTGATGTTGAAGATTTTATTCTTATGAACATGGATGAGGGAAAGGTAACTGGTGCCATATTTCTTGACCTTAAGAAAGCTTTTGACACTGTCAATCACAGTCTTCTTCTTAATAAGCTCAAGATATTTGGCATCAGGGACATTGAACTCAACTGGTTCAAATCTTAGTAGTAGTAAGAGTATGAGCGGCGTGAGCCGCGAATATTCTTACAAACTAGTAGCACCCACCAAAATGCTCTTATATTACGGAGGTGTGCTCTAACCAACTGTCCTGGTCTCAAACTTGTCATCAACTCCAATTTGTTTATCTATAAACCTGTCACCAATTCCAATTCCTTTACCTTTGACAAGAGTTGATCTATATGTAGGGTCAAGGCAGATAATTGGGGAAATCATTTTATGGGTCTGAAGGAGCAAGGTAGATGGTCATTGTATGTGTCTGGATTTATAGACTGGTTTTGACAGTTTGTTATTAAATGTGTAACAGCCTTGATTTCTTCCTGCACATTCATTTCCCATTTTGCCTGCTTTCCTACCTTCCTCCTTTTTTCTTTCTTCATTTATTTTCTTTCCTATCTTTCTTTCTTGCTGTTATTCTTTCATTCCTTCTGCTTATGCATTTCTTTCTTTCCTTTCATTCTTCCTTTCTATTTTCTTTCTTTTTTTCTTAATGTTACTTCTTTTTACCTTCCTTTCAATTTTCTTTCTTTCTTTCTTTATTCCTTTCTTTCTTTCTTTCTTTTTCTTTCTTTCCTCAGCTTCAATCATAGGCCTTCATATTGTGATGTTTCAAACATCAGTCAAATATGGTACATATCTGTTGTCACTACTACTAATTGAAAGGTGGTGTCTTAACAAGAATGATCTGGTTAGTTTTATATGTGAGGTGAAGGTCAGAGTAGTTGTCTTTGCAAATCCAAAATATTGGGTATTGGTTTTGCACCTACCTATGTTTACAACATCAATCTGTCTCAAAAATCTGTTATCGGTCAAGTATGTCACATATCTGTTGCCACTTAGTGCTCTAATTGAAAGTGTTCTCCTATAGAAAGTTCTCTTCCAAAAAGACAATGCACAGTTCATATTGCATTGTACAATTTTAATATGGGAAATTATAGCACTGCTGGAAAAGGGTACGGTGTGCTACTATCTCAAAAATAGAATGCAGTCTGTTAAAGTAGGTAGTTCATTATCAGATTTAAAACCAATTAACATTGGAATTCCACAAGGATCTATATTAGGTCCTTTATTATTTATTATTTTGTAAATGATCTGCCTGATAGTGTTATATGTAAAACAGTAATGTATGCTGATGATACTTCATTGCTTGTTAGCTCATCAGATCCTCTATGTCTTCAAAACAGCCTCAATCTTAACATGTGTAAAATTGCCAGCTGGTTTAAAAAGAACCACCTCACTCTGAATATCAGCAAAACTAAATTGATGCTTTTTGGTACTCCTCAAAATCTCAGTAAGTACCAAAATATTTCTTTAATTTATGATGGTGAGATTATTGAGAGGGTTGACAACTTCAAATATCTTGGAATTATTTTTGATAGTCACATGACATGGTCACATCATATAGATTTAATTGCTTCCAATGTCTCTAAACGTTGTGGTGTTATTCGTCGTGTTAAATATTATCTTCCAAATTATATTCTCAAAAAGCTTGCTGATTCTCTTGTCATGCCACATTTTGATTATTGCAGTCATGTCTGGTCCAACTGTTCACTCACTCTTTCAAGCAAGTTACAAATTCTCTTGAACAACCTTGCTAGAATTATTCTTTCTGCTGATATCAGAACTAATATTGATTCGATGATGTCTTCTCTCAAGTGGCTCAAACTAGATAATAGGTGGGATAACCATATTCTTATTATGTTATATAAATGCCTTACTGGTAGAGCTCCTGATTATCTTTGTTCCAAATTTTCATTTACCAAATCCACTCATGATCATGTCACAAGAGGTACTTCCTCCAATTCACTTGTTGTTCCTCAATTTAACAATAACTCTGGTAAGAGATTGTTTCAGACGAGAGCAGCAAATCTGTGGAATAGTTCTGTTGATGTTGACACTCGCACTAATTATATTTCCTTGAGCCTAAGTGAATTTAAATCAAGAGCTCTCACAAACCCCACTGTTCATTGATTTTTACTTTTGTATTAATTTTCTTGATTCTTGTAATTTCATTAGTATATTGTACATGTATATTTTTCTTGTAATATTTATGTAATATCAATGTAAATTACACCCTGTATGTCACAGGGCCTCTAAGAATAGCAGTGCCTTTACACTGAAGGAGCTACCCTGTATAAAGAAAGTTGAAATAATAAATAATAATAATAATATCCCTGTTCATGCAATTTCATCATGTAATAACATTGCTATTACATGACCAAGTTGCACTTACACTTCCATATGTAATGTATTAGAATTGATAGGTAGTATAGACGAATCCAACGAACCAAGTCATGGTCAGGATTTGGTCAGCCATTATTGGGTCCCCGCAGCACCAAACTGGTGTTGTAACTGCCCAGTTGGGTGGATTAAAGCCGCTTAAAAATTGATGCTAGATTCTTTTGTGTTGTAAACTGTCATCTTTTTTTTGTCTACGTGTAACATGGGTGATAGAATGCAGTTTAAAATACCCTCCAAGGCCGCATCATTTCACATTTTAGGTGAGATTGACGGGGACCCAGCTTTGGCTGCCATTGAGGTGTAGGAATGCGTGAAATTGCATTCGTCTCTAGGTATTTTTGTGTTACATTCTTTTGTTATTCAGAATCAGAACCTAACCTAGATTCTGCAAAGCTAATCCATATCACACAGCAGCAACATGGCAGTCTATTTGAACATATTTCAACAAGTACGATTTTTCATTTAGAAAAGCAGTAAAAATTCACAACAAGATCGCAGCCCATCCATGATATGTGAGGTATATTAAAGATCAGGCAGAAGTGTACTTGAATGATGAATCTAGAATCCTTAAGGGGACTGATCTTTCAGCAGATTACTTTGGAATCTGGAGGATTGATAGCATAATTGGGCTATTCCACTTAAAATCCACACTACCCTTGTGGAAGATTTTGGAAATATCTTCCACAGTGGGAGTATGTTTTTCAAATGTAATTGGTCAGGGTTAATCATTTTGAATCTCAAACTCTCCCTGTATTATGTCTTTACCTATATATCTTCCACAACCGGAGTGAGTTTTTCAAATGGAAGTTTTACCCAATTGTCTATTCTATTCAAAACTCTTACTCTCTCTGTGGAAGACTTTAGCTAAATCTTCCACAGGGGTAGTGTGGATTTTAAATGGAATAGCCTATTATCATTGATGATTATTCCATACCATCATATATTTATTCCATAGGAATTATGCAGTAGTGCTCTGAGAATTAGTTCTGTTAGAAATTTTTGTGATGTTTTTATGTTAGATAAATAAATAAGACTATTTGAGGTAAAGAGGTTGAATTATATTATTTTGCAAATCAAGAAAACATCTATAATAGTTTCATCAATCTAAATCTGATCAGTTTTAAGTGAAATTTGAGCATCACAATTTTGTCATGTGGCTTATTCTTCATGAATTTGATGCACACAAAATATAGTTCGAAGTATTTCAATCGTTGTGGAGAAATAAATGTGTAAATATCAGTACTCCAACTAGACTCTACAATATATATCAGACCAGCAACATCATGGTGGAAAATGAACTGCCTTAATGTTGTTTGTTGTAAAAGATTACCAAAATAAAAGCCAAGAACTTGAAGTGGCCAGTGTGTATTTGAAATGACATTTTACGAGCCAATTGAATTTAAAGCATGTCATTTTTTTTTTTAAATTTTTCCCTCCAACCTTTTCAACATCTAGCTACTAGCTAAGATGAATTTATTCTTTTGCATGAAAGGTTAACATGGTAATACCCACCATGTCTGCAACATAATACTAATGCGAATATACAGTCTGAAGATGGGGAGTTGCGTAGGTATAGCAGGCTTGATCAGCACTTCAATGGTTGTGTATAATGCAACAGACTCGCTGTTATTTCAGAATAGAATTATTACATGATCACACTCGTGGCCAGCTCCTTTCACACCCCTGGAGGGTGTGTTGTGTGTACTCCTAAATGGCACCTGACAAGCTAATGCTTCCTTGTGTTGCATATCCCTACCCCGCATTGCACAATTAAGGGGTGCATTCAACATGTATTTGCATGTTGAAGATAATGTCACCCTATGCGAGAACATTTTTTAAAGCATGGTTGCAGGGCCACATTTGATGAAATGGGTAGCACAGTCCTACTTAAAACTTCTTCAATTTCATTCATGTGTGACATTTCTTTAAAACATAGCAATCATGGAAACGGAAGCAACTAAAAAAATAACCTGTGCCATGCAGACTTAAACATTTTTCCTGTAATTTCATTGGTTCTTGCCCGTGTTATATGAGACCAATCGGACAATAGAGCACACCTGGGTGTGTATTGAACTGCACAGGAGTGTGTATCGTTTGCATTGCACATAAAATAGTATGCGCACAGTGATCTTGCGCAGTGTGATATTTTGCGTCCCTGTGAAGTCGATGGATTCGCCAAATTCATGCACAGGAATGAGTAAATTTTTGGCCCCCACATATATATGGGGCTTATAATGTTATCGCCCAGATGGTTGTTTGTTTGTCCGGGAAGCAAATTCATTAATCCACTGTGCAGCTCCAACACAATAACCAATCAACTTCATTATTATGTTTTCAGGGTTATTAGGAGTTAAGAAATCCTACTGTCTGTTCAATTAGCTTAGATTCTTGAATTTTTAAGATATTTGAAAAAATTAAAAAATGCTGCCAAAGTCATCAAAGAAAAGTGTTAGCACAGCCTTAGACCCAACGTGATTTATACTTTTCAAATTCCCAAGTTCAATTTAAAACACGATTTCTTTTCAATTTTGCCTCATTTTAGGCAGTTACTTGGGTCCACCCAAAGGGTTCGCGACCTTTTTACAAATCGAGTGGGACGGTCCATTCTCAACTTAGGGCATAGACCCTATCCAATATAGCAAAACAACCTGTTCACCAATCTGTCCTGTCATTTCAATAGAGGCCTTGCATGTGACGTATCATCCCGTAAATATGGCGGACTACTCAAATGCATTCAACAAAAGCATGATTGCAATCTACCGTGACAGTTCGTCTCACACACATAACCCTGCACTACGATCAAATAGGTTGATGACAACATTTGATTGAATGAACTGCACTCCGCCATAACTACGGTGAAGGACACCGGTTCAAATCCTTTGTTTGGAGCCAGTCGATAAAATGATGCAGGGCCTCTATTGTTATATCGTTCCGGTTATTGGATAGGTTCTATAGGTGATGATGGTCCACCTGTTTTTGTTACACGTAAATTATATGGCGCGATTACGTTTTATGCATAACATTATTCTGAGCATTATTTTTTCCTAAACATTTTTTTCCATATTATTTCAACTGGTTTACAATGTAAATTGAGTTTTGTTTAATACCATCATTCCTTCCCAAGAATCAGCATTCGCTTGACATTTTCAGATACAGTGACTTTTCAAAAATTGCTTTCTGTAACCTGATTATTTTGAATAATATTTTCTTGTACAAAAGTTCTTTTGTCCTTCTCATAGTTTGTATTCAACAAACAAAACGAAATAACTAATTGAACATAAATGTGTAGTTTTATAATAGGCCTAAATGCCTACACCTTCTCAGATCCATTCGCAAAATAAATTCGCAAAGGAAATAAATAAATAAATAAATAAATAAATAAATAAATAAATAAATAAATAAATAAATAAATAAATAAATAAATAAATAAATAAATAAATAAATAAATAAATAAATAAATAAATACGCAAGGCATGTATTTATATAAGCTGGGTCTATTTTAGAAAACTTACATGTAGTTCATAAATAATAAGGTAATGTTTCAACAGTAGGATTTCAACACAAATCTGAAATAGGCCTACTGACAAATATAGCTATTTTGCTGGACAATTCTTGATGCGGATGGTCGAATAAATACTATCTCAGCGCATTGTGACATATCGTCCGGCGTCCCCATTGCTCTAAATGGATTGATTCAAAAAGTTTATGGTACCCGACGCTCTACGGCTTGTTTTGAAAATATCGCGGGAAAAGACCAAAATTGAAAAGAAATGGGGTTTTAAATTGAACTTTAGAATTTGAAAAGTATAAATCACGTTAGGTCTAAGGCTGTGCTAACACTTTTCTTTGATGACTTTGACCGCAATTTTGTATTTTTCAAATATCTTAAAATTCAAGAATCTAAGCTAATTGAACAGACAGTAATAATGATAATATTGGATGGCTTATTTCGCATGATACCATAACATATCGGATTCGTCATACAAATATCGAACTCGCTGTTGGCTCGTCCGATATTTTTATGACTCATCCGATATGTTATGGTATCATGCTCAGCCATCCAATATTATATCAAACTTGGTACGGTGATAGGGTATGGTGGCCTCATGTGCTGTATTGTTTTGTGTCACATTATTTGCATATTTATGAATATTAATGACCACATTTGCATATTTGGCCTACATTTCCGTTAATCCACTCTCCAATGTTATCGCCCAGATGGTTGTTTGTTTGTCCGGGAAGCAAATTCATTAATCCACTGTGCAGCTCCAACACAATAACCAATCAACTTCATTATTATGTTTTCAGGGTTATTAGGAGTTAAGAAAACCTAATAATGATAATATTGATGGCTTATTTGCATGATACCATAACATATCGGATTCGTCATACAAATATCGAAATTGCCGTTTGCCCGTTCGATATTTTTATGACTCATCCGATATATTATGGTATCATGCTCAGCCATCCAATATTATATCAAACTTGGTACGGTGATAGTATATGGTGGCCTCATGTGCTGTATACTTTAATGTCAAGTCATTTGCATTTTGATGAATATTTCAATATTCATAAAATGAGCTCATTTGCATATTTGGCCTACATTGTCATTAATCCACTCTGCAGCTTAAATGCAATCACCGATCAACTTGAAACTTGGTCTTGTGATAGTATTCTTTATATTTACCAACCTTTGTTGTGTGGGCCACCTTAATTACGAACCGCGTAATTCTAGTATATAAATAGCCATAAAGAGGTTGTATACATGTATACAAATTGCAAACATTGAATGTAATTACTGGTGATCTGTTTAAGAATGAGAATAAAAGTCCCGGATAAAAGTATTATTCTGAGACCCAGCTGTGTCTCTATTGCCTGATATAACACAGATATAGCATCATTTTTGCGTGGAACAACTCGGCTTGCCGCCTCGTTGTTCCACTTAAAATAATGCCATCTCCCATGTTGTCCCAGGCAGTAGCGACACGGCTGGGTCTCAAAACAATACTTTTATTCCTTAAATATTGATTTGATCTTCAAAGTTTACTGACATTTAGATGTCATGCAATATTTTGCCTTCACAAGACACTAGAACTAGCAATGCTTTCCACAAGGACTCTTTGATTAAAGGTCTACCAGTTAAGATTTTAGGGTTATACTAAAATGCAGTAAACCTTTGACGAGCGCGTATTGTAAGGATACATCGCGTATTTACTGCGTTGCACGCACTTGTCTCTGATTGGCTGCTAAGGCAATATGTTGTTGCTGAGTGGAAATTTATGAATGAACTGTGCACCGTACGCGTTGTTAGCGCCGAATTTGCAACATCACGGTAGTCGCGCTCGTCAAAGGTTTGCTGCATTTGACTATAGGATTACTTTTGGCAGAAGAATGTATTATCAGGATGTTGATTTAGGATATTGGGATATGGCTTCAAATATCAAAGAAAGAAAGATGTAATCAGCAAAACTTTTAATGAAATTCGATCTTTTCTTTGGTCATGGTGAAAACGTTATGGGTAGAGAATGGGTGACAAGCAGACTGATTTTCCCTGAATTTTGATGCATTCATTTTGAGAAAATTTCTTTCAATGACTTACAAGGTGAATGAGATTGTGACCCCTCTTCTCCTTCTCCCAAGAAATTGATCAAATTGTTTTCAACACAATAGGCCTATATATGTCATTGTATCTCTGCACCCAGAAGTTTGAATTTGAGGGATTTGCAGCATGTATTCTCTTAAGGGCTGGGGTATGAACGTTTGGACAGTATTTATTTTGGGACATTAGAGCACATCAGACATATCGAATTGCATTCTGAATACTGAAGAATGTCATTCTGATATCAAATAATTTTGATTTTTGAAATTCGCAATTTAATACACATTTTATGGCAAATCATTAAAATTGATATTTTTGATATTTAACAGTACTTGAAGTAAACTTTATAAATCTGATGATTTATACTTAAAGTGTATGTAGAGTGGGATGAAAAGCCCGACGGTCAATTGAAAATTTTGACCTTTCAGTATTGAAGATATGGATTTTTTTCCCAAAACACCAAAAAAAAAAAATTAGGTCTTTTTCGGAAAAAAAAATCCATAACTTCAATATGAAAGGTAAAAATTTTCAATTGACCGTCGGCTTTTCCTCCCTGCTACATACACTTTAAGAATATATCATTAGATTTATATAATTTACTTCGAGGACTGTTATATATCAAAAATTTGAGAAAAATATCAAATTTTTATAATTTGTCATAAAATTTGTATTATATTATGATTTTCAAAAATGAAAATTATTTGATATCAGAAAGACATGCTTCAGTATTCAGAATGCAATTCGATAGGTCTGAGGTGCTCTCATGTCCCACAAAAAATACTGTCGAAAAGCAATAAACGGTCATTTTAGATCCCTTAATGCATCTCTTGTACATTGTATGTGTTTATTGTTTGTTTAGTTACTGCAGCTATGGTGTTTTGAATTGATTTAAATACAGGAGAATTGCACAAATGTATTTGAACAGTCAGAATAGTGAGTCCTGTAACATGTAAAACATAAATTTTGTAAGACAGACGTGATTGAGGTGTCATGGATTTGCTGCGATTACAAAACCTCAAATATTTAATTGTCCACATCTTTCTCATTTAGTGGTGTTGGGTCACATAGGATCACAATTTAGTTTATGATGATGAGAGATGCAATACAAGAAAAAGAGACAGAGAGAGGAAATTAATAGTCAGAGAGCCAAAATCAAGATGCCATAAGAACAAATGCCACGCTGTATCTCTTTTAACATTAGCAGCTCTAGCTGTGCAAAGAGATACCGAATGAAGATCCCCATATTTGAACCCATATGACTAATGCCCCCTGAGATGAAACAGTTTGGATACTTATAATCCCAGTGAGTATACTGTCCTATATTACACAGATGAATTTAGCATGCTCTGGAGGATTTTAACAATATATTGATCTAAAGGGGCAGGCAGAATCAGAGATGGGTTTCTGCAAAAGGAGAAGCTTTTTAACTTGCATGGTTCATTTGTATTTAGCACTTTTAAGCTTGAGGACTGTTAACAGGACGATTTTATGGTGGCTTTCTTTAAAGGAGCATTCCTAGATCACAACCCCCGTTCCCTTGACTAAGCTTAAAATATGGAAAGTAGATAATGAAGTCACTAGAAATCCCCTGGCATGAATCATGCTCATGCATGAGGAAAATTTCATGGATATCTGATCATTTTGAGTTTACATGAAAGTGTGCTCTCGTTTGTCTGTTCAAATTATTGTCATAGTGGTAATGAAAATAAATACAGCACTGGCTTATAAGGAAAACCAAGGGAAAATAGCAGGAATTTAATTAACTCAGGCTCTACTTTTTTTTGATAACTTACATTTAGAGTTCAGTTGAGGTGGATTGTGTGTAAACCAGTGGGCGAACAGAGCCAAGAGCCGGTTATGTTTTCCCTTGATGAAAACATCATTTTGCAGATCATACTGATGTTGGTGCAAAAATAGCATAAAAAATTAAGTTACTTTGCTATTAATCTACTTGCAGACGGAGACATATGATTATGTTACAATTCCATCACCTGAGAATCGTGCATGGTAATCCTTCAACTGCATTTGGTAATACAAAACATATTGATGACTATTTATTTGTTTTCTCACATTAAAATGCTTTGAGGAAAGTGTGTGGATGTTTCACTCTCCTTATGAACAAAATGGCCACAGATTGTGTAAACTAGCAGAAAACCGCAAGATGGCTTTTCTTGTACTTAAGCTAGGTTTCGAGAGAGAAAATACCCCATTTTCAATGACAAAAATGCATACACTGTTAGCATGTCACCAAAATCATTCTAACCTACAGATCAATCAGCATCATAAAATAACGGGTACTGAACCTAATTAGCGGCCAGCGAAAGACCTGTGGTTAAGTGTGGGAGACCTAGTGCTTGGCATGAGAGGGGCCTTGGGTTCGATTCTCACCCAGAGCAAACAACTTCTTTGTTTGTTTTCTCTCTTTACTCCTCTCTTCTTTCTTCTTTCTCTTCCAGTCACCAAAAAGCCCACTTTGGGCATTAGGGTTAAGTAACCACCATCGAAACAACTCCATAGGCTTAATTAACCCTAACAGGTCTGAGTACTACAAAATACTACAAACTACAAAACAATGCGTGCAGCCCATGGGATGTGGTGACACAATCACTCTAAGTGATATAGGCACGATTTTGTTGGCCTGGCCAGCGAAAGACCCATGGCTAAGTGTCGGCTACCTAGTACTTGGCATGTGAGGGGTCTTGGGTTCAAATCCCACCCAGAGCAAACAACTTCTTTGTTTGTTTTCTCTCTATCCTTCCTTCATTCCCTTTTGGGCGTTATAATTAATTTTGCTCTTTCCCAGTTGACTTGCCCTGGCAAATAATAAGCAAATTAAGGGCTTGTAATAAGCAGCGTTCGAAATTTTGGTTGTCCGGTTGCCCGGGACAACTAAAAAAGTCGCCGGACAACCAAAAATACTGATTTGCTTGTCCGCCGGACAACCATAAATCTAGCCAAAAGTTACATTTGTAGGCCTACGGACAACCAGAAACTTAGACGGACAACCAGAAATTGTAATCTGGTTGTCCGTGGGACAACCATTTATTTTTCCTAAATTCGAACACTGGTAATAAGTATTGTTAGAAAAGATTATGCATGCAGCACAAATCTTAGGGAGCAAGTTTTAACTAAATGATCAATGAAAGTTTCATTAGAGAGGGAGGAGGTAAACATGTTGACATACATGTACCTGAATTTTGCACTAGTAAATCTGGCAAATGTTTGGTCTCTTCATAGCCAGAGGTTGGACTACATAAAATGGTATTACATTATCATGATTATATTTTGCAGAGACTATTAGTTTTCTGTAGCTCATAATGTCTTTCTATTCAGTTCATGTCCAGATAACATTACATATAGAACAAACAGGAAATGTGAATTAGCATTATCAAATTCCATATGTCCATTTTGGCTCAAATTTAATACAGATAGGTTCATGTCTGAGTATGAGTGTGATGACTGTGAGAAGCCCGCAGCATGATATCAGTTTGAGAAATTTCCGTTAGCATTCACTATAACACATAACAAACCGAATCAATTGATGAAATCCTATGAACGAAACTAGTTTGTTATGAAGGATTAGAGGGTTAAAATGTTGATTACCTTTATCTTGTGTTCTTGAAGGTTCTGATAGCAACGTTTGCACAGTATTTTTTTGTGGATCATGAGAGCACATTATGATCAGACACATCAAATTTCATTCTGAATACGAGGAATGTCCTGATGATATCAAATAAGTTTACTTTTTTGAAATCGCGACATAATGCAAATTTTACAGCAAATTATTTTATGAATTTGCCGTAAAATTTGTAGGCCTTTTCGGGAAAATAATGTATATCTTCAATACCATGGTCAAAATTTTCAAATGCTGGACGGTTTTTCGTCCCAGCTAAATACATCATTAGATTTATAAAGTTTAAATATATTTTTTAATGATTTGCCATAAAATTTGTATTATATTGCGAATTTCAAAAAATCAAAATTATTTGATGATTATCATCAGGACATTCTTCGTATTCAGAATGCAAGTTGGTGTGTCTGATGTCCCATAAAAATACAGTGCAAACGTTGCTATTTGATTCCTTAAAAAACAATGTTATTTTGATCCGGTGTCGTCGTAGAGGGGAAACAAAACTAGAACAAGGTACATTTATTGGACTTCATTGATCTTAAGGGCTGGGGTATGAGCGTTTGGACAGTATTTATTGTGGGACATTAGAGCACATCAGACATATCGAATTGCATTCTGAATACGAAGAATGTCATTCTGATATCAAATAATTTTGATTTTTGAAATTGCAATTTAATACACATTTTATGGCAAATCATTAAAATTGATATTTTGATATTTAACAGTACTTGAAGTAAACTTTATAAATCTGATGATTTATGCTTAAAGTGTATGTAGGTGGGATGATAAGCCGACGATCAATTGAAAATTTTGACCTTTCGTATTGAAGATATGGATTTTTTTTCCCAAAACACCAAACAAAATTAGGTCTTTTTGGGAAAAAAATCCATATCTTCAATATGAAAGGTCAAAATTTTCAATTGACCATCGGCTTTTCCTCCCTGCTACACACACTTTAAGAATATGTCATTAAATTTACTTCGAGGACTGTTATATATCAAAAATTTGAAAAATATCACATTTTTATAATTTGTCATAAAATTTGTATTATATTGTGATTTTCAAAAATGAAAATTATTTGATATCAGAAAGACATGCTTCGTATTCAGAATGCAATTCGATAGGTCTGAGGTGCTCTCATGTCCCACAAAAAATACTGTCAAAACGCAATAAACGCTCATTTTAGATCCCTTAAATGTGAACTGGCTTGAAAAATGAACATGACATTGACACCCACAAGCAAATTTGAAGATTAGCTTAGTTGGTTCTATGTCTGTGAACCTTTTAAAAAGAAATATTAAACTCCAATCCCTGATATCAGACATGAAAGCGTGTTACCACTAGCATCCACATTGTATATTAAACGAGTTCTATTTTTACATTTTATGAATATAAACTTGTCAAGGGATTGCTTTTAAATGTGAGTTGTCTGTGGTATATGAATAATATATCCATGTTTCTATATGCTTTAAATTCATTTCAGTCAGTGTGCAAATAGTAAGTCTTCAGTGGCGTAATCAAGACAATTTAGAAAAGACGTATTAAACAACTGCAATACGGTGTACCACACATTGGTGCTTACAAGTCGTAGTAGTCAATATAGCTAGAGTGCATAAGGATATCATGGACTACTAACACACAACACACACACAAAGATGGGGGAGGGATTTTGAGTTTCCCTGTGATGTGCGATAGGCTTGCTGCTGTGCTAATGGGGAAAGTGTTATAGAGACGGACCGATTCCCTGCATGCTACTCCATACATCGCGCCACTGTGCTTGTTCACATGCGATAGCATGCCAGTCTTACTTGCATTGAAGTACTATGTGTAATTGCTACAAGGGAAGTGACCTTAAAAAAAGCCGAGGTGAATAGAATCAATGTCACACACTACCAGGATTATTGATTCCTCAATCAAAATAGCCAGCAATATGGAAAGTGAAGTAATCTATTAACTATTTTATTCGGTTTGCTACAAGTCTTGCGGACATATTTTAAGAATTGTACATACATCATGAAGTAATTAATTCAATGTGTATATTACAGATTAGGGAAGAAGGAATGAGGATGTTTTCTTTGATAACATGGCTTGTAAAAAACTGAAGTGACCAGGTGGACATGGCAGTGTCCAAATACTTGATTTGAAGCAACTTGAAATATTAGCAGGATTTGAGTGCGATTGTCAAATGAGATAATGGTAGGATGCTGGCTGGAGTAGAAACTTGTTCTTGTGATTTATAATACTTCAATGTTATCACAATTAATGATTGTCAATTAATTGATTGCAATGAAATCAATTATTTGCTGATGGTTAATTAGTTTTGTCAATTAATTGAAATTGAATTGAATCAGTTAATTGCTTATTGTTAATTGAGATAACATGTGAATATTCCATGTGTTTTAAATGATATTGAGGAATACAAACTTACCATTTATTTCTGATTAATAATTAGTTGATGGAAACTCGTGTTTTTAGCTATCGGAAGGTAAAGAAGAAATGAAAAAGGAGATAAGATGAAAAAAGAAGTCACTTGGTACTCCTGGGATTCGAACCCCTAGCTACAGGTTGGTCACCCCTCGCTTGGCATGCGAGGGGTGAACCTGTAGCTAGAGGGGTTCGCAATTCTGTGGGTATATGACTTTGAAGAGGCTTTATGATTGTGTCATGGCATCTAGTGGAATGCATGCATGCACAGTGGTTTTCCTATTGAGCTTTAGTGAGTTTCAGTCAGGTGGGGGTTAACATACAAGTAGGCCTAAATCTAGAAAAAACATGTCAATTAACTTAACGTAACCCATGTTTTTTTGTTTTGGTTATCGGAAGGTAAAGAAGAAACAAAAAAGGAGCGAAGATGAACAAAGAAGTTGGTACCCCCGGGATTTGAACCTCGGACCCTCGCATGTTTTGTTTCGGAGTCACCCTGCACATGATATTTTGTACACACACACACACCACAGTGGCACACACACTCTTATATAAGAAAATACCATTCAAGATACAGCATAAATATGGCTCTGAAAGTCATCCCAAGGACTGGAAAAGGGAAAACCTGGTCCAAGGAAGTGGCAATAGAAGTAAGAAGATGGGTCATGAAATTCAAACAGAGTTACACACCATTAGCTACTTGCGCAGTTCGCCATTATGCACTATAATGGGGAGAGCCTCGAACTGGCAGCATACATGAATGGGAATTGAACTAGTCATAACGTTCTGTGTAAGGTTACATAATTCTTCCTTTCATGTATGCTGCCAGTTCGAGGCTCTCCCGCATATAGTGCATAATGGCGGAACTGCAAGTAGCTTAATAGGCTTCTTAGAATGGTCAAACAATCATATGCTGTAAAATCAATGGTATCTATGCCACATGTAGAACATCATCACCACTTTCGATCATAAATTTAAGTGCAAACAAGAGCAAGTAATGCTCCTCGCAAATCGCAACATTGGGTGCCATGATGAAAATATACCCAAACAAATGCAAATGTACCCCTCACATGTGTGGCATACAAATATAGCAAATTCACTGAATAGCTATCTGATTATTACATAGCCTATGCATGCTGATAATTATTATGCCTCCACCGGAGGTATTATGTTTCCTGGTTGTCCGTCCATCCATCCGTCCGTCTGTCCATCCGTCCGTCCGAGCTTGCGGGTGCAATTTCTCGGAACTGGTAAGATGTACAGTGATGCAATTTGGTGGAGGGATGGTCATTGGCAGTCTTCAAATTCCAGTAGGTTTGGTTAGTGGGTCAAGGTCACCCAAGGTCATCTAAGGTCAAATTAGCAAAAACCGTTGTGGTTGCAATTTCTCGGAACTGGTAAGATGTACAGTGATGCAATTTGGTGGAGGGATGGTCATTGGCGGTCTTCAAATTCCAGTAGGTTTGGTTAGTGGGTCAAGGTCATCTAGGGGTCATCTGAGGTCAAATTAGCAAAAACCGTCGTATGGGCATGAACCTTGGTGGGTACTATAAACATGGGCATGAACCTTGTTGGGTACTGTAAACATTTAGAACCAAATTTTTGAAGGTCATTTTGGGGTCATCCGGGGTCACCCAGGGGTCATCCGAGGTCAAATTACTAAAAACTGTTGTATGGGCATGAAACCTGGTGGGTACAGTCAACATTTAGAGCCAAATTTTTGGAAGGTCATTTTGGGGTCATCCAGGGGTCAGCTGAGGTCAAATTAGTAAATACTGTCATATGGGCATGATACTTGGTGGGTACAGTCAACATTTAAAGTTTAATTTTTTGAAGGTCATTTGGGGGTCATCCAGGTTCACCCAGGGGTCATCTGAGGTCAAATTACTAAAAACTGTCGTATGGGCATGAAACCTGGTGGGTACAGTCATCTTTCATTTGTTACACTTTTCCTAAAAACCTACACTGTCATCTAGAGATGGCCAGTTCCTAGTGAAATTGCACCAGTTAAAATGATACGTGGAGGCATTGCGGCCGACGCTTTGTGTCGAGAACCGCGCAAGTCGAGAACCGCTCTAGTTAAACAATAGATTCCCCACAATCACATATTCGATCAAGTACACATCACTTATTCCAAGATTGCCTAATATAATCAAAATTAACCCTGGAAAGGAAAGAATATATACATATGCTAATTTTGGTTGGGTTTTATATGAAAAATTCTACAGTAAACTGCTGAAGATAATTACTTTATCAAAATATATGCAAATAATATGCATGATTTCAGATGAACATCACTCATTATTACATATACGTTTCATTCAAAGCACTAATTAGTATAATTAGGCTTTATCTCATTGATGCTATTTTTGTGTATAAATACCAAAGAGGCTTACAGGTTATATATAATTTACTTGATCAAAATCAATTGAAATTCACTTTAAATTCAAAGCAGCATTGAATAGTTCATGTGTAATATGACTATACAAGGTAAAACATCAATTTCAATTTATACCCTCATGATAAGGAATCTCACTATTTTGCTTTAAAAATCAAAAAGATGTATGATATTTTCAAGAAGTGATTAATAAAATATCAGGGTTGGAAGACAGAGGAATTGACTGAACATAAATGGGCTATTCTATTTAAAATCCACACTACTCCTGTGGAAGAATTTTCAAATATCTTCCATAGAAGGAGTATGAATTTCAAATGGAATGAACACATTAGGCAGCTCCATTTGAATTCATACAACCTCTGAGAAAGATTCAACCTGAATCTTCCACAGATGGAGGGTGAGTTTCAAATGGAGTTGGTTAATGTGCTAATTCCATTTGAAATTTGTACTCCCTCTGTAGGAGCTAATTCCTAAATCTTCCACATGGGTAGTGTGGATTTTAAATGGAATAGCCCATACCTGCCTGTGGCATGCCACCTCCTATAATTTTCACCCTTGTGTTCACTGCCTTAGTTGTTGGCATTGTATTCATTGAGGGCAGATGGCTTGCACTGTAATACCAGCCCCTCAAGATACTGTTGTCAACCGGACCACAAACATTATCGATCAACAATTAACACAGCTCGTTGGATAAGGTAATACTTCGTCGCTATTTTGTTGGATATGGTTGATCAGGCTAGGGAAGAAAATCCAATTGAAAAATAATATATCAAGCAGTTGAATAAAAGGGAAATCAATTGAATATATAAAGGAAGGTTGATTTGGTGATAGTTATGTGATTTACTATCATTTATTTGATTGTTTGTTTGTTTGTTTGTTTGTTTGTTTGTTTGTTTGTTTGTTTGTTTGTTTGTTTGTTTGTTTGTTTGTTTGCTTGTTTGTTTGTTTCATTTGTCCATTCAAAAAGATTGAAAGTGAAATTGATTAATTTTTGTTGTTTTTTGGTGGGCATGGGGGGCACAGTTGAAAATGAAATTAATTGGGGGTTAGACATACCATTGTTTTTTTCAGTCAATCCCTTGTCTTTTGTGGAATATAAAGTGACTGTTTTAACATGGCTTCAGATATCTGTGTCTTTTCAAACAAAACATTGCCGCTTTGCCTTCACATTTAGCATGTTTAGCCTTCGTAAAAATATGTGTAGGTGAATTGTTACAGCCCTAATCCGAGACCGAAACACTTGTTAACCATAACCCCTGAGACTGCCCTAATTCTAAGGTATCGGTACTGGTTGCTTGTTACAGGATGTATAGTAAATACCACTTTTTTACAAACTATTTTTGTGGAAAGGAATATAACCCCCTGAGCACTACCTGCTGATCTAACATTGCCTCTGATTGGTCAATGAATGATATCTTCACTTTAATCATCAATCAGAATGGAGCTTTGCAAATGATTCACCCTAATTTTTTTATATGGTGAAATTATTCTAACAATGTTGCTGATTGGTCCAATTGATAATGAAAACTTCTTTTTGGCCAATCGGCAGGTAGTTCTCAGGTGTAATATGTGCAAGAAAGGATAATCTTTGTGTTAAAAAAAGGGGGCGGGGGAGGAAGAGTTAAACATTTAGGAGTGGAAAATATCACTTTAAAATGCTGACCACTACAGAAACTGTAAGAAAGAGTGTTCTACTTTACAGGTAATATATTATCATTAAGTCTTTCTAATGGTGAAATCAAATCACCTCAAGTTCCTCCGTAATGGTCTTATATGCCTTGTGTATTTAGTTTCTCCTGCACCCACTACTTACGCTTCAGGCTAGTATTGAACTTCAGGTCAGTGTGTCCTCTCTCAGCCAGCATATGTCCAAGCTTCGTTCATCCACTTCTCTGGTTTGTCCAAACGTACTTCATTAGAAGTGATCATCGTCATGTTATTACTTTCGTTGCCAATGGATATCAAGTACAGATATTTAGCTTAGGATTTGCATTGATCAAACAGACCAAATGTACTTGGGCCAGAAATTAAGCAGAATTGAACATTTGTTAGTTATGTTATATAGTCATATTAAATTGACACTTGCATGTTTTATAGTGAATTCATACACTCTTAGAACCATTTAGTCAAACAGATATTGCTAGAAAAATATGTGGAGTTTATTCACGGTGTGTAGGAGCACGAATCACATGGTTTTATTTAAAAAAAATTCATATTGACCATAAAAACAGCCGGCTTTCAACACGCTATATTCAAAATTCCCACACCAAAATTGTCTAGAGCAATGATGTCATGGTTATTTGTGCTTATTTGTCGTTAACCTTCATTGTATTATTGGGACGTCATTGCTCTAGATAATTCGGAGCGGAAATTTTGAATATCATGTGTTGAGAGCTGGCTGATTTTATTCGTTTTATGGTCAATATGATTTTGTTTAAAATAAAACCATGTGATTCGTGCTTGATAATTATTTTTCTAACATATAAGACATAATTTTGTGATTGCTGTACACTTCCTTTAAGTTCTGTCATTTTCTTTTGAGGCTAGACGCACATGCATTATCTTGTTCAATTTCTCTCTCAACAAGTAGGCCTATTTTTTAAATAGGTAAATATTTATTGACTAGAAGAAATCAAAACATCATCTTACTGCCATGTCATCACAAAATATGCTCAGTAATAATACTTGGGCTTTGCTATTTCAAGATTGAACAAATTGTATCACAGATTATTTTATGTATTATAAATCAGCATTGAAATTAAACAAATTTTCTGGATCTAACCCTAACCCGCCAGGGGCTTTTTGGCAACGGGAAGGGAAAAAAGGAAGGAAGAAAGACAGAAAACAAAGAAAGAAGTTGTTTGCTCTGGGTGGGATTTGAACCTGAGACCCCTCGCATGCCAAGCACTGGGTCGGCGACACTTTGCCACGGGTCTTGGGCTTCGCTGGCCAGTAAAACCGTGCCTATATATCACTTAGGGTGATTGCGTCATCACACCACGTGGGATGCACACATGAACAGCACATATATCAAGTAGTATTTTGTAGTACTCAGGCTTGTTAGGGTTAATGTATTTTAAACTTTTCATGCTCTGCCTGCAAATTAATCAGCTCTAAAATGTTACAAGATACGTTCTAACAGAGGTACAAAACAAACCAATATGTACATCAAACTATATGGGCATTTACACTGATTTTGTTGTTTGAGTAGTAATTCTTGTTCTTTCTTTTTTCAAATTTCTAAGAATTTTGTCTCAATTGCTCTGTGCTTCCTGCTTGTCCGAGTGGCAGGAAGAAGATAATGGTAGAAATTGTGCTGGTGCTCCCACCTAACCCATCGGATTGATTAAGTATGACATCCTGCTGTCAAATACATACTAAGTGATGCATATTATAACACTTAAAGTGCAGCATTTTAAAAACTTTCATGGATGTTTGCATGCATATACACGTGCATTTGCAACGGTATTCAAACTGTGTTTATAAAGTAAAGTTAAGATAAGCAACTTGCATTTTGAATTGTAGCATTTTTGTGGTGTGATCATCATAATCTTTGGTTTGACAAATGAGTGGAAAACAGCAAGGATTACAGTAAAATGTTTAAATTGAGTTTTGGGTGATTTTTCTAAAGGGATCATTAGGTTTCAGAATAGCCCTTAGCATGGATAGCTATTCGCCAACGAATTGTTTACGTAACTCCCTGGTAACTGGATCACCCACCTTTTGGAATTCCATAGACTTTGTGTTGCGATCAGTTCGATTGTGGTGTAGAACTCAATTTAAACGTGATCCAGTTGACATGGTGATAATCGGATTACATGTAACACTTAGCTGGCGAATTGACAGGCTCACTCAGGAGCTTAAAAATTGATATTGTTGAACAGAAGTACAGTACAAAAATAAATTTATTGTATTTTATGAAGCTAGGGCCTATTTTGAGACACTTTACAGCATGTCAAAATGTAAAAAAGCATCATTTTGATCTGTACCTGGTTTTGCAGGAAGAAATTTAATATATGTGACCGTATTCCACGAATGAGCCACACAGTTGGCCCGGTCAATTTTGCTTTATTTTGTGTTTACTGTTTAGAAAATATATATCACAAGCTTTAAAATGGTTTATCATTTGACTTCAAACGATATCCAGAAGCGGGGTTATGGTTTGTAGCAAATTGCAACTTTTAAATTGGCATCTACCTTGGGTTTTTGGACGATCGTCATGTCTTTATTTCTATTTTCTAGAATAATTTCAACAAACGAGGTCTTAAATTCAAGCTAAAAGGTGCAGCTATAATTGGCTGCTGGTTCCAATTTAGCACTACTTTTCTCTGAACATTTTATATACTATCCAGAGAGATTGCGTAAAAGCGCTTCGGTTGAATCTGCGCTACACGCCGCTAAGTCTGTGAGGGCCACAGACTGCGTGCTAGTTCAATTATGACATATATCTGTTTCTGTTTAGGATATGGTACCTTAATTCTCTGGCTTACTGTTATAAAAATGGTCTGCTGACTCTGCTCACAGGATTCATGTATTTCTTATAGAAATGAATAATGAAACTTTAGATCTCCCATTTTTGTCTGACTATTATTTTATGTATTATAAATCAGCATTGAAATTAAACAAATTTTCTGGATCTAACCCTAACCCGCCAGGGGCTTTTTGGCAATGGGAAGGGAAAAAAGGAAGGAATAAAGAGAGAAAACAAAGAAAGAAGTTGTTTGCTCTGGGTGGGATTTGAACCTGAGACCCCTCGCATGCCAAGCACTGGGTCGGCGACACTTTGCCACGGGTCTTGGGCTTCAGCTGGCCAGTAAAACCGTGCCTATATATCACTTAGGGTGATTGCGTCATCACACCACGTGGGATGCACACATGAACAGCACATATATCAAGTAGTATTTTGTAGTACTCAGGCTTGTTAGGGTTAATGTATTTTAAACTTTTCATGCTCTGCCTGCAAATTAATCAGCTCTAAAATGTTACAAGATACGTTCTAACAGAGGTACAAAACAAACCAATATGTACATCAAACTATATGGGCATTTACACTGATTTTGTTGTTTGAGTAGTAATTCTTGTTCTTTCTTTTTTCAAATTTCTAAGAATTTTGTCTCAATTGCTCTGTGCTTCCTGCTTGTCCGAGTGGCAGGAAGAAGATAATGGTAGAAATTGTGCTGGTGCTCCCACCTAACCCATCGGATTGATTAAGTATGACATCCTGCTGTCAAATACATACTAAGTGATGCATATTATAACACTTAAAGTGCAGCATTTTAAAAACTTTCATGGATGTTTGCATGCATATACACGTGCATTTGCAACGGTATTCAAACTGTGTTTATAAAGTAAAGTTAAGATAAGCAACTTGCATTTTGAATTGTAGCATTTTTGTGGTGTGATCATCATAATCTTTGGTTTGACAAATGAGTGGAAAACAGCAAGGATTACAGTAAAATGTTTAAATTGAGTTTTGGGTGATTTTTCTAAAGGGATCATTAGGTTTCAGAATAGCCCTTAGCATGGATATCTATTCGCCAACGAAGTGTTTACGTAACTCCCTGGTAACTGGATCACCCACCTTTTGGAATTCCATAGACTTTGTGTTGCGATCAGTTCGATTGTGGTGTAGAACTCAATTTAAACGTGATCCAGTTGACATGGTGATAATCGGATTACATGTAACACTTAGCTGGCGAATTGACAGGCTCACTCAGGAGCTTAAAATTGATATTGTTGAACAGAAGTACAGTACAAAAATAAATTTATTGTATTTTATGAAGCTAGGGCCTATTTTGAGACACTTTACAGCATGTCAAAATGTAAAAAAGCATCATTTTGATCTGTACCTGGTTTTGCAGGAAGAAATTTAATATATGTGACCGTATTCCACGAATGAGCCACACAGTTGGCCCGGTCAATTTTGCTTTATTTTGTGTTTACTGTTTAGAAAATATATATCACAAGCTTTAAAATGGTTTATCATTTGACTTCAAACGATATCCAGAAGCGGGGTTATGGTTTGTAGCAAATTGCAACTTTTAAATTGGCATCTACCTTGGGTTTTTGGACGATCGTCATGTCTTTATTTCTATTTTCTAGAATAATTTCAACAAACGAGGTCTTAAATTCAAGCTAAAAGGTGCAGCTATAATTGGCTGCTGGTTCCAATTTAGCACTACTTTTCTCTGAACATTTTATATACTATCCAGAGAGATTGCGTAAAGCGCTTCGGTTGAATACGCGCTACACGCTCGCTAAGTCTGTGAGGGCCACAGACTGCGGCTAGTTCCAATTATGACATATATCTGTTTCTGTTTAGGATATGGTACCTTAATTCTCTGGCTTACTGTTATAAAAATGGTCTGCTGACTCTGCTCACAGGATTCATGTATTTCTTATAGAAATGAATAATGAAACTTTAGATCTCCCATTTTTGTCTGACTTCTGCAAATATTTCTTCATTATGAATAATGAAAATCATATATATTTAAATATTCCTGCAAGGTAAGCAGCGTGCGTGCGTGCATGGAAGGAACAAAATTCAACATATCACAGTGTAAATAAACACCTCAAAAGAAATAAGTCCCCCTCTGAACATGTCGTCATAACATCGTAAGGTTTCGTTTTGTACCAACTAAACTAACTTTGAAATAATTATATGACTGTTTACTAAGTGCTGTGTGAAAATGAGAGATTTCCATGACTTCAGGGCTGAATGAGCCTAAATTGAAGACAAAAAGTGCCCTTTCCAAAAGTCACAAAGAAGGCCTATGCTTGTTAACTGCAAAGCGTATTGGGACAAGGAATGGAACTGACCATCTTACAACTCACTGTGCTGAACTCTGCACCAAGGGGATTTGCATGGCTGAATGATCAAGAATCGATACACATTACAGTAAATGTTAAGCTTGGTGAGGATTTTAAACTGCACTCAAACACATGGGGTTTTCCATTAGTAACAAGCCATGAATCAACTTTTGTGACAAGCATAGGCCTACTTTGTGACTTTTGAAAAGGGCAGTTTTTGCCTTCAATTTAGGCTCATTCAGCCCTGAAGTCATGGAAATCTCTCATTTTCACACAGCACTTAGTAAACAGTCATATAATTATTTCAAAGTTAGTTTTGTTGGTACAAAACGAAACCTTACGATGTTATGACGACATGTTCAGAGGGGGACTTATTTCTTTTGAGGTGTTTATGTCAATTCAATTTGTCACATTAGAATTGCCACAGCAGTGTAAATGATTCCTTTTATCATCGTGTGGAAGACCTACTTAAATTCACAAGTATGGTGTAGCCCCTGGATGTTACATTCTATCATGTCTATTATCAAGGATCTACTATTTTATTGAAAAGGTTTGTGAATTAGAAACATTATGCATGGCGCATTCAAAATTAAAATATTGGTCAAATCATATATTTATAATGACAGTCACATGTTTGCGACTGAAATAAGTTGAAATAAACTGAAATAAGTTCTTAGTGGATGTCAATTAGTTAATCAGTTCAGTTATCCAGGTAGGTTACTAGTACAAGGTTTTTACAAGTTCATGACTGTAGTGCCATGAAGAGCTTTTACTTGATCGGGCATTTATTATATCAACTTCACTTTGAGAATAAGCACCACTTTAAAACACTGTAAAAGGGGATATTATCGTGATTTAGAGTAAGAGACGTTTTTGCGATTGTTATTTTCGCAATTGCTAATCAAAAATTGCGATCAAAAATATAAAAATGTGAATTTTAATAATTTGCCATAAAATTTGTATTATATCATGAATTTCAAAAAATAAAATTATTTGATATCAGAAGGACATTCCTCATATAGTAGTCAGAATGCAATTTGATATGTTTGATGTGCTCTCAGGTCCTACAAAAAATACTGTGCAAACGTTGCTATCCGATCCCTTAATAATCTAGTTTAATTTCTTTGGAATTAAGCAGAAAGACATTATTGAGTTCTACTTTATCTAGATAAAATCCAATACAGGACAAGATAACCTATTATGTCATTATTGATACTGTACCGAAGACCACAATAGTTGATCTGTCAGCGATGAGACCCAATGTAAACAGATAATATGGAAATCTATATTTGCTGTTGATTGCTCTACTATTAAAGTGACACCTAGCGTGATCTTGTATGGGCTTACATGCATTATAGCGAGGGAGTAGCCCCGATGCGCTGCTAGTGGGTTAGCGAGGCATACTTCAAGTTCAATTTCTCAATGCTTACTCAAAATGGCATGTTTTATGACAGGGCATATTTTACAGAGGTTACTATGGATATGTGTGCCATTTTAGCAGTTGTTTACTTGAAATTTTTAAGGCAAATATTTCAGAATACAACCTTTTATCTAATGGGAGATTATAGTTTACTTTGATGGGAACATCAAAAGATTGTAAATTATGAATAATAATTTATAGCAAAATCAATTTTGGCTGCTATAAATTGATCAGATGAGTAGGGCATACATTATGAAATCACAGATCAGTGTGTGTGCTTGAGGACTAAGCTACACTAAGTGAAGTAAATATTACTGCACAGTCATGCCAATGCTTCTAAATTGAAATCTCAAATGATACATGTGGATTGACTCGAACAGTATTAATGTTTATTTGGCAATTGTGAAATGAAAAATAGATCAGAATATCAATACTTGTGTTCTAACGTACCGTATTGGACCTTGAATTAGCCATGTTCTTCCCTACTGACATAGCTGTGGAATTGTGTGACATACGATTATACCAAGTTCCCCCTCCCCTCCTTTCACGTCCCCCTCTTTTCAGTGCACTTGTGATGTAAAATCTGTTCTGAAATGTATATTAAAACAAAAAGAATTAAAGAATGAAACAAAACTATTTGGGCATCGAGATACAATGGCAACAACATTTATTACACAGCTATATTTCTGTATCCTGAAGTGGTTTCAGGCCTTGTTATTTTGAGGTGGACAAAGTCTGGCCATTGATACTTTATCCCAGTAGGAAGGGAAACAGGATGTAAAAAGGACTGATTTGACATTCATTTTCATACTTGACATCCTGACTTTACTGGAATATATTTGGTTATGCTCATGTTGGACTTTAACACATTTTCAAACTTATGACTAATCAGGTCAAAAACAATATAGCAAACTTTTGTACTAAATTAATATTCAGAATAATACAACTCTAAAGGGCGAATTAAGAACTGGTTTATGAAGTAAATATAGGAAGTGCTTAACTTGGGTCAGGATTGCTTGATTTAAATCACGTTTAAAAAATATCATTGATTTAAATTAAATCAGCTTTTTCATTTTTTTTACCATTTTTGATCAATGTTAGTTAGTTTCTTTCTTTAATTGACTGTTTTACTTCATTCCTAATGCTTCTACAACTTTTGGATACAATTACAATATCTCTATGATGACATTTTGCTAAAAATTCAACTTCAAGGTGCGGAATTCAACAGGGGTTTGTACAGACAGACTATTTATAGAATTGAATGTTAGAGGGCTGCATAATTCTCTAGCCAATTACATAAAGGAGGTTAATTATGCTCTTCAAACCATAGAGTAGATGAAATCTCAATAATCCTTATTTGAAGCTTGTGAATCCTTTGCCATAACATGTGCATTATGTTGTTGAAATGTTGTTTCAAACTAATTATCATGACAGATGCTGATGATGTGATCAGGCAGACAATCTGGGCCTCTAAAAGGCATATTTTGTAGATTTTGTGGGTGGTAAACTGAAATTGAGTATCTGTATTTTTGACTTTAGGATGTGGAACATTCATAAAATAATAAAGTTGAAGCAACATAATTATTTTGACAAAGCAGCATGTTTTGCGAAAATTACCAGATCTGATTTTTGTTAACACTACTTAAACTTTAATGTATTGGTCCATGATATTTGGGCTATTTTGTATGAATATTGTGGTGTTGCAAGCTCATTCTGGTGCTGGATAAAAGAGCAGTCAAAATTATATTAGAAAAGATATTGATATAAACCCAATAATAATCTTTTTATTTAAGCATATTATCTTGGAAGATGATATGCTTAAATGACAAATAGTCCCCCCCCTGTCGTATTTGTTCCTGGTTAAGGCATACTATCTCTCTCCAACATGGGTCTATTCAATGTCTTGCTATATGACCTTCCATGGTTTGCATTTTATATTTTTTGCATGTGTAATTTATATGTAAGTGTTTAATTTTTGATATTGTGCAATATTTTATATGTATGTGTTTTTTTACTGGCAAATAAAATGATATGATATGATATGTTCCTACAAAAACAACAAATTTAATGCAGATTCAAATAAGGTGTAAGTTCAAAAAATCAGGTTTGAAAAGAAATTAACCAATTTTCATTTCAAAATATTGTATGTAATGACTTTAAATGCATGTTACTGCACTATGTTACCATCTGAAATATGCATTCAGACCAATCTCAAGTGAAACTGTCAGTGTGAGATATCTTAACACACACTCTATAAGATAGGAGTAGACAAGAAAACATGAACTGTATATCAAGGATGATCAAATTGAGTTTGACATCCATGCCATATTGATTCTTGGTACTCTAGAATAAGTCAGAGATATAATGCATTTGACGGACATGAAAAACATTCACTGTATTAAAACAGCAGTATATTGCAGATCTTAATTTATTAGGTGTTTTTATTTCAATCATAATACAGCAACCATGAGAGATGTAAGAATTTAGGTGTTGACAAGAAGGTACTCGTCACAAAGATGAGGAATCTTGATGACGGTGATGTAGCTAACAACACACACACAGTCAAGGGTGTGATCGATAGTGCAGGAGATATTGTAGAGAGATTAGCTGCGTGCAAATGAGCGTCAATTGACTGTTGTCGAGCGAGTGTCAGGATTTACGAGTGTCGTGTTGGTGTTGACCGAATAATACTAAATGTGTGTGTGTGTGTAGAGTGTTCACTGCTGGGGCCATTTTATTTGTATGCTATTGTGGAATTATTGAATATTTTTTATTTTAAATATCAAGCGTCTGGTGTTACCAGTTAGGTTTCAGTATCATTGTGGCACCATATCATTTAGGAACACCATATGGTGATAACATGCACAGATTAAGTACAAAATTACATATACGTCACAAAATAATTTGGTGTTGTTTTATGTAGGCATGTGATTTGATTTGACTCAAATTTGTAGGGAAAGCGTAGGCACAAAATACTAAAACCTGTGACACTTGTCATTTTGTAATTGCCCATAGAGATTTCAACCGGAGATCTAAAAATAGCATCACTCGATTTCAAGGAGAAGACGATCATATTAGTTTGGTAATAATAAACCATTGCTGTGAATGTCTCAACCAATGAGACAAAAGCTAATTCTTGCATTTTAGCTACTTCCTCATTAAGGGTCTTACGCTGTGTATTAACTGATGGTGTACTGGAGAGTCCCCTCCCCACTGAGGACACTTATAAGTCATATCAAATGCTCAAAATCATGTGATAGTTCTCAGAAACGGAAAAGGAAATTGTATAAAGACCAGAAGAAAATAAATTATGTATACATCAGTTACTGATCATATTAACATCTACAATATCTTATATCAATGGTTTTGTTATAAGGTGAATGACATTATCTAGTGAACTTTTAAAGCACACTGGCAGATAGTGAAATACATAATTGCTACTATCAAATTGTTATCTTACAGAACAAATATGAAAATACCTTAAACACAAAGGAGTGTGTTTTTTGATAACAAGTTCAATGTGGGAATTCTTGCCTGTATACATACATGCCCTTCACAAAATTCCATTTAAAATACACACTACCCCTGTGGAAGATTTTGGAAACATTTTCCATAGGGGAGTATGAATTTCAAATGGAATGAACACATTAAGCAGCTCCATTTGAAACCCTCGCCCTCCCTCAGTGGAAAATTCAAGTTGAATTTTTCTCAGAGGGTGTATGAAATTCAAATGGAGCCACCTTATGTGTTCATTCCATTTGAAATTATACTCTCTGTGAAAGATATTTCCAAAATCTTCCACAGGGGTAGTGTGGATTTTAAATGGAATAGCCAAATCCAATCAGACTTACACTAAGATGGTTTAGGGTAAAGCCAAGAATTTTCTGCTTTACAAATGCTAAATTCCGCTTTTCTCCGCTTTGTAATTTTAGCACATTTCTGCCATAATAAAATTTCACAAGAATTTTACCTTTACTGTAGTCGCCCTTCAACGTCCCCATTAAAAAACCCGCGATCATTGCGATGTTGCAAAGTTGGGATGGGTGATGATTGGGTATCATGGCTGCAATGGGAGGTAGGACAGGCATTGTACGGTAAATATATGACGGATTTTACTTTATTTTGATGAATTTTGAAGACCCATTTCACTTAGTATTTTATTTATTTATTTTCAATTGTATTTTTTTTCCTTTTTCTAGGTCATTTTTGCTTATTTTTTTTCTCAGAAATGCGCTTTCCGCTTTACCTCCGAATTCCGCTATTTTCGCGGAATTTCCGCAACGCGGATACTTCTTGGCTTTAGTTTAGGGCATCAATATCAAAGGAAAACACACAGGTTCTCGATCCAAGGGGAAAATGGACAAATATACAAACAAAGTCTGGAGGAAGCAAGGTTTTATTGATTACGACATGTATACCACTGATGCTAATGGCAAATGTTAAAGGAAGGGAAACAGGCAAAAATAATTGTGGATTAGATGAAGATATATAATTCCGCTTGTAAGGCCATCTTAAATTAATAGTTTGTCTCAAAGCTTTGCCAAGTTGAAAACTTAATGCAAGAGGGAAATGGGCAAATACAAACAAAGTCCTGAGGAAGCAAGGTTTTATTGATTACAACATGTAGGTCTATACCACTGACAATAATAGCAAATGTTAAAGGAAGGGAAACAGGCAAAAATAATTGTGGATTAGATGAAGATATATATAATTCCTCTTGTAATACATAGTGGAAAAGTAATGTCCTTTTGTTTACTATTTTCAAGTTGGCTGTGAAATATTCCTTCCCAATGCAAAATTTGCTTAATTCTTGATGTGGTAAATTTAAACATTTGTATTAATAATCTTTAATAATGGGATACATTCTGGGATAAAATGCTAGATAGACAACAACACACTGCAATATACATCTTACAGATTCAGTCGGCAACTTGTAACACAGTAGTAGTGGCACTATTCATTTCACACAGTGTACAATGGTGTAGGAGCCTATCCATTAAATATGAATGACCTTTATTTAGTTATTGTATCAACAAATTTAAATATTGCCCCAAACCAACATTTTGGTGAGTCAGTTATTTATAGTGTATTGGGTTCAAACTAATAATGCATTGTCTTTATTTATTAATTTATAACAAGATGAAAACAGACATCGGGTGATATGAGGCGAGAACCATTTATTGCTAATTGAAGTACATGTATGTGTTTGATTATTTCTCAACTTTATGTTCAATTGAATGTAAAGCTGCTCTTTGAGACAACTGAATTAGATGCGATATTGGGCTGTTTCAGAAATTAAAGGCACCCCACTAAAGAAGACATGGGATTCCCAAGAAAAAGACACCTTTTTATTTTAGGCTTGGGAATTCGCAAAAATTTTGGCAAATATTTGCCTGTCTTCTTTAAGGACACTGGGAATTCCCAATTTTTTTATCATTTTATTGTCAAAATGGGAATTCCCATTTTTTTTGGATAAAATTTTGGTCTGGGAATTACCAAAATTTTGTATGGTACATGTCTTCTTTAGGGGGTGCCATTAATTTCTGGAATAGCTCATTGTGCCACATGTTGTAGACAGAATATAGAACATGCTCTGCCATATCTGCTGTTGACATTGTATCCATTGTAGGAACACACATCTTGCTATTATTTGTATCACTTAGCGGTAACCAATGCCAAGCAAGTTAATTTGCAGGCTGATGGAGACTTTCAAAAGATAGATTTTTCACACCTTCGTTAATTGTGTCGGGTTGATGATTACAGAGCATATCATGCATTGTAAAGTTGTATAGTATTTTAAAATGGCACGGTGTTGCATTTGGGAGGGCGGGTTAGTGTAGTGGTCTTCTCATTCGCTTCTCACCGCTGTGGCCGGGGTTCAATTCCCCGTGGCGCCACATGTGAGTTTGGTTGCCGACCCATGCTCGTCCTCGCAGGTTTTCCTCCTGCATCTAAAATCAGACTTCTTTCCATATCCCTGTCCCGTCATATCCGGATGGCATCCCTTGAATTTAGTAAGCCTCTGAGCACTATTGGGATTAGCCTGGCTTCGGCCGAATGTTATAAATAAAAAATTAAACAATTAAAAATTTCTTTTTTTCTTTTGTTACAGAATGAGACAATCCGTGAAGTGAGGTTATGTTACCAATCCATCAAGAGAAAAGAAGATGTGATACAGGTCAGAGACTGTGTCATGCTGAGGGCAGGGGTCAAGAGGAAGGACATGCCATTTGTAGCAAAAGTTGCAGCATTGTGGGAGGACCCTGAAAGTGGTAAGATCACTCTCTTGTTTTATGTACTGGGCATGGGTGGCCTAGTGGTAGAGCACAGGCTTCATGATCGTGAGGTTGTGGGTTCGAGCCCAGCTGTGGTTGTTCAGGTTGTGCTCTTGAGTAAGTTGCTTTACCTCAGTTATTCCTCTCTACCCAGGTGTATTAATTGGTACCAGCATTCTTAATGCTGGGAATTTAACAGACTAGCTGTGAAGGAGGTGTAACAATTCCCCTACAGCAACATTATATCGAGAGTTGAGATCCAAAAAGCCTCAACTCACAATCACCTGCTCCCACAAAACGAGCATAAAATCGCAATTGCACTATATAAGATAGAGTCCATTAATCATGACAAAATTCAATAGAAATTAAAAGACATTGCAGAGGACATACTGATTTTTGAAGACCAAAGCAAGGAGCCAACTTTATGCTCATTTTGTGAGAGCTGGTCATAGTGAGTTAAGGCTTTCTGGTTCTGAACCCTCAATATGAAGGAGTTTTGCCCAATCGCCAATGAAAGAGAGATGGGCAATGCGTTCACTGTTTATATACAGGTTCACTTCCTTTACCTTTTTTTTACTGTAATGTGTGTCTCACTGCTCAATCTTTTCTTTCCTTTCTTTCTTTCCTTTCTTTCTTTCCTTTCTTTCCTTCCCTTTTCTCTTCTCTTCTCCTCTCCTCTCCTCTCCTCTCCTCCTCCTCTCCTCTCCTCCTCCTCTCTCTCCTCTCCTCTCCTCTCTCTCCTCTCCTCCCTCCCTCCCCCTCCCCCCTCCCCTCCCTCTCCTCTCCCTCCTCTCCTCTCCTCTCCCTCTCCTCTCTCTTCTTCCTCCCTCCTCCTCCTCCCTCCTCTCCTCTTCACATCTTCTTTTTCTTTTCTTCCCTATTATATTTACTGCACTGTATTTGGACTGCAATGTACTCTCTTCTAGTACTATTTATACTACACTATCTACTCTTCTATGTTGATTGCTTGGTTATGTTCACTTTCTCTTTTTGTGTACTTTCTTTCACTTAACCTAACACATCTCCATCCCTTTGTTCTTTTTCACCTAATTCTTGAATCTTGAGTGCTAAAATTGATCAAAGCCTCTTCTCACATTTACAGCAACTTTTGTCTTAATGTGAGCTATCCATTTCAATCTGAATTGACTTGCGTAAACCATGTCAGGTCATAGACAAAGATGGATATGGAATAGATACAAATTTGGTGAATGTAAAATTCCATTGAATTGATTTGTTGAAAACTACAACAAGGGAGATGGATTTTTCCCTGTGGCAAGCCACAAGTAAAGATATTAACCATTGCTACTGACATGTGCATAATAAACTTCCATTAGAAATTCATACAAATTCAACCATATTCTATAATTTTTGTGTTTTAATCTCTTGAAAACTTTCAAATGATAGGATTTTAATGTTACATCGGATGTATGCAACTGAAATATAATGTCTCAAAAGACAGATATGGCTCCACCTGTAGAAAAGAATCCTTGTCTCTAGGGTAACAATGTGAATATTCATAGCCTGCAACTTCTGCAAGTAAGCATATGATGATGGTTTCAGCAGATCAGAGATAGCTAAAAGTATGACGAGGTTTGCAGACAGAATGCTCTCACAGACCAGGGATGCACAGACCAACCATTTGTGTACAGCACTAACAAATGTATACATTAATGTTGCTGTAACACATAACTTGCTTTGTAAGGAGACAAAATGCAACATTTTATTCCATGTTTGAACAGCTAGACATTGCCTGGCTCGTTTGAGGGCTCATTTAAGAGCCATATGCACACACAATGTCTGTAATGATTATCGGATATAATATGTATGTCAACATGATTTGTTCTGAAGGGGCATACATTTTTGTATTGGACAAATTGTTCTGAAAAGACCCAAACATGACCTAATAAAAATCTAGCAACTAATAATATAAAATAACACCTATAAAATTAAGTGAATGTATGAGAATGCAAGCAAGACAGAGAAAACACAAAAGCTATTGTTGGCTAGCTCACAGGCTGGCTATTATGGTGATTATATCTTTGCGGGTTTTCTCATTGTGTGCCCTCTTGTAATAATTGGCGTCATATAACCACTTTGCCTCGCCCTATATAGAAGAATGATTTACAGGTGAATGAATGGAAGAATGATTAACTCAGTAATGGCTGCTGCTTGGCCGGCAGCATTTGGAGGAGATTAAATGTTTTAAACAATTATACTAGCAAATATATTGATGCTTATTATGAGTTGTGAATTTAGTATTCTCATTTTTGTCAAACTAGAGTAGGAATGATTATGATAAATCAAATTAAACAACTACTACATGTAAAGTTTGTTTGGCTTATAAGAGGCAAAAAAAAAAGACTCATAACATTGTGTATTGATATGGCATGTACGCAGTTGGGGCAGCACTTACACTAGTTGCGTAATGTGTGGCTGGCGCACGCTTATGTGAATTACGCGAGCGTAAGTTGGGATTTTATTGATGTGCGCAGTAACAAAAACTGAACAAACTTTTCCAATAAGTGCAAAACAGGTGACACTATTGTTCGTCTATAATGTTTGTTTGATTATTTGTTTGTTTGTTTGTTTGTTAGGGACATTAATTAAGGTAATTTAGATCCTGACTGCTCTTCTGATAAAAGAAAAGCACACAGCTTAACACATGATATGATTGAAGTGAGTCCCCACTTCTGGGCAGCAGTGTCGTAGCTGCAGGGGGGGGGGGCATTTGCCCCCCTGGCAATGCCTATTTGGGCCCCTGCCCCCCCCCCTAGCGCAGGGCAAAATAATAAAGGAGTGAGAGAGATGGAAAAAAAGGAGGAAAGAAAGAGAAAGATAATCCATAGGCCAACGATGTAAGGTGCGGATAGAATTTGAACAATTTTAAAATTTTGTTAAAAAATGGAACTATATTATATCAAAATGAAGTCGCTATCCTTGTATTCCTTTTCTTTTTTTTTTTTTGCTCTTCACTTTTTAAAACAAAAGAAAAAAAAATTGGGTCAACCTTTTTGAGGAAGGGCGGCAACATTTTTGTTTGGTGGATTTGGGCCCCGCCCCATACAGGCTTGCCCCCGGAAAAATCCCAGTTCACGCCACTGCTGGGCAGTGTTCAATCTGAGCCTTTATAGCATCACTTCATTTGGGTTGAAATGCTACATTTCAGATCCTATATGGGTCAGTTTCTTTTACCAAAATATCATTAAAAAGACAAAAATTGGTACCCTCATTTGGTGAAGAACATAAAACACAATAAACTCTTGTGATCAAAACATTTCAATTATGTCCAACAAGCCTCGTGTTTGGTCACCTCTGTATTCTAGACATTCTGCCAGGGTCTGTTTACATGCATTTTTGTATTGACATATATATCACATAACGCTTTTGTAAGCTTGGAGAATCTAAAGATCAATTCCAAACCTTTTTGATATTGAAATCTGTAAAATGGTATTTGATTTTGATAAAACAAGCAAGTGCATCTTGTTGACTTGCTGTCTCCTTGCTGGACACAGTGTAAATGAACGTGGGCATCAAGTTTCAAGCTGAATTACATGATAATGTAGAGGTCGGCTCTAGTCTACTTCACAGCCCCTTTTGAAATTCATACTTCAATGCCAACTTATCTCACATGATAACAAGTTCAGAACAAGAACTGCTCCCATTCAAAAAACTGATGCCTCGAGAGCGAATGTGTTGTGTTTTGTGAAAGAGCATAGCTAGGGTGAACTGTTTATCAAAAAGGGACTTCAGAGCAGTCTAGGTCTGCTCCTGCCTCTTTTATAAGAGGAGAGCACTCGTCCAGACTGTAAAACAGCTTTATATTTCGAGCCATTTCAATTTTGTGAATTGCAAAAGATGTTTTGATTCACACAATTAAATTTAACACTATAGAGAGATGTGTAGTTAAATGATTGGTCTCTGTGATTGTTGAAAGTTTGACTTTTTGCAAATACATGTAACTACTCATTTTGTTTGTTTGTGTTTTGTATTTATTTGTTAGGATATGTAGGCTATTTGTCAGGGCCGTAGCAAGCGGGGCGGCCGGGGATGCCATGGCCCCCCCACTTTTTGAGAAATTTGTTATGTTTTTCTTTATATCATTATTTCAATTTGGGTATATATATGTAATTTGGCCGCCCCACATTAGTGATGGCCGCCCCACATTTTTCAACCTTGCTACGGCCCTGCTATTTGTTATCAGGAAAGAAAGTTACTGAAAACTATCTTTGTAATGTACAATTTTAGGTTTTTGAGAGGCTATTGCATTTGTAAATATCATTTCTCATTGAATATGTAAAATTTTGGGTTTTTGAGAGGCTATTGCATTTGTAAATATCATTTCTCATTGAATTACTAATCAGTGATGAAGTGCAAGTCATGTGGGGGGGCACCGACCATAGATGGGGTGGGGTGGGGGGTTACATACCTGAACGTGGTACAAGCCATATTTTACAATTGCAAATGAACCTGATATAATTCAAAATGTTCTATATATAGGAGGATGTTTTAAAAGGGGTCAGGTGTTATATGTTTTAACTTCTGAACAGTTTTTTCAGGAGACAATGTTGGAGGAGTGTGGATTTTGTTCATTTTGAACAATTCCAATAAAAAATGAAGATGTTTAACTCACATTTTAGTTACATTTCACCACTACACTAGTGGTTTCATCAGACTGGCAACTCATCACACGAGAGTGTTTTATCTTTTATGGGCAACAGGAACCGCCGTAGAGGGCGTAATGATTTGGTCAAAGATGTTGTTTCGTGCGTAGGCCCCCTCGTCTTTGTGTCATGTCCTTTTCTGGTGAAACATCACTCAAATGTGAGTTAGACATCACTCAAATGTGAGTTAAACATCTTAATTTTTCTTTGGAATTGTGTTCAAAATGAACAAAATCCACATTTGAAATAAACATTCGCAATGAACTTGTTCAAGGAATAATGGACGAGTCTGTCCATGTGGACATTTGTAGCTACACAGTTCATTGGCACTTCATATTTTTCAACACTGCACTTTCTTCCTTTTTGCCAATTTTTATAATTATGAAAAAACCCTAATGACAATTTTCTTTACTTATCCTTCATTTTGAAGCCATTCTGAAACAAACAAATATTTGTTATCCTTTGTGGGGTCAATTAATAGTGCCTTTAAATGATTGATGCAATGTTAATAAAGACTGATGATATCACCAAGGAAACCATCTCACCTCCTCCACAACTTCCGTCAAACATCCTCCTCCACATTGCGTGTCCTTTTAGGGAGCTATTAATTTGAATTTATTTCACTATTGTCGCTTGCAGGTGAGATTATGATGAGTCTACTTTGGTACTACCGCCCTGAGCATACAGAGGGAGGCAGAAGACCCTATCACATAGAGGTAGGTAGAGAGCACACAGATGTAAGACTTCAATTGAATACCTGAGTGGAAGAAGGGCCCCAACTCAGCATTTTATTGCCAGCAGACTGTTCTTCCTTGTGTGTGATAGATGAGCCAAAATCCACTTTCCAAATAGTCTTCCACGTACACTTTCATGGAAGAAAGGCCCAACTCCATGGAGTTGGGCCCTTCTTCCACAAATATTGGGTTAAAGAGGAATTTTGTTCATCCATGAAATTTGCTTTTCACTACAATAAATTTTCTTGCTAACATATTACATGCTTCTATTTGTGCAATGAATGGATAATTTCCAAATTTCTGTAGCTTTTTATAACACATCTGCTTACGGAACAGACACTTGCAGTATATTAGTGGAAGAAGGGCCCAACTCCAGCTCAGATAAGACCTGTACCATTGCCATGGAAACATCATATATTATTTCGAATGTATGTAATACTGTGTGTTGATGTATTAAAGGTCCCCTGAAGATGAAAACATTCTGTCTATAAAACTTTTCCAAATATTCAGTTTTTTCTTAATATCTCAAAAACAGTTTTGATGGAGTTGGGCCCTTCTTCCACTCAGGTATTCAATTGTTTATCATACGTAGAAAGTAAAGCCGTCTTTGCCATCTCAATGAGCATGAAGATGTTGATGCTATTCTCGGTGTCTTCATTGGTATCCTGCTGGAATAATACAGTTTCCAAGTCTAGCCAATTTATTTATTTATTAAGTTCTCTAACTTTAAAGGTAGTTGTGCAATTAATATATGTGTACTTCAATTTATTGCAACATGAAGTGGTAGTCATTGTGGTTCACATTAACATGGTGAGTGCTACTTTCTGATTGGCTACAAGAAGGCTATGTATGATTTATTGAGCCAATCAGCAACTTGGTAAGAGTGAGTTGTAGGAATGAAGATGATCGAGCTTAAATATTTAGAAGCTGCTTTTTGATTGGTCACTCTGATAAATATATTGTGTAATTAACCAATCACAAATGCTGTAAGAATGGAAGTATTTCTCAGGGGTTAGAAATGCCTGAGTACTGCTGATTGGCTACAAGAAGGCTATGTATGATTTATTGAGCCAATCAGCAACTTGGAAAGAATGAGTTGTACAGATGAAGAGGATTGAACTTAAATATTTAGAAGCTGCTTTTTGATTGGTCATTTTGATAAATATATCATGTCATTAACCAATCAGAAATGCTGTAAGAATGGAAGTATTTCTCAGGATTTAGATATAACTTGTATGTTTAGAATTTCTTAGAGCATTTCAAGGTGAATAAACTATTGATGAAGAAAATTGCTACATTTTATTAGATAAAAACACATGATTTAAAGACAAGACTCAATGTGCATATTGTATTTTCCCCAAATATTTCATAATTTTGAGAAATCAAATCCAAGCCCATAGATAAACCCCAACAAACATTGATTGAAAAGCTTTGCTCTTCTGTGGAGGGAATATCATGACAGAATCGCTATAATATATCCCCACTGGTTATCAGTCAAGTCATCTTGTAGTAATTGCTCCATCAACAGCAGTAACCTCTGGCTGCCATCAAGCTTGTCATTCACATAGCTACAAGATCTCAAGATTAAAGTTAGCGGATTGGCCGTTATCTGTCTCAAACCGAGTTGCTGCTTCCATGTAGGATATATTACCTCAAGTTCACAGAGTTCAGTTACGATCTACTTCAGGGTGTGTTTTTAGGAGGAAGTGGGAAATCACCTTGTGATGGAGCCCCTTAAGTTTATGCAAGATAGCGCTGAGTGATCGTGTAGATCGCATCTACCCAGTGTATGATGGTCTTTGAGTTTCAAGGGGTACCAGAGGGGGAACCAAGGGTTGACAGAGGGAGTATACTGCCACTTCAGAAAAATATTTTCTTGTGAAATCATGACAGTTAACATGAAAATAAATGTTCAGACCCTTTTGGATCATGTTTCCTGTCCAAACAGTAAAAGTACTTCAATGACTAAGTTTTGCCCCCTCGGGGGAGGGGTACTAGTTTGGTTTGGGTTGCACTGCTGAGAATTAAGTGGAGCCATCCATACCAATTTTCCAAGAAATAATTACCCATCATTATACCAAAAGGCCAAATTCTTGACCAAATTTATTACCAAATTGTTAACATTTTTTAACTTTTCCTGATTTTTTTGGCAAATTTAGGAAAAATTTGGCCTAGAAAAGATATATTGATATACTGAGTGGCCAAAAATAAGACCCATGTTTGTGACACACCCCTGAATGTCTAGGGCAGGTTGCACACCTGAGAGAGTACCCACAAAATTAGACAGAATCCATACTTTGTGGGAGAGTAAAAAACAACATAAAAAGCTGGTAAACTGATGGAACTAACCTCAAGCTAAACTCAAACTGAAACCTAGTTAAACTCAAACTAAACCTCAAGTGCATTCAAAACTCTGCCTGTCTTCATGGTGTGAATCAAACACAAGAAGCAGGAGTTACGAAATCTCAAGCTATTAGCATCTGTTTGGACACAATTATTTCAATATAGAAAGGTAGTCAGTCAGTCAATCAGGAGCTGTGTGTCACTGACATCATCATGTAGCATGTGGGGGTGTTAAACTATCCTTTAATGCCAAGTCAAGTTAAAGGTAAAAAATAAAACCATAATTGAAATTAAGTATTATTACTATGCTTAAAAAGATTTTTTTATTCTTTATGATTACATCTTTTTATGCACAAAAGTATGACATTTTGAATAAAGCGAGGGAAAATCAGAGTTTTGAATTTTATTTTTTGCTATTTATTCAAGAATATCAAGATGTTGTCAATCACATTAAACTTGACTCATTTACCGATTGTGAAGATGATTCATGTTTATTAAAAGAAAAGTAATAAACATTTTGACATTTGCTAAATGAATAAAATATTAAAATTGCTTTCCTGACAGATGGATTGACAATGAGAAAAACCAACTAGAGCTTTGTTGGCTTTTTGTTGTAGTGTTTTTGTAGGATTGAAAGCTATTAAATCTCATCACTTCTAAACATCCGGAGTTCTCCTGTGTCAGATCACTATGATCCACAACATGCTCATCTATCAGGGCAAAGTTCTTTATCACCAATACATTTACACATTCATTGAATGACCTTTGAAAATGTGGGTACAAAAACTCATACTCGGTCAAATTTTGCACTAAGATTGTTTAATTGAGGTTATTGAACTATGGCATTGGGATGAGGCCATTGTGGTCCATAGTGGATGCAAAATGAAATGGCATCATTTATTATACCGTTGCTGTTCTGTCAAAACCTCCAATAGCTGCTATGTGTTAAAATATGTAATAGTGTCACAAACCAGGGGTTTTGGTGAAAAATGCTAAAAGTCAGACATGTGACGAAATCCGACAAATCCCCTGGCCACGGGCAGCGTGGCCTAAAATGAAAGGATTACGAAGGGAAACCAAGTGCTTTTATTTCTACTCTTAAACTTGAGACGAAATAAATTCACCCTGAAACTAGGTTGTAAAGTTCAGTAAATTCAATGTGTTAAATATTATACAATATTATATTGTACATATTTAACATCTAGTAGCTATTGGAGTTTTGACAGAACATCGACAATAATATAATCCTGGATAAAATCAAGGTGTAGTGATGGTTTTGATGAATTGTTGTGGAATTAAAGGGTTGCAATTGGATACCGGTGGGCACTTGGGCAGGTCCAGGTTGGGAAAATCTGCACCGGGTCATTTTGAATTTAGGGCAAAAAATTGATGACTGGAATGGTTTGTGGTCAGGTTGGTTGTAGTCAAGTGTGACTGGATCGGGGAGTGTAAAAAGCACACCCTGCAACCTGCATGTCTGTCTTCAGTCCCCATATTCTTGATATGACTTCCCACTGATTTCATAGCTATTCACTTCACGTATCTTGCCGATCGTAAAAATCACGTTTCACATAATGATATATTTGCGGTCACATGTATATTTTGGGTACAACCATCGTTTCACATAACATAGGCCTATATTGTCATTATTGAATACAACTGTGTTATTTGCCCCACATCTCTCAATGTGCAATTATTGCTGTTTCACATAGTATTTGCTGCTTTGGAGAATACTCAAAGTGCTTATGACTAAAATAACATTTATATTTACTTATTAATGTCTTCTTTAGCCTGGAATGGTTTTCTATCAACAAGATGATATATTTTAACAGTACAGAAACAATACATTTTGCAAATAACGTCAATGCCGGTTTGTCTGTAAATACATCACTGTGTGATACAACTGACTGACGTCATATATATCTCTTAGACTAACTAGTTCACTAGATACATGCACTGTCTGTTGTGGAAACAGGTCACTAGCATCATATGAAGAAGAAAAAATATGTCGAATGCTCAACATCTTGGAATCATTATAACTGGTGTTCTATCTTCAAGATGAATATCTTGGTTAACTGGATTTGTTGAGTGTGTTCGCAATAACAGAGACCGTACAAGAGTCTGATATGCTCAGATTGTGTGCAAGACAATGTTTAAAAAAAGCCATATTTGCATGATGTGTTCATTAAAGTAGCCTAGCCATGCTTGCTGTAATGAATCAGGCTATTGACGGTGCTTAGGATATTAAGCTTATTAAAGCATAATGTTGCATACATTTGATCACAAATGATCCTGGTGATTTATTTGTGCCATTTTCCTGATTTCCCTGTTTGTTGGCAACCCTTTGGTAGGCATGTTCATAAAATTTTTAAATTTAATAAATTCATCTAAAATTGCTTTCATAAAAAGAGAATCATTTAACTTAAAAAATGAGGGGTCAACCATGTATGTAGGCCTATAATTGGCAATGTTATGAGGAAAAGTATGCTCGCCTGAATGTCCCAAAATGGGCCAAATTGTGTGTCCCAGCATTATCAATGGCTTCCTATGTCATAACATGGGTGTATGTATTTTATAGCTAAATTTTTGAGCACGAAGGGCCATTTTACAAAACTTTCGCAAATGTTTCATGAAATGTGGCTTTCATTACTTGATAGTATCAAATATTATTCAAATGCAGATTTTCTAAAATTGATGCTACATTGGAGTTCTGAGGGTTAAAATCCAAATTTTCTTCATTTTCCTATTGGATTACACAGTTAAGACAGGATCTTGGATCACAAGTAAGCTTAGTGAAGCCCGCCCTCACATGTTCAAAATGTGATCATGTCTACCTTTGGTCAAAACATATTTTTTGTTGTATAAAGAAATTTTGCTGTTTTCTGTTGTGAAGAAATTTTGCTGTTAATTTATTGTTAAATCATAATAATGAAGTCATTTTTGGGAAAGGTTTTTAAATCTAGGCATGCAGATTATGAAAATAACCAGATTCAGTGCGTCTGTGTATAATTGGACATTTGAGACTAATAAAAGTATTAGTAAATATTTGATACCTTTAATGTATTAAAATGACTCTATATTTAAGCTGAGATGTGTAGACATTTAACAACAACACATCCTAGTCTTTACATTAAAGCCATGTATAATTTTTGTCAAATTTGAATTTTGTTTTTCTTTACCAAAATGTTGAAAGAAACTGTACAGACCATTTTCAAGTTAATGTAGAAAGTTCTATGGGGAATTTAATTACCAAAATTGCTCTGTTGATATACAAACAAAATAAAAAACCAATTCTATTTATAGGTGTAAGTTGGGACATGTGTAAAGATTACAAAATATGCTAAAACAAATCAGGTTTGTAAGAAATTAACCAATTTCATATATAAGATCGTACATTATGGCTTTAACCAAAGACTAGTCACCCATGTTGTGATGAAACCGTTATTTACTCTACAGTCAAAGGAGTCACTTTGTCGAGACGGTCTATATGCTTTAAGTTTGCCTATCTATAATTATGATAACCTTATGCACACCCATGCTCTACACACATGTAGAGAGCTGATTAATGCCAAATTAATGAAGTAAATTAATACTGCACATTTTACTCGCTCATCATAACCTGTAAATGAGCATCTTTATTTCCACGATGTGAAAAATCAAGGATATCCTGAAAGACGTATCCACGATAGCCTTATCCATGTGGCACTAGCAAACGGATGGAATGGTGAGCTTGGCCAGAATCCATCCCATGCAGTAGTGAAAACGAGTGTGAGAGTAAACGATGCATGACTGTACATCATTGTCTTTGATTAATTACAGAATGAGTTGTTTGCTTGTCGACACTGGGACATCAACAGCGTGGCTTGCATCGAAGATAAATGCTATGTGCTTACTCCAGCTGAATATAACAGGTGGGTCTAGTCTGTCTATTTTAAACACATCAAAAAAAGAAAGTCCCCACTAGTGGTCATATCTTTTTAGTACAATTGGTTAAAAGCAATTTGCTCCCAGCTCCAAGTGAAATTGTCCCGGTTAAAAAGAATGCTTGTCAAGGTTGAGGCATGGTCATATCTTTTTAGTACAATTGGTTAAAAGCAATTTACTCCCAGCTCCAAGTGAAATTGTCCTGGTTAAAAAGAATGCTTGTCAAGGTTGAGGCATTGCGGCCGACGCAAGAACCGCGGAACCCGAGTACCGCAAAATTCTAGTTCACACTTTTGTGATATCATACTGTAGCTAACTAAATTCTTCACATGTTCTTGTCAATTTGAGTGTCTTTGATCTTTTGTGCTCAAATGACTACCCAAACTAGTGGGGGCTTACTTTTTTTGATGTGTTTGTATAATTTGTGATGCGGTCAAAAAAAATGAGTTTCCTGTGAGGCAAGTCTGGTGTACTCTGCCATGTTTGCATGTCACTTTTAGAGAGGGAAAATATGTGTTACTCTAATTTCTATAGTGTTTGCCTTGTACAAGATTGTTTTTTTTTTTTAATGTTTACGGTTTAGTAAACTTCTAGTACAAGCTGTAAATGCTGGTGGGCAAGTGGTAAAATGCAGCCAGCTCAATTGATAACTGGTCCATGCTGCAATAGTGTGCCAGTTGTTAAAAAAAGTCTAGCACTACTTTTGGGCTGTGTTACTTTAGTATCCAGAGAGGTTGCGTCAGGTCCATAGGAATACACACTAAGATTTGGTGTGCTTTATAAATGTACTAAAGGAGCTGAATAGATTTGGAACCACCCCTAGCAAAAGGTAGGGAGAAAGTTGTGAAATTGATGTGGCCCTCGCGCCAAAGCGCTTCGGTTGAACGCCTCGCACTATGCGCTTGCTATCTCTGTGAGAGCCACAAACTGTGGCTACACAAGCCCTGTTCTAGGACATTTCATGTAATACAATTATTCTCTGTATAACATGCGAAGTACTAGCTGTACAGACCACTGACTTTTATTAAACAAGCATTGGTCTAAGATACCAAATGGCATTCAGTTTCAACCTTTGCTTGGATAATGACAATTTGGTCCAAATATATGTGACACTCCAACATGGTAGATTTTTGCTCATATCATTATGCCATTTGAAATTCTTGTATTCCTGTTTAACTTGTTTTAAAGTTTATCAGTTTATCTAGACTATTAAATTAGGGTTGATACTTCATGCAGTTCATGTAAGCTAATGCTAACCCTAACCCTAATTTTGTATAAAACGGGAGTTACCTAAATTACACAGAAATCAGTAATGATCTCCTTCACTTGTGTACTTGCGTAATATTTGTGACAGTATAGCACGATGAGCGTAAATGTCCTCAATTGTATTCTGAGTTACAGTGTAAAATGGGCATGAAGGTCGTATTCATAGGTACCTCAATTGGGTGCTACATGTACCTCATTTAATGAGATAAACGTAGCACCAAAGTGAAATACCTATGAATATGACCTTCATGCCCATTTTACACTGTAACTCAGAATACAATTGAGGACATTTACGGCTCATTCGTATGTACGGTCACATTTGTTTGTATGTATTGTATACCATGACTGCTATAACATTAGACCCAGCTTTAACCACCGTTTATCAGTGGGAGCTGGTAGCCTAATTGATAAGGCGTCCGTCTAGAGATCGGAAGGTCATGGGTTCGATTCCCATGCCGGCACATTCCCTTGCTTTTTTTCAAGTTGGGTTGTGTGCCGGTCGGGATTTGTGTTTATTCGTTGTCATGTTTAATTGTAACACTTTGGGTTGATAAACTGTTCATTCTTTACATGTATTACAATTTAATAGACAAAGTGATTAAAATCAATAAAGTACTTTTTATGAAGATTCATTTTGACTAGGAACATTAATGTTTTGCCACAAAGGAATATAGTCTATTCATCTGTGAACATATTCACAAATGCATGCATGTATAGCTACATACAGACACACATTAACCCTAACCCACCTGTATACTACGAAATACTACTTGAAATATGCGCTGTTCATGCGTGCATGCCACGTGGTGTGATGACGCAATCGCCCTAAGTGATATATAGGCACGGTTTCGCTGGCCAGCAAAGCCCAAGACCCATGGCAAAGTGTCGCCGACCGAGTCCTTGGCATGCGAGGGGTCTCGGGTTCGAATCCCACCCAGAGCAAACAACTTCTTTCTTTCTTTTCTCTCTTTATTCTTTCCTTCTTTCCTTTCCCGTCGCCAAAAAGCCCTTAGGGGGGTAGGGTAACCAAGGATAGGGTTTCTATGCACAGCTCATGTGGAGTGCTGTACAGATAGTACTCAATGTTAACTAGCGAGATTGCATGCTAAATAAACCGGTAAACTGGTGCCAGCACGCATCTCGCTAAACTTTTTAAAAAAAATTTAAAGGTTTTTAATCTATTTGTTTTTTTTGTACAGGGCTATGAGGTAATTTAATTTTTTGTGCTTTATAGGTATCAGTTTATTATTATTACTTGACATTACAAACTATCTGAGTATCACTCTGGATAACCACTGTGTGCATGCAAACTTATATTTTATTATTTGTAAACACACGGATACAAATGCAGGTCATTAATATTGAATGCAAAGTGTGTAATTGTTCCAATCTTGTGCATATATAACCCACGTGACGAGCCTGTGAAAGAATATGCCTTTTATATTCCACCACATGGGAGGAGGAAACCGGGATGGTGTACTTACAGTATGTCCGTGACACTGTACTTACAATATGTCCAGCACCTCCTGGGAGATGCTGAAGGGATGCTGCATGCAGCCAAACAAAATTGGTTCGCTTGCCCAAGAGCGCAACATTTGAAGAAAGCTTGTAGTCACCTGCTCCGCAGCCGAATGATGATGATGTGTATCGTTTCTTAACGCACAAACAAGTGCGTATACAAAGTGCATCGCGTATTAAATGTGCATTAAAATAGTGAACGTAAGATATATTTTCAATAGTCTTTTAAAACAAACAATACTTTATTTTTATGAAGCAAATTGCAAAATAGCGGTAATGAATGAAAATAACAACTTTGCACCATCCTTTTTTACGGTAATTGCGTGAAATTGTCGGGGTTTGTGTTGGGCCTCGGTATTTTTCCTCAGTGATTTCACACAGTGACCTCAAAACAGATAGCGCACAGTTGTTATTGTCTAAATAATATATAAATAAATATAGTTATATTTGCTGCTGATGGATTTTCTCCTCGTAAAATATTCCCTAAGGAAAATGTATGTACTTTGATATAGCTTTTGAGATTACAAGTATGCTGTGAATTATGAGATGACTCTTTTAAATATGGGCTGTATCAAAATGTTTGGTACCCAGCAATTTTTGGTGTTTATTGACAAGACTTCTTCAATATGCAACATTGTATCCTCTTGAATATTTGAAATGCCCATGATTGACCTTTCGAAATATTCATTTATAAAGAAGGTAGCTCCTATGTTACATTTTGTTGTGGTTTTCTTGTCCATAATCACTGGAAACTGATGGGTACCAATCATTTTGATACACCCTGTACATATACAATTGGTCTAGACGAACTCCTCTGCTTATTGTGCATACTTTTTCACACAACAAAAATGTCCTCCATATTGAATCTAAACTGTAACTTGTTTGCATGATACACTGAAAAATATGATTGATTTTATTTGGTTCCATAATACAAAATACATAAATATGTTATATAACAAGATTAAAATACATAACACTTAAAAATTAAAAGATATACAATGTGCAGATAAAAACACTAGGAACCGGGATAACCCATAAAGCCAGTGTTTCAGGCTTTAATTTCCAATGGGGTCCTATTTATGTAGGCAATATAATGGCCCTATTTTTTGTTGAGTTTACTCCTCAAACTGTATAGTGCATGTAGGCAAGGATTTGCAAAGTTTATCCCTAGGGTTTATCAACACCAGAGCTTCAAGCGACTCTATATTTCCCAGGGCTGCCTTTTGAGGAGAGCGAGAGCAATCACTCTGTACTGCTCTCCTTAAATCTGATATAGGATAGTGATTTTTAGCTCTCCTTAGTTGACCATTCTCTATTGTAAATGCTCTTAACAGCTCTCCTTTAAGACTCTAGAAGAGCTATTTAATGCTCTCCTGCAATTTCCAAAAGACAGTCCCTTATTTTGCATTTTCCTCCATTTTTGAACTCTGCCTATAGTTTCCTATTTTGTTACAAAATGTCCTATAATTCCTATATTTTTTCCAGATTTGGGAAATTAACGTTTTTTTTTTTTCACTTACACTAGTGAATTTTATGTAAATTTTAAGCAGGTAAATATTATTGGCCTGTATTTTTTGCCCAGTATATTATTATAAACATCATACCAGTCCAAAATGATGCACACATCATGCACAAATTAAAGTGTCTTTGGGGAACTTTTCCCCCTTAACAATAGTTACTGGTCAGTGGTCACTGTATTTGACCTTTGCTGTCCTATATTTTCATTCAAAATGTTTCTATATTCCTGTATTTTAAAAGGACTGACTTGAAGCCATGTAACACATACCAGCTCACACTCCCTACCCACCCCTACACACATGCCCGCCCCATACACCCCAACAATATTTTTATATACATAAATTCATATGTAAAGGTCAGCTTTTGACAAAATAAAGATATCTTGTTTACCGCTATATAGAAAGCTGCTTTCACCCACATTTCAATGCAATTCTCTTGTGTCTAAAAATAACCCGTCATACAAAGCCGACTGAGTACATGTAACATGTATGTATTTGTATTGAATGAATTGGTGATTGAAAAGTGTTTCACAGATCATAATGTCTCTTTAAAAGCACTCTTGCAACATAAATGTGTGCAAAACTCGGGTGATACCAAATCTGAATTAAAGTTTAAATTAAAATTCTGTATGTATAGATCACAAATTATGCATTATCTGTGGGCTGCAAGTATGTCACAGAAAACATACTGATAAAATACAGAGATAGAAGAAAGTGTTACGTTACAAATCAGAATGTGGGTAACAATATTGTTCTCCTTGTTGTATCAATTTATCACACAGATACTGCACCATCCTCCAGATGAAACGAGAGAAATATGTACGTGGCATCCCTGTGGTACCGGAGGACCCCAGCGGCTACCCGAGACAACACCGTCTACCTCGAGATCGGATTGATCCCGATTCTGTGTTTCTTTGTCGACAAGTGTACGACTTCAGACAGAAGAGAGTCTTGAAGAACCCGTATTAAATGTCAGACCAGTAGTGTTGCGCTAAATAATGCAGAGGAGGCTGCTTGCTGATAGGGATGTTGTATGGTGGGTGTATGCCACGACAGGCTGGCCAGATAGGCAGGCATCAATTTGGAATACGGAAAAAAAATATGAAGGGAATGTAAACAGAGAATGGAAAAGCCACAAATCTGGTAATTACTATTGGTATCTCATGGGGATTATTGCAGAAGGTAGAGTGCACCGGAAAATCCACTGGGTTCGACTTGTTTCACGAAAGTGTGAAAGCATAACCGCTTTCTCAATAGACACGGTGTCATGTTATCGCTGATAACTGTATGAGCAGAGAATATTTTTACTTCCATCCATGTTATGAAATTGGTTTAGCAGCATGTTTTGAGTAACTGAGAATTGATTCACGGAGAAATGCGCTTGCAAGTTACGGAATTTAATCGAAATGAAATGTATCCATAGGCAGTACAAGTAACCTTATGATAAGTGATTCAAATTTGCAGTTTCCTAAATAAGAAATTACGAATTTTATTCCAAATTTAACGAGTCAAGATTTTGGCAAATTGTGTTGTTTGACTTAATGTTTGATTTGGGCTCAACATTCAAGATTAAAGGTGCATAACCAGGTCAATAACTCAAAACTTGGGAATCAGATTATTTTGGTATATGGCCTCAAGGTACAAAACACAATATGAAAAAATGTGACCACCCACCTTTAAGTTCAGTGAAGTAAAGATAGAGTTTTTCCCTTAAAATTTGATCAGCTCGTAATAGGCGGGAAATGTTAGGCTTTTACCACTACGCCGAAAAGTAAACCCACATTAAGAGTGCTATTAGTTGACCTGTCTGGCCTATATTTTGTGTGTTAAAGAAAGTAGACAAAGTATAGGACTTGAATTAATAATTTGTGATGCTTCTGGCGAGATGTCACAAGACAATTCTCAAAATTAAATATTTTGATATTAATCCGTGATGGATAAGGACCGCCGATTAAGAGCTGATCAAAATAGAGAAGAAAACTTTGTGTAATGTGTAAAACGGAATTTCAAATTAAGGAAATTGCAAATTTCAGTGTCTATTTAAAGACATTTAGATCTACATCGAAAATTTTTTTAGAGTTAAACAGAAATCCTACACCTGATGGGATCACTCATGTCACGAATAAGAGATAATTTGTATACTTGAGTCAATTAATGTCAGTATTTTGCTTTTCAACATGAACACATTTATTGGAATGAAAATGAGGCCTTATGTGACAGTATGGGATCCCACGATTATTAGTCAGATGAATGTGACTTCTCACTAGGATCCACAACATGCTCATCTATCAGGGGCACCGTTCTTTAACCCCAATACATTTGTACATTCATTAAATGACCTTTGAAAATTTGGGTACAAAATCTCATACTCTGCAACTTGAGGTCAAATTTTGTACTCTGATTGTTTAATTGAGGTTATTGAACTATGCCATTAGGATGAGGTCATTGTGGTTCATAGTGTCTGTTGCAACTGTTCAATGCCAAAATAGGAAATTGATTGTACACAGGAAACGGTGATATTAATCTTTGCCGCTTGTTGACAATATGATTGGATGTGTTATGAATAGTTATCAAATCGGAAGGCAAAGTATGTAGTCTTGAATTTAAATAATTGTATTTATTGGCCGTAAAAAGACAAATGTGCATTCTCAAGCTGGGTTTATACTAGAATATTGCAGGGTGGTTGCAATGCATCACTTTTGAAAAGAATTGGGCAATCACAAAATTTTGTAATGTATCACTTGTTGCTTTTGCATTTTTACTAATCATGCCGATATTCGAGATTGAAGTATTCAAAATGCCACAAAATACATTTTTAAAACATACATTCCTGTCAGTAATTACTGTTTTGAATTCATTCACCTCAGAAAGTTAATGATCGAGAATATAAATTAATTAGCAAAATTAAATCTAGTTGGAGGTAAATGATTGGTTGATGGATTTACGTGACAAGCGATGTCGCTCGGTAGTTGAATTTTTATCGCCCGCTTTTGCAAAAGCGATTGGTATCAATCAATCGATCATCTTGATGCTCTGAAAACAGAAGGGAACACAGAGCATACGTAAGAATCGCTTTTCTGCAAGAGCAATCGAGTATAAATCCAGCTTCAGTACAATTGTAAATTGATAAATAGCATGCTACCACATTGCCTGGGGCATACAATGAAGACATTAATTTTCACGAGGAAATGTTTCATCCTACAATGATTTCAAACTCATCCCCACCCACATTTGCCAAATGCACATTTTCTCTCTTCTAGGTTGCGGTGATATTTTTCACACTAATATTTCATGCTCATGTGGAAAGTGTGAGAGACATCATATATAATAAAGGGTGATAATTTCCGCATACATAGTATCGTATGTCTGTATTGTATTACAGACGGACTCAAAGGCATCGGAATATCTAGGTAAATCCATCTCTGGTTTGAGAATTGGGAGTATTTGAACTGGACAGTACAATTGAATACCTGAGTGGAAGAAGGGCCCAACTCCAATTTTTTACCAAAATGAGTTAGACCCAGCATTTTATTGCCAGCAGACTGTTCTTCCTTATGTGTGAAAGATGAGCCAAAATCCACTCTCTAAATAGTCTTCCATGTACACTTAATCCTGGTTTTCCTGGACGAAAGGCCCACCTCTGTGGCGTTGGGCCCTTCTTCCACAAATATAGGGTTAAAGAGGAATTTTGTTCATCCATGAAATCTGCTTTTCACTACTATAAACTTTCTTCCTAACATATTACATGAGTTCTACTTGTGCAATTAATGGTGATTACCTAATTTCTGTAGCTATTTATAACACGGAACTGGCACTTTCAGTATATTAGTGGAAGAAGGGCCCAACTCCAGCTCAGTATTAAGACCTGTACGTTACCATGGAAACATGATATATAATTTCGAATGTATGTAATATTGTATGTTCATGTATTAAAGGTCCCCTGAAGATGGAAACATTCTGTCTATAAAACTTTTCCAAATATTAAGTTTTTTCTTAATATCTCAAAAACAGTTCTGATGGAGTTGGGCCCTTCTTCCACTCAGGTATTCAATTATTAGCTTCATGTATTGAAAGGAAACTTGCTATGGGATCAATACAAAACAATGCAAGTATGATTGCAAAATGAAGATCAGATTTGGACCTAGCCTGCCCCCGGGAAGGTAGACTATACTAGTAAACCAAAAGGGAAATCCTAAATATTACATGGCACAAATGAAGTGTATTCACTAGTATAGTGTCTTAATTTACACCCATATTACACTATTAGAATTTGTCTGAATAATGTCAACAAATTGATTTCAATTAAAGGCCTATTCAGTGATCCCAGGGAAAGTGCAAAAATTTGAAATTGTTTATACATTAAAAGTGAAAGATAAGTTATTCAAATTGTCATCAGGTATTTTTGAAATGAAAAATTTGGCAAAAAATGAGGAAAACAGCAGTATTGACAAAAGTGGAAGTCCCATTCATATATTTATAGCTCATTTCTCTACTGAATTAGAGAAATTACAATTTTATATATCAAATGTCTTATTTTGACTTTAATACACACCTTTCGCCTTAACCATTAGCAGACTATGTTAGCAGTAGCACATAGATGACACCAACAAAAGTGCAAAAATCTGAATTTTGATGATTTTTACGATCCTCCGGATGAGCAAATCACTGAATGGGCCTTGAATACAACTGGTGCGTATACATATATACACCAATTTGCAATTAGAAAATTTTATAACATCTGTCCACGTGTCTGGAACAAAAGTTGCTGGTGGATTAAGTGTGGATGACGTGGTTGTTTATATCGTGGAACGTAGTAACGCAATGACAAATCACCATGACTTTCAAGGCCCATTCAGTGATTTGCTCCACTGGACAACCGTAAAAATCATCAAAATTCAGATTTTGGTACCTTTATCATTGTCGTAGATGTGCTAACATAGCCTGCTAGTGGTTCAGCCGAAAGCCCTGTATAGACAAAATAAGGCATTTACATGGCATCTGTAATTCATATACTGTCAGCATATAAATTAGCTACATGTATTTGAATGGGGCTTCAGCTTCGTTGATACTGCTGTTTTCTTCATTTTTTTGCCAAATGTTTCATTTCAAAAATATCAATTGACAATGTGAATGACTTATCCTTCACTTTCAGCAATTTATAAACAATTTTAATTTTTTTACACTTGTGCTGGGATCACTGAATGGGTCTTTAATATTCAAATTCAGTTTGAATGAATGAATGAATGATCATCAATTAGAATTATGCCTTTTTGATATGATTAATTACAGCTAACTGTCTACATGAATAACAGAACATTAATAATCAATTAGGGTCTGAGGATTTGTTGAGTGGGTGTTTTTATACTCGGGGCAATTCAGAATTCACATTGAGAAAAAAAATATTTACAACTAGCCTCATCATAGCCATGAGGTTGTTTCAGTTGGTAAACATAAATTCGATCATATTTGTTTACTTGCATTGTGATGACGTGTGTCAAATTAAGTCACCATTCACTTCAAGTGATTGATAACCCAAGTCATAGAACTTGCTGAAATACCACCTAATTATGACTGCACATATTTACATCTGTAGACAATATAAATTGATTACATGTGCAACTGAAGGGAATTCAATGGCATGCAGCTTTTGCCTAGATTTTCCCTTTATCCTTAAATAGGGGTCGTGATCCTGCCCCCCAACTCAACACAAAAGTTGGCAACCATGAGAGTTACCAAATCTTTCAAAGACCCCCTTTGCAATGATTTTTCATCAAATTTACCCCCCTTTTTCATGCAAAATCAAGGATAAAATTTGGCCAAAATCAACCCCTTTTTTGTGGTTTTCAATGACTAGAATTTCAAACACCCCTTTTCAATGACACTGAATATTGACATCAAATTATACCGGATTTTCCATAGTAACCCTTTTATCCAAATTTTGCGGACAGTGCAAATTAAATACCCCCTTTATTGCCAACTTCGTGGTCCTCACTACTGGTTAAAAATTACCCCTTTTCCGCGCTTATTTGGTAACTGTCATGGTTGCCAACTTTTGTGTTGAGTTGGAGGGCCGGGGTCGTGATTTGCTTTTATTGCTTAAAAACTATGTCTAATTAATATGGGCCGCATCAAATGATATGATATTGGAGATATAAGGATACTTGTAAAAGACTATGTCATTAAGGGAAAATCATACTTCCCTGCAAGCAGTCAAACAGATTGTTAGGTCTGCCTTTATGCTGTATTACATTGTAAGGTATAGTTGTGTGTATTGTGCTTGCTTTGTGCATTTGATCAATACAAGTTTGTTTGGAGATAGGTTTCAAAACTGTCTGAAATTTTCTAAAGCTACAAGAACTGCGTAGAACTGCCTACATATTATACCGAACATGCTTCTTGGGAGGAAAAAAAAAGCATAATAAGCTTTTGTGCAATTGTTATCCTTCCATACACAAGAATTGTGCGTTGTGTTACACTACAATATTCCGACAGCTGCAAGCTGACGTATGTTCGGATGATTTTATTTTGAAGCTTAATTGCTTATTTCAAGTCACAATGTTCAAAAGGTCAATTTGTTGAGACAATCTGCATAGCTTGTGATGCGTCTTGTACACAGTATAATCGTTGGTGATTTTAATACCAATTTTATTCATCACTGGTGAATTTTCATACTACTTGGCATAACCTAGCGTAGTACATGATCTATGCGTGTAATAAGCTTAATAACATTGTAGCTCGCCAACCTTGTTCACGAAGTAAGTGTATCAATTAGTAATCCTCTCTCATTGGCTCGGGATAATGACGGATCTTATGAAAGAAACCCATTAATCACTACCTGGATGGAGTAGTCCTACAGGAAAGCAACACACAGGTCTATTCAATCCACCCACATAACTAACAGTGAGCTTAGCATGTACATGGGTGCCATGCAGTCATTCGGTCTATTCCAGTTGAAATCCATACACCCCCTGTGGAATATATATCCTTAATCTCCCAAACAAGGAGTGTAAATTTCAAATGGGGTTACCTGAATGGGTGATTCCATTTAAAATCCACACTCCCTGTGTGGGAGATTAAGGTCATGTCTTCTATAGGGGGTGTGTGGATTTCAACAGGAATAGCCCAATTTGCTGTCAGAGAAGAAATGTTTTGCCATCATGTATATCATATTCCTGGGGCCATATTGTTTATGAAATATGATTTGTGGGACGTACCATCTATATAATACAAGCATAATTATAACATCTACATGTGTGATACAAAATCCTGTGCTTGCACACTCAATTTAGGTTTCCAGTCTGGGTTGATGGTGAGTTCTATGAATTATGGCTGGCATGCCTTTCTTTTTGTAGAATTTCCAGATGTTCTTTATCCATGGATCATAGTTTTCGTATCAGTATTGGTTCCATCACAGATCTTTCCAAGATATGTGGAGGAAAAGAAAAGGGCAACACAAGAACAGGGTTGCATTTTGTTTATATGTGAAAAATCAACTCTGGTTTTGGCAAGCAAATTTATCAAGAATAAACACTTTGTCAGCAATATATTGCATCTAGATTGTGTGTGAAGTTACGAGAGTCAAATTTTACATTAGTGGTTTACAAGTATCATTGAAAGAATACCTGCAATTGTCTCCCAATTTGAACCTCTTTAGTTTGGACTATTAAAGCATGAGTTGCAGAGTCAAGGGTGGTGTGCATTTCACTTGATTCATATACACACTGTTGCATAAATACTGTAGGAGAGCTACTTGGTACAGCTTCCCTGCTCCCATAATAGGTCCAGTTCATTTCATTACATTATACTTGGAAAATGTACATTACAGATGGTACAAATGTTGGTTTTAAATTCACACTCAACTTGATCGATTTCTGCTAACTGCATTGATATAAGTCGAGGTGAACTACATGTAGATAAATGCTCATCTAAAATGGCCAATTCCAGTGATCTGGGCCCGGGGGAGTACTCAAGTTTGGTTTTGGTAGGGACGTGCCGCTGAGCTTTTGAAAGTAGACCCATATACCAATTTTTCAAGAAATTTGGACCCATTGATATACCAAAAGTCAAGATTTTCGGCCGAATTTACCCAAAATTGTCTTAGTTTTTACAAATTTTCCCAAAATTTTGGGAATATTTTGGCTAGATTAAGGAAAAATGGGGCTATTTTCCGAGAAAATTTTGAAAAAAGGACCCATTCATTTGAAAAAGGCCTTGAAAAAGGGGCCATTGATATACCAGAAGGCTGAAAATGCTACCCATGTTTGCGGCACGTCCCGTATGGTCATTTGTACTGAGTACCCCCGGATCTGGGTCCCTTGAAGTGCACAGTGTGTTCAAGTGATATAAGTGAAGGGTCTGTCAGTTACTGTCACTTTTAGAAATTCATGGTAGCAGCAAAGATACTCTTTGGTAGCAGCACGAAAAATACTACATGGTTCTTAAATATTCAAATATTGCACTTTCAGAGTCAGCTAAAGGTCTTGAAGTTCTTATAGCATGTGTCAAAATAATACAGAAATTTGTTTTTGCACTTTGTTGCCTTAACTCCAAAACAACAAGCCTGTTAAACCGAGTTCAGTATAATTTTATTTACATGACATTATTCCTGATAAACACTTTGGTGAACATTCTATGTATGGCCTTATTGCCTGTGTTAACATACACGGAAAAGAGGTACCACATTACAGTGGTTGAAGTAAAATGTTTGCTCTCTCTCAATTCATCAGGTGACAATACTAACCCATGAACAGACATCGAAGTTACCTTTTTTTGCCTACAAAGAAAGATGTATCTTCTTTTTAATCTTTTATCAAAATTGAATATTTTCCCTGTTTAATTTTGTAGATCCTGATGAAAAAGTAGTTGTGTATGTTGGGAAATTGAGACAGAGCCAAAACTGTAGTGAAATTGCTACAAATGTCTGAAAGTGAAAAGTAAAAAAAGTGTCTTTTGCGATATGGTCTATTGAACTTGTCAACAACAATGGAAAACAAAGAAGAAAGTATTTCCCGTTCCATTTATCATTTATTGCCTATTTATAGCTTTACCAACTATTGTTGGATTTTTGCAATTTATCATTGTAAAGCTTAGTTTTTGGAAGGTTTGCCTGTATGCCCAATATCTCATAAAGAGAACTTACAAACTTTCTGGATCATACGTGGTGGACAGTCACAGCTGTTGTTTTTCAGAAACTAAAAATTTATTATTTTCATATAAATTGTTGAATTTGTAGAAGAGAGGAGCCAATTTACAAGCAAAAATGGAAACTATAAAATTCACTCAGTATCAGATTCCCCCCCCCCTCTATATTAAAGCGCATTTCAACTACTCAGTGCCAGAAGTGGGTAAGTGCAATAGCTGCCATGTGTAATTGCCATGTATAGAGTACAATATACTGTGTGTAAATTGCCAAATGTTCACAGGGCAGCTATTGCACTTACCCTCTTCTGGCACTGAGCAGTCGACTTATTGCTATCGCTAAGGAGCAGACGACATGTATCTGTACAAGTATTATCTTTCGCAATGAAATCAAATACAATGGAATTAAATGTACAATGGCGTATATTCAATGATTGCTCAGTGTACATACACCGGTGCTTATATATTTGCCGCTGCATCTTCCCCCGTCAAATTATATCTTAATAAGGATATACATATTTCAAATCACAGCTGTGTAAACCCAAAATTGTTTTTGACAGGAAAGTCATGAATCACTTGTTTTATGGTTTCTTTATTGCCGTAGGATGCATATCAATGATGCAGATATTGATTGCTTTGTATGCCCTGAATGAGAGTTGTGAGCACAGGCAGTTTCATCATATTTTTGTGTCTTATTTAGATTTTTCATTTTTATCAGTGAATTCTCGCTATTCGCAATAAGGGCGCCGCCAGCGGTTTGCGATGTAATCGTGATGTATCATGATGTATCATGGGAAAAGGTCGACATCCAAGTCCGCGCAATACGAATATTACCATGCTATTACATAGGAACACGTGACAATATTTTTTTTAGTTTGTCAAAATAAAGGTGTTACACACGAATCGATACTCAATAATACTTATAGTACGTTTAAGGGACCCTTGGACCAAGTTTGCCGGAAGAGAGGTAGAAGGTTGGTTTGAGGTGCATGTGCTTGGTTAGAATGTATATAAATGAAAGTTTATACTTGGTGTAGCACCTACGGACATGTGCAGACGTGTGGACGATGTTAACCTTTATGCATGCTTTATACCTAATTCATTTATGTACACATGCCACACAAGAAGCATATTCGAAAGGTTAGCTTCAGGCTTACATCGCAGTAGATGCTGGTAGATGCAAGTATGAATACAACATCGTCCAAGTGTATAATCTCTTATGATCTTTAGGTCCGAGAAGTACTAAAGTTTGTTAATGATGTTCTATATACGTCAGTGGAGAATTATGCTATGTCACCGCATCCGCAGTAGGCATTATGGTACAATGTCATTAGATACTAGGACAGTATCCAGAATCAAAGGTCTTTTGACAGCAACGGTTGAGTACACATTCTCTAAACCCGGGATAAATAGACGGATTTGCACTAGGGACCTTTAGTTCAGGCCATGCACACAGAATATTTTGTTTACTCACCAACAAGCATTACAAATGCAGGCATGTATTAAACATGTTTAACGCCAATTGGAAAAATCACAAAAGTACTAACCAATACTTTGTAATTCAGAATAATATACTACATGTACATTAAATTCAACTTGTTTTCACAAAGTATTCTTCACACAATTGATATATCTCCCATGCCATTTTAGTTAATTGTCCATGTAGTTGATATCAGAACCTTCATCAACCATCACATAGGTATTACGTATCTTTAAACATGGCCGCAAAAATATCTGTGACATTATTTCCAGCTTGAATACTTTGTTTGAAAAAGAAAACGTGGAGGGAAATTCCATTTTGTTTTAGACTATATTTTCACTAATACAAGTTTAGGCTTAAGATATTAAAAGAAAAGAAATAGGTATAATATTAATCAAATCAAGAAGAATATCAAAGAAATCATCCTATATACCCGCACATTACACTCGAGGCAGGCCTGTATTATGATTATAGGCCTACGGTAAAAAATACTTATAAGATAATATGCTAGTTACGTTAAACAAGAAACATTTCGTGCTTGGCTGATCCTCACTTGATGAAGGTCATATTGATTTATCGTCTACAAAGAGGCCTCCTCTCCCGGCCAATGGTACGTTCAAATCGATCGGTTGGACGTCCAAAGGTCCCATAAACGTATTATAATAATGTGATTTGAAATGTGCACAATTAATTTTTACTCTATCGATTTGCGTGTAATACCGTTATATTGACAAACTAAAAAATATTGTCACATGTTCCTATGTAATAGCATGGTAATATTCGTATTGCGCGGACTTGGATGTCGACCTTTTCCCATGATACATCATGATACATCACGATTACATCGCAAACCGCTGGCGGCGCCCTTATTGCGAATAGCGAGAATTATTGTCTCTTAACCAAAAGAATGATTATGTGAGGATGTTCAGATCTACTCCTTGCCTGGAAATTTGATGAAGGTTGAAAGTTATCCATCGGAAATTTTAGGCATGAAATATGTTTTGTAAAATTAACCAAAACGCATTTATCCTGGAAGTCGCAAATCAAGTCAGACCTATTTTACTATAATTAGCACCTTTTCGCTAATAAGTTCACCAGCGGACTATTTAATTTGCAACTGTTTAAGTGCCACTTACTATCTACATGTACTATGTAGCTATCAATTTGGTAAAACTGTAATTTAAATTTAGGGCAAATCATTTGGATGATGAGAAACAATGTCTGTGTCAATTTTCCTATGTCATCAAAGGGCTATTCCAGTTCAAATCCATACACCCCCTGTGGAAGACTTAACTTTAATCTTCTAGATGGGGAGTGTGAATTTCAGATGAGGTTACCTGAATATGGGTGACTTCATTTTGAAATCTACACTCCCTGTGTGAGAGATTAAGGTCATGTCTTCCATTAGGGGTGTATGGATTTCAACTGGAATTGCCTAATTAATGAAATAGGAAAAATGGCACAGACAGTGTATCGCAACACCCAAAATAGCCCAATGACAGCATTGTTTTGCATGAAAATATCCAGTTTGGCATTCGTAACATAGACATAATCATAGAAATAATAGCACCCCTTGAAATGAAATAATGACTACTTTTAATTTAAAGGGATAAATACATTCATTTTGCCAACGAAATAGATTTCAAGTTAACATCCTTAAATGAAAATCAAATCTTGGAGCTATGCACACCAACAGTTTCACAGTTTCAAGTCTGTGTATGACAGCAACCCTATACTAAACACACAGCAGAATAAATGGCGCATGTGCCGTTCATGCTCCACTTTACTTTAAAAATATGAGAATAAAACATGTTTCACATCGACTTCAGTAGCAGAGTTAGGTTTTTTTAATGGGGTAATAATAATCAAAATGAAACACTACAGTGGGAGACATTCCTTAAAGATGACTTGTGATGAAAATGGTCAACCCTCTCTTCATTTAATTTCTGGAAATAAGAGATGCAATTACTTAAATGAGTAGAACTATTGCCCATGGCATTAATTATTGTAAGTTGAGGAGTGTCATGTGTATATGAGCTATATTGAAAATGCACATGTTGTAAAAATTCATTAATAAGCATATGTGCCTATTAACAAATTGCTGGGACAAAAACACATTTTTAGGGTAGTTTGTTAAACCTTTTCGGGGTTTTTTTCCTTTTGATTTACAAATATCTGTATATTTGTAAATTAAAAGGAAAAAAATTAAAGAGTTTAACGAACTACCCTAAAAATGTGTTTTTCCATCATTTCCAATGTTTTACCAATTGGGATGGGTACTTGTGTGATTCTGTAGCCAGTGAAGTCAGGATTTGAAAATCATGCTGCATACAAAATACATCTCGATGTATGAATAAAACTCGCCGAAAGTGTTTTCGGTCAGTGTTTGAAAATTAAAACCTGAAAATGGTCAACCCTCTCTTCATTTAATTTCTGGAAATAAGAGATGCAATTACTTCAAAGAGTAGAACTATTGCCCATGGCATCAATTATTGTAAGTTGAGGAGTGTCATATGTATATGAGTTATATTGAAAATGCACATGTTGTAAAAATTCATTAATAAGCATATATGCCTATTAACAAATTGCTGGGACAAAAACACATTTTTAGGGTAGTTTGTTAAACTTTATCGTTTTTTTTTCCTTTTAATTTACAAATATCTGTATATTTGTAAATTAAAAGGAACAAAATTAAAGAGTTTAACGAACTACCCTAAAAATGCGATCATTTCCAATGTTTTACCAATTGGGATGGGTACTTGTGTGATTCTGTAGCCAGTGAAGTCAAGATTTGAAAATCATGCTGCATACAAAATACATCTCGATGTATGAATAAAACTCGCCGAAAGTGTTTTCGGTCAGTGTTTGAAAATTAAAACCTGAAATGTACTTTGACCACATAACAACTCTTTAACAACTAAGTGAATTACTCATTTTAGTGGATTAAAGATATTATACATCAATCTTACCTTCTTTACGGCAGTTTACTGTGGTGCTTTTTCAAGAGGTTTTAAAGCATTACAATCGAAATCATATCACTTCCCTTCTTGAGATTTTTTTTTTAGTGTCGCTATTTAAATTTAAGAGTTGACCATTTACATGTATTTCAAAAGCCTTTGCTTATGAAACAGAAACTCTAGTGGTGGATCTGCGCATTGATGATGGTGTCGTAAAGGTTTTCTTTGCAAAGAATTCTGGGATTCCTAAAAGTGTGAATTTTGTATTACAAAAATGTGTTGTAGATTTGAACAATTCTGTGATTATAGCACACAATGTAAATCAGTCTTGGACAATTGAGTCGCAAACTTTATGGAAATTGTACACCATGACTATAAAAAATGGGCTATTCCAGTTGAAATCCACACTACCCCTGTGGAACATTTTGGAAATATCTTCCACAGGGGGAGTATGTTTTTCAAATATAATTGGTCAGAGTTAATAATTTTGAAACCCATACTCCCCCTGTATTATGGCTTTACTTGTATCTTCCACAACTGGAGTAAGTATTTCAAATGGAAGTTGCAATTGTGTATTCTATTCAAAATTGATACTCCCTCTGTGGAAGACTTTAGCTAAATCTTCCACAGGGGTAGTGTGGATTTTAATTGAAATAGCCCAATGTATTGAATTGAATTACCTTGCCTGTCAAAATGGGTATAGTTTGTGATACCCTTGTGATATAGAAAAAAAAATGGAGATTTCTATTTATATGTAAAACATGTCCTAACATAGGGCATGTTAAACACTGCACAAAGTGTACATGGAAAGTGGATAATTACACAAGATGAATATAAATCATCAATTTTTTTACTTGAAGTACTTATTTTTATGAAATAATAGGAGGAATTAATTAATATAAAATGATGTATTTGTGAGGTTTGGTAATGTACTTACAAATGTACATTTCCAATTTCAGAATGTTTGTTAATTGTTAAACAATTTAGTGATTTGATTTTGATATAATTGTGTTGTACAGGTGTTGATGTCAAGTTTTACCTATCATATCGTAAGCACCCAGCAAACACAAAATATATATCTGTAAAACATTGGGTTTTTGGAGGATCAACACGTTTTAATAACATTAAATGGCAAGCTATATAAAGGTCATGAAAAATGTTTTAAAACACTTTCCCATGAAAAATGTTCTAAATCATTTTTTATGAAAAACACTAAACTATATTTCAAAAATGTTGTCATTATGTTATTTTGAAATTTTTGTTTTGGCAAACATTTTTGCAAAATATTTTGTTGACGCATGGCAGACTATTTTGCAGGGAGTTTACAATGTTTTATTGTTATTAAAACGTTATATTCACCCTTTGCACGGATCTGCCATCTTACTACCAAACGAGGTGCTCACATGCAAACGCAGGCGCAAAATGTGCATTAATTGTTTCTCGTGCTTTTCTAACAACACGCCAGAAGGCATTTGAAAAGCGTACACGGTATTTAAAGCATGTGTTTGACAGGCGTACGCACACACAGTATGCACTTTGCGGGTAGAACCTCATTTTGAGATGATTGTGTGATCGGCGAATACCCTTAACATATCCCAACATTTAATATGGTTTGTGTTTGCTGGGTAATCACTTAACAGCACTTTGTCCAAAAAGAAGAGTCAGGGTAACATACGTGTAAGTGTATTGACACAATATGGGGTTAAGGTAACTGAGGCAACACTTTACATTTAACAAGTGATGTTTCCACCTTGAAAATAATGTTCCACCCTGGTTTGTCATTGAGTACTTACATGATTTCGTACTTGGACAAACATTCAGAAAAGTAGAAAAATGTACTGGACACTTGACATTAAGAAATTGTTATTTCTGCTTTATTTACATCGCATTGTTTTCTGCTTTGAATATAAATTAGGAATCTGGAAAACAAGTTATGGGTGGATATATTGTACCAAATGATAATGTACCCGATTTGATGGTTAAACAACAGCACTACATTCCTGATGAAGGTGTTTTCCAAACTAACTAAACAATTGGGTCATTCCATTTAAAGTCCACACTCCCCCTGTGGAAGATTTTGGAAATTTCTTCCACAGGGGGAGTATGCATTTCAAATGGAATGAACACAGTGGGTGGTTACATTTAAATTCCATACACCCTCTGAGAAAGATTCAACCTAGAATCTTCCACAGAGTGTGGATGAGTTTCAAATGGAGCTGCCTAAATGTGGTCATTCCATTTGAAATTCATACTCCCCATGGAAGATATTTCCAAAATCTTCCACAGAGGGAGTGTGGATTTTAATTGGGATAGCCCAATTATTATGTATTATGTGATTTTTGTTAAGTTTTTCCGAAAGTAGTTTGTTAGTGTTCAGTAGTGTGTTAATCTTTTGTATTATGTTTTTTGTTGTGATTTTAAGGCACTTTGGACCTTGACTTTTTGTATAAGTTTATTGAACCATGCAACTCACACAATTTAGCTGATTCTTTTCATATTTGATCACATATATTAATAGTATTTTCTGTAGTTTTATTTAAGAAAAGGAAAAGCTGTAATCATTGAATTGTCATTGTTATCAAAATGACCTACAGTTGGCCTTGTTAATTCAAGATAAGTCTTGGATGTAATTGTTTTATTTACATGATTAATTTGGCAAGTTATTTATTTGAATAGTGAATGTGTTGTTGGGTATGTGTAAGTGGTAATGGGACAAGTGGTTTATTGGGAGATATGGGAAGTGGATACTCATTGATATTTCTGATGTGACACAGCTTTAGCTTTAGATACCTTATGGGCTATTCTAGAAATTAGTGGCACCCTTAAAAAAAGACATGAAAATCCTCAAACACTAAAGAAGACATGGAAATTCAGCATTTTCTTTCAAGGAAAATCATCATTTAGCATTGGGTACCCCCCTCAAAAAAAAAATCAAAATACTAAAAAAGACATGGGACTTCCCATCAAAAAAAGTTTTAGTTGAATGTTACCTGTTGTCTTGTGGGGCACTGGGAATTTCCCAATTTTTTTTGGGTGAAATTTTGCTCAAACTGGGAATTACAATATTTGCTACTAAAATTCCATATTTTTCATTTAAAAATAACTTGTCTTCTTTTGAAGAGGTGCTTTTTATTTCTGGACTAGCCCAATGCCACTTCTGCTGCACATGCAAGTGAACGTAGCGTCAGTTTTGCTGCAAAATAACCAAAAATACAAATAGTATGATATGCTTATCTGGGCTTAACATTTATCAATACAATGTGAGCTACAATTCAACTATTAGGAATTAAAATTAATTCTGCAATGATTGCCTTATTGCTTTAAATATGTAACGGCAGAAGAGCGCTGAATGTGGGGTAATTAATATGGAAAGGTTTAATTAAACCACAATGACTGCAAACAAAAGTGTGAAATGAAACTGCCAAGGCTGATAAACACGCTTTCCTGTGCAGATTTGACAGTTGGGTAAATGAGAAATATAGAGACAAGTGGGTGGAATATTAGCGGTGGGACTCAATGTATCATAAACTGCACATTGAGGCCATATATTTAAAGCATATAGACTAACATCACACATGCTCTCTCAGCTACTTGCCAAAAGGTGGGTGGAATCAGTAAACAGTTTGTGAAGTTGATTGAACAGATTCATCAGGATCGGTATAGTAAACTGGTTAACAAAGTTCTTTGTATCTGATCCAGAATGTTCACTTACTTGTGTGCGTTTCAACAACAGCTGTTGTCTTTATCAACACTTGATGGGTAGTGACTGCTATTGGCAACCGACGCTAGAAGTAGTTCCAGCGTTGATCTTGGAGTTGCCAGTCTGTTTTCCTTCAAGGGATTTTCTTGATCCCTGAGTCAGGAACTCATCAAAAATGTGAGAGAGTTGGTACTGTCCTTCATCTCTGTTCATGGTGGTGCCCCTCCGCTTTCTTATTTCTATAGCCTCCTGATGAGTTCCTGACTCAGGGATCAAGAAAATCCCTTGAAGGAAAACAGACTGGCAACTCCAAGATCAACGCTGGAACTACTTCTAGCGTCGGTTGCCAATAGCAGTCACTACCCATCAAGTGTTGATAAAGACAACAGCTGTTGTTGAAACGTACACAAGTAAGTGAACATTCTGGATCAGATACAAAGAACTTTGTTAACCAGTTTGTGAAGTTGGTTTACAGCACTCCAGCAAGTCAACATACACTAGGATCCACAACATGCGCATCTATCAGGGCACAGTTCTTTGACCCCAATACGTTTGTACATTCATTGAATGACCTTTGAAAATTTGGGTACAAAAACTCATACTCTGCAACTTGAGGTCAAATATTGTGCTATGATGGTTTAATTGAGGTTATTGAACTATACCACTGGGATGAGGTCATTGTGGTCCATAGTGATATTTATGTTAATAATGAACTCATTCATCTTGGTCTCACCTGTATGGAGAACAAATTTATGGAACGTTGTGTTATCTATGTTTTGTGGGAGGTGTGGTGAAAATAAATGGGAAGAGGGAAAGAATGGTGAGACACTACTTCACCAACTTATTGGAATTACGGGCTATTTTGTCCCAAATTTGATTGATGTTTATGCCATATGAAAGTGACTTGTTGCTGCTTTGTAGATAGCGTACACATTTAGACACATAGTTGCCTTGAGTATTATGTATACATAAAATGTTTTAAGTTATTGAGATGTGGAAGAAGTTTTGGGGAAACCAGATGGGTTTGGTTTGTCAGCCCAAATGGCTGAGAGATTACAGAAATTCCAATGTTTGAAATAATTCAATTGTATCAAAAAAAAATATCTTAAGGAATCGGATAGCAAAGTTTTTCAACAAAAAAAAAAATCAAAATTATTTGATATCAGAAGGACATTCCTCGTATTCAGAATGCAACTTGACGTCTGATGTGCTCTGATGTCCCACCAAAAATACTCTGCAAAAATTGCTATCTGATCCCTTAAGATGTAGGGCAATCTGGTGTTATACCCCCCTGTGGCAGGTAAGCTTCGGTAATAAACATGACTGTACAGCTCAACTCTGTGTGGGCTATTCATGTTGAAATCCACACTACCCCTGTTGAAGGTTTTAGAAATATCTTCCACAGGGGGAGTATGTTTTTCAAATGTAATTAGTCAGGGTTAATCATTTTGAAACCCCATACTCCCGCTGTATTATGACTTTACGTATATCATCCCCAACTGGAGCAAGTATTTTAAATAGAAGTTGCCCAGTTGTCTATTCTATTTGAAACTCTTACTCCCTCTGTGGAAGACTTTAGCTAAATCTTCCACAGAGGGAGTGTGGATTTCAAATAGAATAGCTGGGTGGTATAATATGAGACTGCCAGATGTAGTTTGCAATTGGTATAGAACGGTAGCAGTGGGGTCTCTTTTTATGCCACTGCAACATATTTTTCATATCAAGGTGCGATTTGTGAGAACTAGAAGCAGGTCTTGTCTGCTATTTGAAGGGCTGAACAAGTGATTCAAGTTTGTGCTTGTTACACTGACACTGTACATGTCTTAGATCCGCTGTGAATTGATTGCCTGAGTAATGGCAATGTCAGTTGTGTAGTCCTGAAATGTCACCAAGTATGTTATAAATTAAACCAAACATCAGCAGTTATGTCAAATCATAGCAGTGGTATTGGCATTCACAACTCCACCTTGTTCAACCCAAAATTTTGTAATCGCTATAATGTCAGTAATTTTAATCATTAGAGGCTGGGCACGTAATGAAATAATGCTTAATCGGCCAATGGAGTAATTGCTTTATATACCTTGACTTGATTCAATTCAATCACATTGACACACTTATGCATGTTATCATCATAAGTGTATCGAGGGTGTGTGATTGCAGTTTATGTTCAATTAGTATTGCCATGCTACATGTACAACATATCCCTATTTGGTATGTGTGTGATTATGCAATTTGTAGCTCTTAGGCTTGCATGAGATTCAAATTAGAAACCTGTCAATGGCATACTTGTGCAAACTGATTTTGTGGAGAAAATTGATATTGATACACGGCGAAATTTCACAGAATTTTTGTCTTGCGACACAATTATCTGCAACTCAAACTCTTGTGGAGGGGGTATCTTGATTTGGTGTGGTTGGGGATGTGTACAGAGGATGATTTAAGCACTTCCCAGCAAGTCTTGCGGTTAGCACAGCTGTGTGAGTGAACATGACACCACTGTTCGCCCACTGCATACACACGTGCATGGTTAAATTTGAATTTGGACAGATATATTTACAGTAAAACACCTTCAAAAAGTTGGTCGATTTCACATTTTATGTTATCTACAGAAGGTGTGAATTATCCTTCATGCATACATCACTTTAGATCTGAAATCGACTAAGTAATAATGACACACGGGCAATTCTAAAACAACATCTTTTGCACAGAGTTCAATGGGATTTGAAAAGTAAAGTGGCAGTTGAAACTCTAGTGATAACACTTTTACAGTGCATGATGGGGCTTCCTTAAATCATCCTCTGGGATGTGTAGTTGGATTCCATAAAATGACCCCAGATTCTACCAAATTTTCAGAAAAAGATCCCAAAGTACATTAATGATTTAGATTTTATAAGCTTCTTGGGTGGAAAACATTTGCAATTCAAAAATAATGATAAATTATTTTGTTTTCCAGATTTTGTGAGAACATTTGAAACCACCTTTTTGTAATTTTGTGAGTCATTATAATCTGGGATAACTGCACGTCCCTGAAAACACCTTTTCACCAAGAACCTCCCCCCTCAATTAAGCGCATAGCGGGTCTGACATGATCCTTACTCATGCAAGGCTTGACTTCAATAAGGCAGAACATTTCTTGTGAAGAAACAGTTTATTACATAGTGTCTGACAATTTTGAACATAGGGTGTAATTGCACATTATAGTCCACCCCAACCCTAAAACCATAACCTGATTTTGGGGAGGGGCGGATTATATTGTGCAATTACACCACCAACATAGTGCCACCAATTATCTATACACAGTATTAAACTGTATCATTTGTACAGAACTTGTAAATGCACACATCATGTAGTACTTGTAAATACTCACATTTTTTTGGTCTTTCATATCATATATATACCAAGTAGCTATTTGAATATTAATCAATTATTTGATTGTAATATATTATATCTTACAGCAAGTGGGTGTTGTAATTACACGAGGAAATACTTTTTTGGAATTCTTGATGTTTGCTGTGATATGTATACAGACAAGTTGGTGAACACATTTTGTGGGTTGGTTCACATCTTTAGAAAAGAAATTTATCATGTACAATAAAAAAAGGTGCAAAGGCCAACTTATAACAATTGTGTGGTGTGGATTATTGCGTGAAATATTAACAATATATGGAATTATTTTCAGGATGGTCCTGTATACAGACTGCAAAACAATTAAGATACCAGTTTGTTTTTACCCCTGTATATCGTAAACAAAGACAGATGTCAAAATTAGAACCAGCAGCCAATAGCTGCATCTCAGACCTCATTCATATAAGACCAGTGGCGGCGCCACGGGGGGCATGGGGGGGCAAATGCCCCAGTCAGAACTCTTGCCCCCCCCGTTGCCCCCCCCCAGAAACAACCCAAAAGTCCGAAAATTTCCACTTTTTACGGCAATTTTATGCAAACTTTGTTGACTTTGTCCCCCTGAAATTAACTTTGCCCCCTAATGCCCCCGAAAAAAAAATTCCTGGCGCCGCCACTGTATAAGACCTCATTCGTTGAAATCGTTCAAGAAATAAAAAAAGACACAATGATCCAAAAACCCAAGGAAGATGCAAATTCACAAGCTGTAGTACACAAAGCGTTATCGAACAAGAGAACTTGCGTCAATATCAGGGGTGTGAAATCTCCTCTTTTAAGCTGAATTCCTCTTTTTTGGAAATTTCTTTGAGGCAAAATTTTAGCTTTTTCTTTCATTTTCAGTCCATTTTGAACATATTTCAGTGCTTTTCCTCTTTTTTGAACAAAGTTCCTCTTTTTTTCAATAGAGGTCACTCACACCAGTGGTCATGCTTCCATTGATTAGCACCTTGCCATGCTTTTCATTGATTAGAACATAAAAGTGCAACTTTTGATTTTGTTAATTGGGTTTTAGATCACTGTTTCTTTAATTCTCAAGCAATTACAACAAACGAGGTAAAAATCTGAGCTAAAGGATACTGGCAGGTACTGGCTGCTTGTTTTAATTTTGACATATTTGTCTTTGTTTAGGATATACAGGGGTGAACATAACTGGTACCTTAATTTTTGTGTGGTCTATAGTATGGTCCTAAAAACACTTTCAATATGCAGGGGAAAGATGAATTATGCATCTCACACTAGCACAATTGAATTAGGGGTTCATTCATAGGATTGAGGGCATAAACAGCGATCATGCCCGAAATCCTATGAATGAACCCCGTTCATACATACCCAACATTCTTAGCAATTCAATACAGATGAAAATAATAAGGGTTTACAAGTTTAAATAACATTTCCATACCATTTTCCTTCATAAATTAGAAGAAAATGAGTAGGCCTACTTGCAGGAAGCAGCTCGGCTCATGAGGTCAACGCGTGATACTGGCGTCATCTTTTGGCGCTCTGCGTGAGACGAGGCGTGGTGACATGCTTGGCGTGTACACAACACTAGCAAATCGTGTTAATTGGGTTCCAACGTTGCGTGACGCAGCTTGTTTATGCCCTGCGTACTGGTCATAAACGGAATTTATGACCAGCGAAAAAGTGCCCAAATCCAATCAGAAATGTCATTATATCATGAGTATGTATGAACATGGATTTACAAATGGAAACATAATATGCATGGGCTGATAATCTTGTGTATAGAACTATTGAAATTGGTCGAAATTTAGGTCAAAAAAGTTGATAGGATGTCCTCCATTGCCCACACCAAATTTTGCAAAACTTCTTTACAAAATAATCTATCCTAATTTTGGAATTATTGTTTTCCTTTCAGAATGTTTGCATTTTAAAATATGATTTTCTTAAACAGTTAGTTATTATAATTCTTTAAAACATGAAGTGATGTAAAGTGAAATATTCTTATTCACATCTTCATTGGCAAGTTTCTATTATAGTTTTTACACCATTGACCACAACATCTTATAAAAAAAATACATTTTTCCACTGGCCTGCTCCTACTGTACTCCAGAAAAGTTGTGGCCAACCAAACTTTCTTAGCCTTACTATGAACTAAATGAACATGTGTATTGTGATATGCTGCTTAGATATCATACAAACAAGTCATGCCAATGTCTCAAGTGTTAAAAAACAAGACCACCACCTCCCAATGCTATATATTTAAGTTTCGTCTTAACCCTTTAATTATGGACACTTTGGGCCTAATAACTGCTAAATTGTATTTAAAAAAATTATTCAAAATGGCATTTTTGTAAGCAAATTTGAGGTCACAGTTAGATTTGTCAAATGTTTGTCATGTAGATGAGTTGAACTCATTGTTTATCAACAAAGGCAAGGGACTGGTATTGATATGCTTCAACCAACTGCATACATCCACTACACCGTTCAATATTGTGATGGTTTTAAAAGCACAGGCTCTGAATAAAATATGATGCGCTTACATACTGTCAGGCAAGAAAAATAGGAATTGTGATGATGATGCGTGCGCATACTGTAAGGCTATATACGTACTTTAGTATGAGGACCAAAAGTCTCCGTAATTCCAGGGTTATGACAAACCCCATTTGCAAGGGGCCTATTTCACTAACGTCTTGCGATCATCGCTATTGATCGCTAAACCACAAATCCGTCGCTATTTAGCGAAAGATTTTACAAATTGGTTTCACTAATCGGTGGGTGACAGGCTTAAAAGTCACAGGAGTGACTAAAAGGATGTGCACGTATAAGTCAGGTCACAGGGGTAAGTGATGCTGATATACTGCTGCAATGTAGGACTGCAACATGGAATGTCAGTGGAATTGGACAGAAGGAACCAGAGATTGTTGAAACAATGCAGAGGTATAGCATCTTAATCATGGGAATATCTGATACAAGGCTTAAAGGAAAAGGCATGAAGGAATCTCACAACGACTATGTACTCATCTGGTCTGGAGTGGACAAAAACAAAAGAGCCGTCCATGGAGTGGGTTTCTACCTACACCCAGAATTAGCTAAGAACATTATGGAAGTTGACTACATATCCGAAAGAATAATCAGACTCAGAATACAACAAGAGAAAGAGGTTATAACATACATCCAAGTGTATGCCCCATGCAATGATTCCTACTCAGATGAAGACAAGGATACATTCTTTGAAGAGTTATCTGATGTTATAAACAGTACAAAGAATCAGGATATGCTGGTGGTAATGGGAGACATGAATGGACATGTGGGAAGTGAACGATCCCCGTGGGAAGATTACCTAGGACCCCACAGTGCACCAAACACAAATCGGAACTACAATGGACAACTTATCTTGGAACTTTGTGCCCAACATGATCTCTTTGTCACAAACACATTCTTCCAACATAGGAGCACCCAAATATTCACATGGTACAAGTGGAATGACCTCACCAAAGCTTCTCAGCTTGACTTCATCCTCATTAAAAAGACAGATCGATGCACAGTGAATGACTCTAAAGCAATGCCAAACATCCACATAGATACGGATCACAGACCAGTCATGATGGAAACAAGTGCCAGGAGAAGACCACAGCCAAATAAAAGGCAGCAACCTGAGACAATAAACCTCAGAAAATTAGCAGAAGAACCTGTGAAGGCAGCCATTGAACAACAGATGGATCAGCTATTCCAAAAACTACCAGATCAGGAAGGAAATACAGAAGAAGAGTGGACATGGTTCAAAGATGCTCTAACAGACACCCTTAAAGCAAATTGTGGGACTAAGAAAAGAAAAACGGGACAAGTGAAAGGGACATCCTGGTGGAATGACACGGTCAAAGCAGCAACCAAAGAGAAGAAAAGACTCTTCAAGAAATGGTCAAAAGCAACCTGGAAGCAGACTACAACGAGTACAGGGAAGCCCGGCGAAACTGCAAGAAGACTATCAAAGAAGCCAAAGACCAGTCTTGGAAAACATATGGGGAAGACCTGGCAGAAAAATCAAATAGCTCGAGCAGAGAGTTCTTTAAAGCAGTTAAAGCCTACAAACAGCGGGACGAGCCTTTTGACCCAACCGCCATCATAAGCGACAAGGATGGAAACCCCTCACAGACAGCTGCTGAAATCACCAACAGATGGGGAGAATACTTCGAAGATCTGCTCAACCCAAGCGGTGATGGTGACAGACAACAGCAGCAGCCCTTCCATCCTCGGTTCCAAGAGGAAGTTGATCCACCCATACTCCAGGAGGAAGTCAGAAGTGCTATTAAAACCAGTCCCAAAAACAAGGCAGCTGGAATTGATGACATCACAACAGAAGCCATACTTGCTTGTGGAGATACAGGAGTCAAATGGTTGACAAGAGTGTTCAACAGGGCTTGGGAGGAGCGAGCTGTACCCGATGACTGGCAACGTGCCATAATTGGCCCCATCTGGAAAAAAAAGGGAGTAAAAGAGATTGTAGCAAATATAGAGGAATCTCTCTGCTCAGCCATACTGGGAAGGTTTATGCAAAGATCTAAGAGAAACAAATAAGACCAGTTGTTGAACATCAGCTGAGCGAAGCGCAGTTTGGGTTCAGGAAGAACAGAGGGTGCACTGATGCCATATTTGCTCTGAGACAGCTGTGTGAAAGGAGTATTGAGTACAACCAAGATCTGTACACTATATTCATAGACCAAGAAAAGGCATTTGATCGAGTAAACAGAGATCTATTCTGGACTGTGCTAGAAGACTACGGTGTAAAAGGGCAACTGCTGGACAGTGTGAGAGCCATCTACAGGGGCAGCCTCTGTACTGTCAGGACAAGGACAGGACTCACCAAGTGGTTTCCTGTGAAGTCAGGTGTCAGACAAGGATGCATCCTCTCGCCTCTCCTGTTCCTTAATTTTATGGACAGGATCACCCAAGAAGCAAATCTAGATGAAGAAGCTCTCAATGAACTACTGTTTGCAGATGATCAATGTCTCATCCACCATGACAGCCTTAGCTTACAAAACCACACCAACAGACTGCACGCAACCTGCCAGAAGTATGGCATGAGCATAAGCATCCCAAAGACAGACACCATGCTGATCAGCTGATCCCAAAAGACCTTGGACATCAAGATTGACAACACAACCCTCCAGCAATCAAAGGAGTTTAAGTACCTGGGCAGCATCTTTACTGAAGACGGGAAGATAGACCGAGAAATTGAAACCAGATGCCAGAAAGCAAACAACATCACCTTCATGCTTGGGCCTATACTTTCCCACCCAGCTGTGCCAATGGATGCAAAAAGAACAATCATCAACACAATCTATACTCCGACTCTCTGCTACCAGGCACAAACATGGGCTATGAACAAAAGACTGAACGGAAGATCACCACCTGTGAAATGAAATGCCTACGAAAAGCTGTAAACAAGACACAACGGGACAAAATCAGGACTGAAGTCATCAGAGACATGGTTGGCACCAAGCCTATGCTAGATCAGATTGAAAGCCATCGCATCAAATGGTTTGGTCATCTTATGTGCATGCCCACAAATCAACCAGCCCTGCGGACCTACAACAGCAAACTGTCCGGTACCAAGCCTGTAGGAAGACCAAGAAGAAGATGGATTGAGGGGGTCAAGAAAATCCTGACAAGGCACAACACCAACCTGACAGATGCTACCCATGCAGCCCAAGACAGACGTCCCATCATTTCCCCACGACTCTGAGAGGAACAAGCGGAGGACAAAAGTAAAAGTAAAGTAAGGTTTCACTAACAGTTTGCGACGATTTTTGTCATCGCAAAGTTTGAAATAGCGATGGATTGTTTGCGATGACTACTTTGTAGTCGTTGGGTAATCGCAAAGGTAGGTAAATTGATCGCTAAGTGTATCACATGTGAAATTTCGCGAAATTTTATTTTTTAGCTTTTGTTTACAATCTGTTATCTTGCTTCGAGTCGGAGGATTTTTTTTGTTTTAATGGCGGCTCATCTACTTTATATTAACAACGCAAGGGCTTTACGGAGGGAGAGGGTTTTCAGGGACAGAACTAATCTATTGGACAGTTATCATGATAAGAAAATGCACAAATATTACTGATTTACACGACGGGGTGTTATGCATGTCATCGATTTAGTAGAGCCACAGCTTCGACCTGCAACATCCAGGAGTCACTCCATTGGCGTAGATCCGGGGGGGATGGGGGATTTATCCCCCCCCCCAATATTTTGTCAGGGGGGATGGTCCATACAATCATCCCCCAATGTTGATGCCTGTATGTGGGTTTCTGACCAAATTAACCTCATATTTGGCCATTTTAGCCCCAAAAGCGCAAATTTATTCCATTCTTGCACCATATTTCAACAGTTTAGCTTCAAAATGCCAAAATTTTTCGCGCACTTCACGCGCATTTGTACCACACACTAATTATGTCGCCAAAAGGGGCTAAATTCACTATACTTCAAGAAATTTTTTCCAACCCCATCCCCCCCATGTCAAAAAGAAATCTACGCCACTGTCCATTGATGCATTTTGTACCTTGTTTTCCTTTTTTCCGCCATCTTGGTTTGTTGTTAGCAATAAGCTCATTCATCAAATTTTTTGTCATCGTAATCGCAATTTACCTTTCACAAAAATCATTGCTATCGCCGCCGCGATGGATATTTAGCGATGAACGGCTTTAGCGATGATCGCTAAATTTTACGTTAGTGAAAGAGGCCCCTGGTAATTTTCAAGTAGATCCAATGCTGCATTGAAAGAGGCAGGACTGATGGGTACTGAGACAAAGAGTGCAGCAATCTGGGGGTTAAACCATACTCTTCTTGAAACTGACTGTGACATTATTGATTCACAGCACACAAAACTGATGACTTGATGATGTCACCTCCCAAGGATAGTGGACTCTCATGGTTCATTTTGTGACCCAATTCTCTAAATGCACTGTGGGGAGAGGAAATAATATTCTCTACTATACCCCATCAAGATCCGATACACTATGCTTTCCCATTTAAAAGGGCATTTCGTGATCCACAGCCTCATCCCCCACTTTTCTCAAAAAAAGTTGAGATTTTTATATCACTGGAAACCTCTGGCTACATAATGTTTATGTACAAAATATTTCTTGCAGATTAATTAGTTTAGCAAAGATATCGTGAAATTTGAATTTCGTTCTGGTGCACCAGAACGAAATTACAACACATTGTCTATGGAGCAGTGTAATACACATAATCATGCATAACTTCATGACATAAAATCGGAATCAACTGAAATTTTGGGAATAGGTTTTTTTCGTGGATAGCTAATGAAAAATGACAAAAATAGAGGATGCTAGGATCACGAAATACTCCTTTAAATAATGATATGGTTTGTTTTTCTCACAAAAGGTTGTGTGTCTTTGAAAACATGGAAAGAGAATGTCAATATTTCACATTGTGTTTTGTGGTTGTGTGAAATTTGAGCCACTTTGGGACAAATTTGTTAGATTGTCATATTTGTGCATCGATCTGCAGACCCATATCCGCCAATATCGTCATAAAGGTCCACTTGTCGGGGACAAAATGTTAAAATATATCCAAGATAGTCCAAATTAGTAAGATGGCCACTTCCACATGATACTGTAGCCTGAAAAGATACATTTTAGGGGGTAAAGCACTTTTTTGCGTGTAACTATTTGGCTGAGCCTTATGCATTGGTGTAGAAGCAAATCCAGTGCGAGACTTGTGGAATGCAGGATAGCTGCAAACCTTGTAAATTGTGGTTCATTTAGGGGCTGTGCAATAATTGTGAGCCCCCCCCCCCTCGGCCCGCCAAAAATTCTTTGCCCCCCCCTTGCACATGCCAAACTTTTAGGATCCCAATTTCCAAACCATTAATGGTGTATATACATGTTGCGAGCGCAGCGAGCAGGAAAATTTGCACATTTAAAGCGTTTCCGTAATGTTTTCCTAATCCTTTTTAGCGCGTTTTATTTAAAAGGCATCCCATGAATGTGTGCCAAAAATTGCTTGCCCCCCCCTTTCGGCTCGCCAAAAATTTCTTGCTCCCCCATTTTACCCTCCCCTCCAGGGCTCACAATTATTGCACAGCCACTTAGTGACCCAATTCTAAATGCACCATGCATGGCGAGGAACTCACCACTATAATCATATTAAGTAATTCTTGGCCAAACTGGAACATGCGCGTTACGTCCATGTAGTGTACTAAGTGTGTACAAGAATGTATTCTATTCATCCAATTTTTAGTGCAACTGTTCTGAATGATATACTGCAGAATTCCATCTACACATGTACAAGCATATATGCCTCCAAATGAGTTTTTTTTTATGAAAGAGATTGAAAGTCGCACTCTCCACAAAAACATACTAAACTGAGCTCAAAAAGAAACTTATAATTTTTCACAAGGTCATTTCTTAAAATCCTGTCCATCAAAATCAACCAAAATAACACACATGCTTACTTCAATACTCTACTCTAAACGTGTGTCAGTAACCAAGCAGTTATCCAACTGACACAACAGCAAAATGCACTGACATGGAACAGCCCAATAATTGGCACCCAGCAAAAGAAATCTGTGAGAATGAGTACAAAATCCTTGCACCTGTGATAATTCCCAAAGAGTAAGTGGAATAGTGTGGAACAAGACCTGTTTCTTGAAGAAAGTGTGTGAAAAGAAAAAATCAGCACCGTTTCATCATCTGTGCCAGGATCTTGTATGCATTCTTACAGATTTGTGCTGGGTGCCAAATATTGGGCTGTGAAAGTGGTCCAGGAAGCTGTTCTGTGTCAGTGCTTTTGTGTCAATTGGACAACTGCTTGGTTACTGACATGTTTTGAGTGGAGTATTGAAGTAATCCCGTGTGTAATTTTGGTTCATTTTGATTGACAGGATTTTAAGATATGACCTTGTGATTCACAAGTTGTGAAAAAGTTTCTTTTTGAGCTCAGTTTAGATTGGTCTTATTATAGTAAATTATATTAGTATTATAGTACTTGTTTGTACATCTGCCTGTATCAGTAATATATTGCTCAAACTCTAAACATATGATGTATTTTGTGGAGGGCATCTGCCTTTTGTCATCATTTGGTATTGTTCTTATTTAGAGGCATATATGCTTGTAGATGGAATTGTATGGTACTTCAGGGGTTGTAAAGCTACAAATAAATAAATAATCACACCATAATACACAATATTTCAATCTGGGAAGAATAGTTTGGAATAGTGTATTGATTATGCAGCTTTTGAAAATGTCCTTCAAAAATCAGTTTCCCCAAATCCCTCAACTTACTTTTGAGGAACTAGGGGACCCACCAAGCCAAAAGGGCTCTTAATCATACACAAGATACACCAAATCTGAGAGGTGTTTTTAGCCCTGGTTTTTAGTCAATTTAGACCCCTGGGTTCCAATTCGCTGCATGTAAAGCAGTTTTTCAATGCTGATCCCCTGTAGAGCCCAAAATACATCATTTTACCTTTTAAGCTAATATAACTTGATAATGGTGTCACAGAAAGGTCAAAGAGAAATGCATTGAAGTGGTTTTCAACAAGATTTCAGCAATTTTGAAATTTCACCCCTATATCAGGTAGTGTACTATGTCCCTTTAAAATGAGACTTTGACAACTTCCCTCAAATTAAAATTTTTACATGCAGCAGATTCAAACTTGTCACCTCAAAATGACTTAAAACACCTTTCTGATCTTTTAGTGTATCTTGTGCATGGTTCCCTACTAATCGGTGTTTACTCTCTTTTGCGATGACTGTGCAAAGAGTCGATTAGCTCTCCCAGCTATAGAATAATAGTCCAACCTCACAAATTCAGCTGTGCTTAAGCCTTTAAATTGGAGCAGGATACTGAATGACACTGTAAAGCTATTTGGTTTCCCTAAACATTGTTAAAAACAACATTCAAATATGAAAGAAATCGTGATTTTGATTTAAACTCGCTTTCATACCTTTCAAATAAGGTATATTGCTGATAGCAATGGTAAGCCGGCAAACATGATGCATGCTAGGAATGAAAAGGGCTCAAAAGCTATCAAATTCATCACTCGCGACGGTGAATTTGAGCCCTTTTCATTCCCAGCATGTATCATTTTTGCCTATCACTCACTATCAGCAATATACCTTATGTTTCGAATAATGGTGCCAAAAAGCAACAAGTTTTCCTTGAACCAACTTTCAAGAACCAAGAAGATGTAGGAAGGATAAGTGAAGCTGGACTAGACTTGTCACCTATGTGCTATAATTTTTGAGAAAATGCAAAAATAGGCACAAAATTGGGCAGGGGTGTAGTACTCCCTTAACTTGCAAAACAACAAGGTGATAGAAACATGGGGTTTTCAATGAAATGAAGCTTAAAAATATATACTTGTAATTGAATTTCAACCGACTTCAGACTAATTTTGCTTCATCGCATCACATATGTCAGAACTCAACTGTTGGTTGTATTGCCTATTTATCATGTTGTGTATATGTGACATGTCATGTCAAAAGGACACATTTTTGGGCAGGTTATGAATTTTGAAGTTTTTACATATCTTAAGGTTGGTCTGAACCCTGGAAATATGGAAACTTTTGGGCCTCATAACTTCTAAATTGTTGGTTCAAAGTATATAAAAGTATACATATTTAGAATGGCAAAGACTTGATAAGTTCATCTGTGATGTCAAATTTGGGCCAAAATGGCACTTTTGGCCCAAAGTCCCAAAAATAACGGTTTTTTTTTTAATTTCGACCAACTTTGAGAAATTTGCGCCAAAAATAGTCAAAAAATCATAAAAAAGCCAGATTTTGGCCCAAATTTCAAATATTTTTGGTGAAATTGGTCAAAATTCAAAAAAATGAAAAAACGGGTCCTAGATATTTTGATCTAGTTTTTGAAAATTAAGAAAAATAAAGTGTCTCCTTTTGACATGACACGTCACATATATGCTTTATCAAAGCATGTCCTTGTATCTTTAAACTCTGAGCAAGTTTATAGTAGAGTTAATAAATATGTTCAAGACTTGATATAATGGACCCTGAGGTTTTCTGTGAGGTCATACTCTTGGGGCACCAAAGGCATCTGGCATTCTCTCTATAGTGTACCTGAGAAAAAAAAGGAAGGAAAAAAAAAAGAATAACATTTATTACAAACAAGAACCATCCAATGAGAATTTTCTTATAATCGGCCCCTTCATGCCATTGGATGACGTGGGCTACACAATTATCTACAATTTCAGTTTTCCGCTTTGCTAATTCTGGTCTGATTAGAGTTATGATAGCGATGACTTATGTGGCGGTTTGTAAATTTTGACTGGTACCACCACTGGAGATATCTCCAGGAAGCTGGGCAGCAGTTTGGCACTGTCATAAATTGTATGTTATGTCATTCAAATATTGAATGGGATAGTATTCTCAACCTATGAAATCTACCAGGACCCTGACAGTAAATTTCACTGGTATGCCTGCGGACTTTTCCATTCCGATTTAACCAGCGATTCCCACTGTTGTTTTAGCACCCCGGTACACGCATGGAGGGTGCCATTCCCGGGCGCCATTGGGGTGCTAGGATGCTAAAGGGGGTGCTAAAAGCATGTCCTTAGCACCCAGCTACCATGGCTACGCGATCAGCATCGCGTACAGTACAAGTTTCCAACTGTCAATCATCGGGGGTCAATCACCTCCAGCTTGACAAGGACATCTGAATAGACTAACGCCAAGTCTTACGTGTAGGCATGTCAATTTAGGTTAGTTTTCGTGTTTGAAACGGTATTTTCTTGTATATCTTGGCCCGGATAGCGGGATTGTTTGCCTATTCCATGTAAAATAAAAGTTGGTTCATGGATGTGCTAAAAATGTCATTAAAAAGATTGAAAATAGCTGTTCAACATTTGAAAAAAATTCACTGTAGCAGGCTTGGATGCAGCAACTTAAAGCCGGGTAATTTCATTACTTGAACGGGGAGCATAGACATGATGCAGCTGGTAGAAATCGCGGTAGAGTTCCAAGATAGGCAATGGCAAGATAATGGCGGCTTATATATACACCAGGCACAAAAAGAAACTTGTCAGTTATATTCATCCTTGCTGTTCAATAACTTAATAATTTTGGATTATTCTGAAATATACATTTTGTTAATTGGACATTTCTTTCTCATTTGACAACCTGTTCGTGAACATTGAGCAAGAATTGACCAAGATATGCGCCTCCAAACTCTCAAACCCCAAAATGAAAAGTTGCAATTTTAACGACTCAATTGTGCCTGTTACACTGTGTGCTTTATTGATTGGCCCGTGGTGCTTGTGTGCAATGCAACGATGCGTTCCCAATGAAAATCGTTGAAAATGCAACTTTTGATTTTGGGGTTTGAGGTTTGAGGCGCATATCTTGGTCAATTCTGTTTTTTTTTCACGAACAGGGTGTCAAATGAGAAAGCAAAGTCCAATTAACAAAATATATATTTCAGAATAATCCAAAATTATCATGTTATTGAACAGCAAGGATGAATATAACTGACAAGTTTCTTTTTGTGCCTGGTGTATATTTTCTAGTTAGCTATCATATCCCAATTTGTTTTATCTCTGAATCTACAGGCAATCCACATGACCCTGATACAAAACACAAATTATTTTATAAAGCATGTTATACCTACCTTTGTTGTGAGATATACATGATTGGCACACCAGGGACCTTTCGTATTCTTCTCTTCAAATCTCTGTCACATGTGGCTACTATATAACATTTATGCTGGAAAATAAGCAAAAAACAGTAATTTAATAATTATTCATTAGGGCTCATATTGAAATACCCTACCAAATTTTTCACACAGAAAGAAGGCAGGATTCCCCTCGCTAAGCGTGCGCCTCAGGAAAGCTCGGTCATAAAACGGATGGATTATATGCATCAGTGATACACCCTGCCCAGGATTTTTAACAAAAGGCTAGCACAGGAAAGCTGCAGGATGGCGCACACCTTCCTGTGTAAGGGAATTTCAATATGAGCCCTTACACATTTATAGCTTGCACTGTAACATAATATGGTTGATAAATGCATAGAGCAGTGTGAAGCAAAGCGTGAGCAGAGCAAAATAAATTCTCACTCTCTCTCTTGAAAAATATGCTTTTATAGAATATTTTGATTATGTAATTATTGTTCATGATCGTTGGGAACTGATGGCTCATTATGTATGTCTTTTCTCCTCCATCAGTTCCAAGCACAGGGAATTAAAAAAAAAAAAAAATATGCTTTTATATTCCCCAGATTTGGACTTCCTAAACATACAACTTTTTCTTCACTCTTGAAAATCTTGTACCTATACTTTGTTCATGTCTTAATAAGTGAAAAATGAAGCAAGTTGTAAACTGTTTGTAAAATGCATGTCACAGCACCAGAGAGCCAGCTCAAGTGAAAACGACTCGGCTGTTTTCTTACATTTGAAACCCAGTGGACACCATTTTGACACTGAGGACGTCCAAATTTTGGATTGTGAGTATCGATGGTTTGAGCAAGGTGTGAAAGAGGCAATCTGGGTGAGGGTGGCGCAACCGTCCCTCAACTGCGGTGGAGGGGTCTGGGCAAAGCTTTCTCATGGCTGGGACAGAATCATAAAGGACATTCCTCATGGACCGTTATCTATACCAGAAGTTACCGGAACTCAAGGTCATTTGCATCACAACCCACCTGAAGACGGAAGGTTTTAGTCGCAATGTCAGTTCGTCTGTCAAAATTAAGTATGTCTGATTGACCAGATAACCCCAGATTTAATTTAAATCTTCTTTTCAAGTGTTATTACCTGTGTAACTCTCTGTACCAAGCAGTCATCAGCATAGATGCCTTTATGCATGCATGGTAATCGATCAAATCTAGAATCTTTGATGATTTTTAGTGCTACTGTGTATTTCTTTCCAAGTCTCTCTATTTCACCCATCACACAGTCTGTAATGCATGGAATACCTGCAACAGACATAAGAAAACAAATATAATCAGAATTATATCATACTAGATTTCGCGGTTCTCGGGTTGGGCGGTTCTCGTGATAGAACACCCGTTACCCATAATACTTGTCCTGACCTTTCAAACTACTACGATATATGCATGGATATACATCTCACTGTCACACTGTAATGGTTTCCGAAGTGCGATGCGGTACTCTGCGCACACCCCAGTTGATACTCCGCGATAGCACACCGCGAACATGTGATATCGCACCGCGCGTACGCGATAGCGTGCGGACGGACGGATGGACACTCTGTGATTAGTATTATGATGGGTACTTTGGGTTGATTCAAGATCATATTAAACAAAAACTATAATAATTATAATCAACAAAAGGTATTCAATACACAAAAAGGACATTGCAAGAAAATATAGTTCAGGCCTACCAACTTTGTAATAAAATATGAATGATAAAATACATTTTTCCTACATGTAGCAAAATTAGGAATAACGTTGTTTTGTTATAAGCAATAAGGATCACATGATTGGTATACCCAATGATAGTAAGTGAAGGGGTATGCTGTGAAACTAGTAGTAACGGTTGCCTTTTCCAGAGGTCTATACTTTGAATTTGTTTCTACGCTCACCTGTAATGGGTTTGAGCACTTTTAATTCCAAAGTTAGTCACCTGAAAAATAATACTTGTTATACACTTATAATGTATAAAATTTATAACATAACGAGAAGAAAATAATAGTATTATAACTATATAAGTGTACTCTTTCACTCTGTTTAGAACATTATCAACTAAGCATTTTGGCATAATTGACAAAATTGCTTTTTAATTTAATTCAAACTAAGTTAGTTTCTTTAAATATCAGATTATGTTATAACATATATACAAGTCCAGAATTTTACTTGCCTCTTAGACGTTCCATCTTCCGTGTGGATGATTTCATGAGTAGGCCTAATGCGCCGATCTAGCCACTGCACCACCTCTGGCAATCCTCCTACTCTCATCCCCATGGTGTGTAGTTTCTTACAGTAGCTGATTGTGTATGTGACTCAAAGAATAAGTTGCTTCTTTGCCAGATGTTGTGCAGCGGCTAGATCGGCGCATTACTGATGAAATCTTCCAAACGGAAGATGAAACGTCTAGAACGCGAGTAAAATTCTGGACTTGTACAACATAATCTGATATTTTACTTAATTATATCAGTCTTGATGAACTTATTCAAATAATTCATTTCTTTCTATAACATCTTTATTTGATACAACCACCAGTTCCATTCGAGTGAGAGGGACGTTGAGCATCAACACACAGTGTCTATGAGCGAAAACCTAACACCCCTCTCAGCCTCAGTGGCAGTTGAGATTGGATTAAGCACTTCCTTTCTCTTGACCCAAAGGCTGACAGTAAAATTGTTTACTTGATTGTTGGCAGTGGCCTTCCTTTCCTTGTTCTTTGTCTTCAAATCTGTTTCTCACTTCTCTTTCCATACAGGCCAGCATACTTATAGCTTTTTAGCCTGGCTTGAGCATTTTGTTTGAGCCTGGTCCCATCTGGACCCAAGCGTGTCTCCACACTGAGCGACCGTTTAAACAAACAAACAAACAAACAAACAAACAAACAAAACCGGTGAGCAGATCAAGTAAAACAGACAATAACAGTACACTTACATTTTGCGTATAAGCAGTCCATCATACCCTGCATTAAATCAATCTTGTGTTTGATTGAAAAATTGACAAAGTTGGTATCTACTAAAACGTAATATGGCGGACCTAGTTGTGTGTTGTACTTGAAGAATAAAGCTGACGAATACTGGGGTACCTCCCTGGTTACAACGCTGGATTCCTCCTTCTTCTTTCGTTTCCATTTGGGAACTTCTTTCTTCTCCCGTTCTTGGTCTTTTCTGAAATTATAAATAGAGAACAATATTTGTCTCTTATCTATGTAGAAGCTGCTTTCTACTCTCTATTCCAGAAAAATACAGCACTAATTTTTTGGGAGTTAAAAAAATATTATCAAGTTCTGCCAAATGAACTAGCAAAAACATTGTCAAATTTGAATTACGTTTTGGTGTAGGGCCTACCCCGGTACCAGAACAAAATTACAACAGTGTCTTATGAGGCAGTGTAAAATGTATCATAATCATGCATAACTCGCAAACGCAAAATCGGAATCAACTGAAATTATGGGAATAAGCTTTTTTTTTGATATCTACTCTACTGTAGAACAATGTAATAAAAAGCAGATGTTACGATCACAAAATACACCTAGGCTCTTTAGAATATTAAACGGTCTATTTTGTAGTTGAACAGCCAAGGACTTCCCAAATTTTGTTAATGCAATTTTAGCAAAATTTTTGATGCAATCACCTGTCGTGATAGGCTGTGTTAACTTCTGAACTTACGTGGCTTTACACAGCGTTATGATTATGCGAATCCAACTAGATTTTGAAAGCAACTTGGTGTCTAGCCTCAATTTCAAATGTGAAGCTATCGGTGAGCAAATAGCCTAGACTTGATTTTCGAGCAAGGCATAGGCAGACATAGGCCTTTAAAATAAGGTACATATTCTGGGGAGCATAACAAACACCAAATTGGTGTTTTATGACCTTTGACATGCATGTATTCTTTTGCCGAGAGTGACATGTCTTTCAATTCGTGCCGAGTGTCCAAGTTGGCAGACTTGACTATGCTTCAGTGGTCATGAAAGGATTCAATAGATAACCATTGCCCCAATAATCCCAAGCTAAATTGTCAGAAACTGCTCCTTGGAAGATGTATCATATAAGAACTCAGTCCTCATACAATGTACGATAGTCATATAACGTCCAAAAGATAAATGACTGACTAATGACTATCAGTATCATTGAAAAGTTGAAAGTATTTCAATGCTTGATCGAACCAATACATGTGTGTCGGGTCGCTAATAAACATGATAAAACCCACTTGAGAACACACAATTGCCGGTCATTTCTAAAGATGCATTTATACTCGATCGCTTTTGCAAAAACTGAATCGCACGCATGATCAGTGTACTAAATCGCCGTCGTTTTTGCATGCTGAGCATGTGCATGATTCGCTGTTTTTCAAAAGCGACACATAGACCTATATTTGACACCCTCTGCTCTATCTGTCAACGTTTGCTAAAATTACACACATAACTTGTGCAGTTATAGACGACAATGATTCAGTCTGATGTTACTCGAGAACTCTTAGCTTCAAATTTGCACATGATAGTTACGCATTCGATGCTAGAGTGCGTTGCTATAGTTTTTCGGTTGGACAGCGCCACAACGGTGTAATTTTTTGCAACAGAGGTTATTTATTCTGTTAATGTTGAAATTTAGATGAAAGTTATTTCAATGAGTCGACTGTATCTTTTGAGCAGGATTTACCTATTTTGGACAGTCTAAAAATTTGCTGAAGTGTAATTTTAGCAACATTTTTGATGCGATCGCCTGTCGTGATCGGCTGTGTTTACTTCTGGACTTCCATTGCTTTACATGGTGTCATGCTTCATCGAATCCGACTAGATTTTGAATGCAATGGTCTCTAGCCTAGAATGTGAGGCTATCGGTGGTGAGCAAATTCTTGGCTAGACTTCTCGAGCAAGTCTGATGTCTAGACTATGATGAGTAACCCATGTGAGTATAAACACAGTCACAGATTTACAAAAGTCAATGACTAATTTACATATAGCCTAGGCCAGTTGTAGTAACTACAAATTTCGAACGTTTGAGGACTTGTTCTCAAGTTGTAGAAGTTGCCATAGGGTGGCTAGAGTGTTAATTATTTTCATTATAAATGTCGCAAAATATTAATATTGACAATAATTAATAACCTGTTTCACCTCTCCATATATTCATACATTGCTCACCTGTGTTTTCATATCATATTTTGTGGTGAAAAATGATTGCAAATGTGTAATTTGCAATCATTTTTGGAGCAACGATTTCTTTGAACCAACGGCTTAGTGTGTATGTGAATGCACATTAAACACATACAAACACATACACAGCACCTGTTGCAAACTCCCGGTCGGAGCCGGGAGTTTCAATTATTGGAACTGAGCCTAGGCACAAAAGACCGTGTTCGTGTACCATTATTCAGCCAAACATGGCAGAGTAGGGCCCGGATGTCCTATAGCCTATAATCTTCACAACGTCGACGTTAATTTTCTCAAGGAAAGACTCAGTCTCAAGAGAGAGATACGAAAAGCGAACGTCTCGACTAGGCGCGCTGCCAAAATGAAAATATGCCCATTGCCCAATATTAAATTTATAGCAATATATCAGAGGATCTCGATGCAGGACTTTTCCATGGAAATTATTATAATTTTATAACTATGGCATATTGATATTTATTATTGATGGATGTCCAACGAACATGACGAATTCGGAAGTCATGCAGTGGAACTTACATTCTCGCATCCCGAAGAGAGATCATCTTCTTCATCACTGCAAATTTCCTTTGTCTCTTATCCTTGCCCTGTAAATGATAAATAAAAAAGAACCATAAGACATTCGCCATGAAAACTACAGGAAATCATCTTTGTTACTCGCCCCAAATAGTAAATTTACATACCATGTTGATTTACGGAATTCCGACACACAGTTGCATGCAAAACCTTTGACCTGAAAATGGACTTACCGGAACAGAATTAAATAGACATAATCGATTTATTGGAAAGGTTGGTCGGATTATTGTAAAAGTTGGGCGGATTATTGCGAGGAGTCCTCTTGGTTTTCTTGCCATGGCTCATCAGTGTTGTGTAACTTGTGTTTATATTTATTTTCATGTTTTTAATATTTGAGTGTTTTGAAATATGATGTCAGTTAGTGTAATTTTTAATGTAAATGTCATGCAATTCAGCCGTTGGTGAATCCATAAATTCACTATAACACTCTTGATCACCAATTCACTAATAGGCCTACAACATTATATAGGCCTATAATTCATGTAATCTGATTGGTTAAAAGTGCGGTCATTGAATTAGCTATGCCCTCAATAGAAACGAACTATGGACCGATTTGAGTCTACGCATGTGCAATCACATCGTGCATCCATTTGGTATATCAAAACTAATATTGACTGCTTTATTCGGGACATGGTTAAAATGATTTCAAAACCATGCTATGACCCTCGGCTGCGCCTTAGGTCATAGCATGGTTTTGAGATCACCTTGGGCCTATAATTTTAACCATGTCCCTAATAGCAGTCAATATTTGTATCCTATTGCCTCATTGATTGCCTCATTGATCACCCATCCATAAATTCACTACAACACTACTGCCTCATTGATCATCCATCCATAAATTCACTACAACACCATTGCCTCATTGATCATCCATCCATAAATTCACTACAACACTATTGCCTCATTGATCATCCATCCATAAATTCATTGCAACTATTGCCTCATTGATCATCCATCCATAAATTCATTGCAACTATTGCCTCATTGATTATCCGTCCATAAATTCACTGCAACACTACTGCCTCATTGATCATCCATCCATAAATTCACTACAACACTATTGCCTCAGTGATCATCCATCCATAAATTCACTACAACACTATTGCCTCATCATCATCCATCCATAATTCACTGCAACACTACTGCCTCATTGATCACCCATCCATAAATTCACTGCAACACTATTGCCTCATTGATCATCCATCCATAAATTCATTGCAACACTACTGCCTCATTGATCACCCATCATAAATTCACTACAACACTACTGCCTCATTGATCACTCATCATAAATTCACTACAACACTACTGCCTCATTGATCATCCATCCATAAATTCATTGCAACACTACTGCCTCATTGATCACCCATCATAAATTTACTACAACACTACTGCCTCATTGATCATCCATCCATAAATTCACTACAACACTACTGCCTCATTGATCATCCATCCATAAATTCACTACAACACTACTGCCTCATTGATCACCCATCCATAAATTCACTACAACACTATTGCCTCATTGATCATCCATCCATAAATTCACTACAACACTACTGCCTCATTGATCATCCATCCATAAATTCACTACAACACTACTGCCCTCATTGATCACCCATCCATAAATTCACTACAACACTCTGCCTCATTGATCACTCATCATAAATTCACTACAACACTACTGCCTCATTGATCATCCATCCATAAATTCACTACAACACTACTGCCTCATTGATCATCCATCCATAAATTCACTACAACACTACTGCCTCATTGATCACCCATCATAAATTCACTACAACACTCTGCCTCATTGATCACCCATCATAAATTCACTACAAAACTACTGCCTCATTGATCACCCATCCATAAATTCACTACAACACTACTGCCTCATTGATCATCCATCCATAAATTCACTACAACACTACTGCCTCATTGATCATCCATCCATAAATTCACTGCAACACTGCTGCCTCATTGATCATCCATCCATAATTCACTGCAACACTATTGCCTCATTGATCACCCATCCATAATTCACTGCAACACTGCTGCCTCATTGATCATCCATCCATAAATTCACTACAAAACTACTGCCTCATTGATCATCCATCCATAAATTCACTACAACACTACTGCCTCATTGATCATCCATCCATAAATTCACTGCAACACTGCTGCCTCATTGATCATCCATCCATAAATTCACTGCAACACTGCTGCCTCATTGATCATCCATCCATAATTCACTGCAACACTATTGCCTCATTGATCACCCATCCATAATTCACTGCAACACTGCTGCCTCATTGATCATCCATCCATAAATTCACTACAACACTACTGCCTCATTGATCATCCATCCATAATTCACTGCAACACTGCTGCCTCATTGATCATCCATCCATAATTCACTGCAACACTATTGCCTCATTGATCACCCATCCATAATTCACTGCAACACTGCTGCCTCATTGATCATCCATCCATAAATTCACTACAAAACTACTGCCTCATTGATCATCCATCCATAAATTCACTACAACACTACTGCCTCATTGATCATCCATCCATAAATTCACTGCAACACTGCTGCCTCATTGATCATCCATCCATAAATTCACTGCAACACTGCTGCCTCATTGATCATCCATCCATAATTCACTGCAACACTATTGCCTCATTGATCACCCATCCATAATTCACTGCAACACTGCTGCCTCATTGATCATCCATCCATAAATTCACTGCAACACTCTGCCTCATTGATCATCCATCCATAAATTCATTGCAACACTACTGCCTCATTGATCATTCATCCATAAATTCACTGCAACACTACTGCCTCATTGATCATCCATCCATAAATTCATTGCAACACTACTGCCTCATTGATCATTCATCCATAAATTCACTGCAACACTACTGCCTCATTGATCATCCATCCATAAATTCACTACAACACTACTGCCTCATTGATCATCCATCCATAATTCACTGCAACACTATTGCCTCATTGATCACCCATCATAAATTCACTGCAACACTACTGCCTCATTGATCATCCATCCATAAATTCATTGCAACACTACTGCCTCATTGATCATCCATCCATAAATTCACTACAACACTATTGCCTCATTGATCACCCTTCCATACATTCATTGCAACACTACTGCCTCATTGATCATCCATCCATAAATTCACTACAACACTATTGCCTCATTGATCACCCTTCCATACATTCATTGCAACACTATTGCCTCATTGATCACCCTTCCATAAATTCACTACAACACTATTGCCTCATTGATCATCCATCTATAAATTCACTGCAACACTACTGCCTCATTGATCATCCATCCATAAATTAAGGGGCTCAATATAAAAACGACCTATCCCACATTTTGGTAAAAATATAGGGCGCTGCTGAAAAATATAAAGGTCACCAAAGGTCATTATTACAAACATGAAACATTATGAATGTAACTTGGTAAAGTTGTAGAATTAACGTTTTAAGATGTGAAATTGTTATGTATCGTATTGAAAATTCGCACACAGTTTTCTCAAAATAACCCAAATGTGGGATAGGTCGTTTTTAAATTGAGCCCATTCACTACAATACTCCTGCCTCATTTATCATACATACATACATACATACATACATGAGAGCTTTTGTTACACGCCATTTCAAAAGATCACAGCGTGAAAAACCAAAACATAGGCAAAATATATACAAGAAACAACTGAAAAAACGAAAGAAAAATGAAGCAAGCAAAATTATGTTTGCGGAAACAGGTGGGTTTTGAGGCCTTTTTTAAAGGCAGAGACTGTTTGAGCACTTCGCACAGATGACGGTAAATTGTTCCAGATTAGAGGTGCATTGTAGGTAAATGCCTTGTCGGCAGCGGATTTAAAAGTCCAACTACGTATGATCGGCAAATTCAAACGTGTGCGATCTGAGGCGGATCTAAGGCCCTCGCGAGGATTCTTAAGTTCCAGGCATGATGACAGGTATTCTATTCCAATGCCGGCAAGGCATTTAAAAACATACAGCATGGCTTTGAATGTTATTCTATCCTCTACAGGCAACCAGTGGAGCTGATGTAAAAGCGGCGATCATCCATCCATAAATTCACTGCAACACTATTGCCTCATTGATCACCCATCCATAAATTCACTACAACACTATTGCTTCATTGATCACCCGTCATAAATTCACTACACCACTTTTGCCTCATTGATAATCCATCCATAAATTCACTACAACACTGTTGCCTCATTGATAATCCATCCATAAATTCACTACAACACTACTGCCTCATTGATCATCCATCCATAAATTCACTACAACACTCTGCCTCATTGATCATCCATCCATAAATTCACTGCAACACTATTGCCTCATTGATCATCCATCCATAAATTCACTGCAACACTGCTGCCTCATTGATCATCCATCCATAAATTCACTACAACACTATTGCCTCATTGATCATCCATCCATAAATTCACTACAACACTACTGCCTCATTGATCACCCATCCATAAATTCACTACAACACTACTGCCTCATTGATCATCCATCCATAAATTCACTACCAACACTACTGCCTCATTGATCACCCATCATAAATTCACTACAACACTACTGCCTCATTGATCATCCATCCATAAATTCACTGCAACACTACTGCCTCATTGATCACCCATCATAAATTCACTACAACACTACTGCCCCATTGATCATCCATCCATAAATTCACTGCAACACTGCTGCCTCATTGATCATCCATCCATAAATTCACTACAACACTCTGCCTCAGTGATCATCCATCCATAAATTCACTGCAACACTACTGCCTCATTGATCATCCATCCATAAATTCACTACAACACTACTGCCTCATTGATCACCCATCCATAAATTCACTACAACACTACTGCCTCATTGATCATCCATCCATAAATTCACTGCAACACTATTGCCTCATTGATCATCCATCCATAAATTCACTGCAACACTATTGCCTCATTGATCATCCATCCATAAATTCACTACAACACTATTGCCTCATTGATCATCCATCCATAAATTCACTGCAACACTATTGCCTCATTGATCATCCATCCATAAATTCACTGCAACACTATTGCCTCATTGATCACCCATCCATAAATTCACTACAACACTATTGCCTCATTGATCATCCATCCATAAATTCACTGCAACACTACTGCCTCATTGATCACCCATCATAAATTCACTACAACACTACTGCCTCATTGATCATCCATCCATAAATTCACTGCAACACTGCTGCCTCATTGATCATCCATCCATAAATTCACTACAACACTCTGCCTCAGTGATCATCCATCCATAAATTCACTGCAACACTACTGCCTCATTGATCATCCATCATAAATTCACTACAACACTACTGCCTCATTGATCACCCATCCATAAATTCACTACAACACTACTGCCTCATTGATCATCCATCCATAAATTCACTGCAACACTATTGCCTCATTGATCATCCATCCATAAATTCACTGCAACACTATTGCCTCATTGATCATCCATCCATAAATTCACTACAACACTATTGCCTCATTGATCATCCATCCATAAATTCACTGCAACACTATTGCCTCATTGATCATCCATCCATAAATTCACTGCAACACTATTGCCTCATTGATCACCCATCCATAAATTCACTACAACACTATTGCCTCATTGATCATCCATCCACACTGAAAACTTAAACTAGTCAATTACAGGCTGGACTAGCTTTAAACTAGTCAAACTGGTTAGTCAAGCCTGCTTGACTAGCTTAAGCTAGTATTTCAACCTAGTCAAGCCTGCTGGACTAGTTTTCAGCCAACTGGACTAGTTTTGATTAGTCCAGCTGGCTTGACTAATGTGATTTGACCTGCTGGACTAGTTTTAAGGATTGACTAGCTTTGGTTAGTCCAGCAGGAAGTTAGTCAAGACGCCTGCTTGACTAGCTTAAGCTAGTCAATTTGCCAGTAGTCTGTGGTATGCGACCTCTGACCCAACTGAAATCTGTAAGCGGGGAAACATACATTTTGTAACCGTCAACTGCTGAGGTCAACTGGATACTGCTGTCACTTCACTATACAGAGAAACACTCTCAAGTTTTTGCCACAAAATGTCCTGGAATTAATTCATCAAGATTTTGTAGAACATGAAGGTAAGTCTTGCTTTGTGTTGATGTATGTAAGGTTGCAATTTGTTATGATATTACATCAGAAACACAAAAATAGTATCAGCTCAGAATGCCAGTCACTAACCCTATATAATCATGATAATATGCACTATGTACAGCAGTGGTAACAGCACAATACAACATGCATACGTACTACTACTAGTAATTTTGTTGTTTATAGCAATCATGTGTGCACTATGATATTCTACAATGTACTTGCAATTGGCATGATTGGGCCTTGGTCATCAATTTTAGTGTAAGTTCAAGTCTTGGCACCTTTATAATGATATAAAGGTATTGGTAAGCTAGCTGATGAGCCCAGATCCTCCAAGTTAAATTAGGGACTGCCTGTGTGGACAGTGTGTAGGCCTAATTATATATTATAACATAAGCCACCACTGGGGATGGGGGTAAAGTTGTGTAGGCCTACCGGTAATGTTTTTGCTACTTTATTGTTTGTTGCTATAATTTATTCTAAATGAATTAGAAGAAAACTACTTGGAATAAAGTGAAATGAAATTGGGAGAGGGGGTGTTGGCTAGCGAAAAAGGGGAGCAATTTTGGCACACATTCATGGGGCACCTTTTAAAGAAAATGATATTAAAAGCCGTAGGAAACAGTACGGAAATGCTATGTAAATTTTCCGCTTGCAATATGTTTGCAAAATTGGATCCCAAAATTTGGCATATAGGGGGATTTTGGGTAGGCCAAGGGGGGGGCAAGCATTTTGGGGCATGCCATTTGGAAATTCCTCAAGGGGCTCTCAACTAAGAAATGCTATGTGCATGGTCTGCAAAATTATTAATTATCACTTTCTTTAGAATAACAACCACGACCCAAACAATATCTACAGTCAACAGTTTGTCAAATTATACCATTTTAATGTCATGTATTTTTTTCATATAGGTTCTGTTCCTTTTTTGACGATGCAACCGTGAAGCTTGAAAGACTCAACATATACAGTCTGTAGGATTTCACTCAAATAACAAAGGTAATTGAAAAATGTATGACCAGATGACAGCCTCATCCCCCTACTGTTATAAATATCTTATCAAAATGAAGAATTTTTTTTGGCATCAGAAGAAAGCTTATATAATTATAACCCCAAGTGAAATTTTATGCCTGAAATATGTTTTTAAGTTTAGCATGTTTAAATGTTGTAAACTGTGGTTACCACACATATGGATCTCAGTGGCGGCACCTGGATTTTGGGTGGGGGTGGGGGATGGGGAGTAAATTTCAGGGAGGGGGGGACAAAATCAACACATTTTGGGTTAAATTGCTGCAAAAAGTGAAAATTTGAGGGACCAAGAAAAATATGGGGGGAGCAAATGCCCCCGTATTGCCTCAACGATTGGTTTTATGGCCATTGTGAAACACATTTTTGCTGCTAAATGTTAAAACTGCTACTAGTGCAATTTAACTCAAAAGTCATCACGAAGAAATCAGAAATTAGTGTGATGCCAGCCTCAATGTGAGGTATCTTCAAAACACAACAGAATGTCAGAATCTGACCATGCCCTTTAAGACAGTACGCTATATTTTGTAAACACTGTCCCTGGTGGTGGATTCTAAAAATGTGGAAAAATACATGACCAACCAAAATTTTGGAGGTGTAAGAACTTCCTTAAATTTTGGTGGTTTAATTGGTGGGACTATTACGGAACCCCCAAAGTGACATGGAAGAAAAAAACTTGGGCCCGAGATTGTAACTTGGGGCCCGACATCGTAACTTGGAGTCCGAGTTAGTAACTCAGGGCCCCGCAATACCATCTCGGATTCTCGGCTTAGTAAGTCGGGGCCCGAGTTACTATCTCGGACCCGAGTTACTCAGTTGGGGTCCCGAGTTACTAATTCGGGGCCCTGAGTTACTATCTCGGGCCCCAAGTTACTATCTCAGGGCCACAGGTACTATCTCGTGCCCCAAGTTACTATCTCAGACCCCGAGTTACTAAGTCGGGGCCCCAAGTTACTATCTTGGGGCCCGAATTACTATTTCGGGCCCTGATGTACTATGTCGGACCCTGAGTTACTATGGCGGGACCCCGAGTTTCTATGTCGGGACCCCGAGTTTCTATGTCGGGACCCCAAGGGACCCCTGAGTTACTATCTCGGGCCCCAAGTTACTATCTCAGGGCCTGAGTTACTATCTCAGACCCCGAGTTACTATCGCGGGGCCACAGGTACTATCTCGTGCCCCAAGTTACTATCTCAGACCCCGAGTTACTAAGTCGGGCCCCAAGTTACTATATTGGGGCCGAGTTACTATTCGGGACCCTGAGTTACTATCTCGGGACCCTGAGTTACTATCTCAGGGCCCCGAGTTACTATCTCGGGCCCTGAGTTACTATCTCTGGGCATGAGTTACTAAAATCGAACTCCGTTTTTTTCCTTCCATATCACTTTGGGGGGTCCGTAGACTATACATGTATTAAACTGTAAATAAAGTTCTCGCTGACACAAAATATTTTTTCAGAAAACTGCCAGATGTGAAAGCAGGAATATTCATTTTGCCTATTAAAGTTTAACTAATAGTAACTTTTTGTATAATTTGCTTTCAGGTGCTGCTGAAATGTAACCCAACTGTGGTAGAAATAGACTTCCAACAATTGCAACTAATCAAGAAGAAAATGCTGTACATCAGCCATGCAAAATAACGAGTTAAGGCGTTACACAAACAAGTAGTGTGAAAAAGAACCTTGCACTAATTTTGCCTGTCAAAGATGGATTTATCTGAATCATGCACATGAAACTTGTCTGATTGATTTGACAAACATTCAAAATGGATTCATCAAAACTTTTGATTGTGGTGACTTCATTATTGTGAATATGAGTGACAAACTTTAATGACTATTTTTCTCACAATCAGGCATTAAAAAATTATACAATGCCCTTTCCGACCAGCGGTGGTCCGCTATCTCTAAGGACCACTATCTCTAAGGTTCGCTTTCTCCAAGGTTAGCAAATATGAATTGTAGATTTAAAAAAAGGGACATCATGAGTTTGTTTGCTGGATGACTATGCAATGACGTCACTGCCATATCAGGGAGAAAAATGGTATCATACCTATCCATGATGCTTATTATGTATGTTAATTTGTATGACATCTGGATAGACTCTATACTGTGAATTGTAATCAACATGATCAATATTAATGTTTTTAATCTGTCAAACCAAGCTGTTTTAAACAAAAAACAGTTAAGGTTTTGACATATTAAATACATTTATAATTAGTTATTTATTTATTTCATAAACAGAAATCTTTGTAATTTATGTTTAAGGCTTTTATAATATGAAGAGTTGGGTATCATAATGTTGGATGCAAGATAAGAATGTCATAAAGTTTTTTCTAATGTTATTTTGGACTTTGAATTGTTTCTTATTTCAGAATCTATTGTGTCCAAAAGAGGATAGGATACAGTCTGTGGTGGGTACTAGGTAGGCAGATGAAATGAGACAACATGGTCAGAAGAGAAAAAATCAAAATCCTCGCCAACATGCAGGTCTAGTTCTGTACTAATTATTGGTGCTTGCTTTTGCTTCATATTTCACTATTTATGCTGCATGATTCAAGATTATCTATGGAATAATTCTTGTAAATTCATGCAGGAAGCAATAAGCAAACATTAATCTATCTAGACTAAATCCACATGTGGCTCATTTACTTTCCAATTGTATAACCCTTATCAGACTGTATCCAATCTGCAACTGCATGCATGGTTTGCATTAGGTTTGCTCGGCTGGCTGGACTAGCTTGAGGTTAGTCGAGCATGTTAGTCAAGCCAGCTGGACTAGTCGAGCATGTTAGTCCAGATGGGCACCAGTTGGACTAACTTAAAGCTAGTCAATAACTAGTCGAGCGACTAACCTTAACTAGTCCAGCACGCTGGACTAACATCAAGCTAGTCAAAAAACTAGTCAAGCGACTAACCTTAACTAGTCCAGCGTGCTGGACTAACATCAAGCTAGTCAGCGACTAACCAAAAGCTAGTCAAGCGACTAACTAAAAGCTAGTCCAGCATGCTGGACTAAGATAAGTTAGTCATCCTTGTTAGTCCAGCAAAAGTGACTAGCTTAAAGCTAGTCCAGGTGGGCACCATCTGGACTAGCTTTAAGTTAGTCCAGCTGACCAATTTAGGTTTTCAGTGCATAAATTCACTGCAACACTATTGCCTCATTGATCATCCATCCATAAATTCACTACAACACTACTGCCTCATTGATCACCCATCCATAAATTCACTACAACACTACTGCCTCATTGATCATCCATCCATAAATTCACTGCAACACTGCTGCCTCATTGATCATCCATCCATAATTCACTGCAATTAACACTATTGCCTCATTGATCATCCATCCATAAATTCACTACAACACTACTGCCTCATTGATCACCCATCCATAAATTCACTGCAACACTGCTGCCTCATTGATCACCCATCATAAATTCACTACAACACTACTGCCTCATTGATCACCCATCCATAAATGCACTGCAACACTATTGCCTCATTGATCACCCATCCATAAATTCACTGCAACACTATTGCCTCATTTTTGGTACCCCCCTCCCCTTGTGCAACTTCAAACACACCCCTATCAAAATATTTATGAACATTGAACACTCCCTAAGGGGGATGTCATTTTCTTCGGCAGGGGGGGATCATGAATATGTCGGTGACTGGAGTCGATTTTTTTACCCCCCTATCACGGGGAAAGTTTCTATGACCCCCCCCCCCCCTCATCCGCCTACACAGACTCAAAACAAATATTCATTGCCGGAGAAAGTGTGCATATTATTCAAATTTTGATAATGTGTGTAAAGAAGGCGCGTGAAGCGCACAAATTTTGCATTATAACGAAAGATTGTGTGCACATTTTGATTATTATTAAAAGAATGCGAAATTTTTTAGTCGCCAGCTCTTAATAATTCTATAACCCCCCTGTTTTGGTCTAAAATTCTATGACCCCCCCCCCCCTCCAGTATATCCATGACCCCCCTCCGAAGAAAATAATTACACCAACTTTAACCAGAACTAACAGGGCCTGCTGAGAAAGAACCCCAGTCAGTGCGCCCTCGGTTTTTTTCAATACACCCAAATACCGCCCAAATGTAAAGGTGATATTTGCGATAAATCGATCATACATTTAATTTTTCTGCTCGGCATTTTGTGTTGAGAAAATGAAAACAAAATATTGCAGCAATGGGAAACTGGCTGTGAAGCGGCTGGAGAAAGCTGTGTTTAATAGGGATTTAAATGCTTCATACGAATTTCCCTTCATACTCGTGTATGGTGTCAACGAAGGCTGGTAAGTTTTACGTATATTATTATTAAAATAGTGTAATTTTTGCCACAATCATGACAATTGTGAATTGAGGCAGAGGTGAAACACGATCAGTGCCGATGAGCAGTGTATTTTTGACAGTCGCACAGTGTCAACAGTACAACACCCTGTATTAATTTAGGGATTCAATCATATTTCACCGTTGTTCATCACCGATTAACAACGATGCGTCCGCGTCGTCTGAGTGGTTTACTTCTGAGTGGTTTACTGAAGTAAACCACGGCGTGCACGCAGACGCGCCGGACGCGAGTTGCTAATCGGTGATGAACAACGGTGAAACATGATTGAATCCCTTTCAACAACAAAACAAGCTAAAACTTAAAGATGTCTACATTCATTCGGAATGTCCGTTTATCATTGCCACTCAACCTTACAAAAAAGATCGCGGCATTTCTCTGTTGATATCAGCAATAAAACTAAAGAATAAAGTGGTAATAATATTTAGCTGCTACCGCCAATATAAGAGAGTTCATGTTTACACATAATTATGTTCCAGGCATGACGAATTTTACACGCTCATGCGTAACGCGTACAGCATACGCGTAACCTTGCGTTCGCGTATACGCTACTGAACTGTGGATTCATCACGGATTAACAACGGTTGGCTCCTGTACAAAGGTATAGGAAGAGTTGTTGAAAAATATTTTTTCCATTCAGCTCCATACTCCGTTGAAATCAATATTCTATTATTGACACAGATAAAGAAAGTTTACATATATGCATTGTGTTATAGGACTTGCACCTGGAACTTAACTGAATGGGCTAAACGTGTTCCTTTATACCTATAAAAGTATACCGGTAATTGTAATTCTCAAAATTAAATATATCACAATTTTTACGGGCGATTTAAAAATCTTTACAGACAAAATGCAGTAAAAACATATACAACAAACAGCAGGCACCGCTAATTAGTGTATTGCATTTCAAGTTAGTGTACTGGAAACAAAACCCTGGCTTTACTGAAAACAAATCAATTTTTCTTGTAATAGCAACATCATATGGGGTACTAGAGCATGCACAAATCGTACTAATAATAGGGATGCCCACTGTCAATACAGTTTCCACTAGAACGCTTTTCATTAACTGTGTGCGTGCACTCACACACGTATTGTCTATGGAGAAACTGATCGATACAAGAAATCCCAGGCCTGTTAAATGTCGTACATACTTGTTTTGATCCAAATGTAGGCCTATATCAGGGTGTTTCAAGAAATTCCTGATTCCACCAGAAAACATTAACCAAACTTTTTCCTGATTGGTCAGTAAATAGAGAGGACCTTCCTTCATGAAGAGATCAACTTTTTTTAATGAAAAATTTAATGAGATGAGAACTACAACCGGGTAAAGTGACACCATTCCGTGCATCAGGTGTGCAAACGGAATTATCTTCGAATTTGGAGTGAATCAGACAAGCAAACTTACATACTCATAAAATTTAACTATTTTTGAAGACAAAATGTGCAGGATGTTAAGAAATTTAAGAATGTTTAAGCCTACCGATGCCCATCGCAAATCATGCACTTTCCCGTGCACACTACCATGTCCATTTCATATGCTATCTATCATCACTGATCATGGCTTCCATGCACACACAGTGTATATTGCTCAATGTAGTAAAGATAACCTTTGAGTTGGAGCAAATTTCTCAAAATTGGTAGTGATTAATGTTACCAAACTTATGCCATGATGATAATTAATAATTTTTGAAGATAAAATGTGCTGACCTTAAAAGATTGAACAATGTTTAAGACTACCGCTATTCATTTGAAATAATGCACTTTTTGTTCATCTCCTCTATGGAGATATTTTCCATAGCGGCCATTTATGATCATGCTTGAGGTTTCATCAAACAAACCATGGGTTTTGAGGTCTTATATTTTTGTTGTATGTCAACAAAATCGATTAAATTTTCAGGATGATCTTATTTTCATGTTGTTATAAGCAAATATAATGTTCCAGATAACGCTAGTTAATAAATACATTAAGAAAAAGTACCTTAAAGTTGCACTTTCTGTTAGTATTCCTTTTTGGACTTTAACTTTTTAACATGTTCTAGCAGCCCTATATAAACCGTGACACTTTTCGAAAGGCCATATCTCTGGAATGAAACGTCCGATTAAGATTATTTAAACGCCAAAATGTTTCTTTCATCAATTCCCAGCCAATAAGTTAGGTCTGAATCAATTTAATAGTACTTCAATTTTTAGTGGACATGCCTACTAATAATGTGTAGAATATAGAAACACTGTGGTATCTCATATGATAGTCATGGTATGCTTAGCCTGAGTTGCTCGGCCTATCTCGAACAAAATCGCCATGCGTAGCTTTTGAAATACGAGAGGATTCGCTGTACTATCACGGCAATTTTTGACGCGAAGATATAGGGATGATGACGATGTGAGTCATAAAGCTTAAACTTGGATGCTTGATATGGCTTGCTCGAGAAGTCTGGCCAAGAATTTGCTCACCGATTGCTTCACATTGTATGAACGGTTGTTTATGCCCTTGGGCATAAACAACCGTTTAATCATGAAAATATATGAATGAACCCCTAATTTACATAACGCTTTGTGGTGTTTTGATGTTTTGGGAGACTGACTATGAGGGATCCCAACTCGCGGGTGACAGATCTTGATCGAAAACAGTCAGGGGTTAACACCCTACTCTTTTCGAAACTGGCTGCGAAATACATGTACAGGTATGGCTCTCTGCACACAGGACCGACGGCTTAACGTCCCCTCCGAAGGACAGAGTAATTTCATGATTTTACCCAATTCTAAATTAACCATGGGGCAGGGGTAGCACTACCCTTACCAAAGTGTCAGGCCTGAATTAAACCTGAATTCAGCTAGAAATCAGGCCTGAAATAATGACTAAATTCAGGCCTGATTCTAACCTGAAAAAGGGCGAAATATTTAAATGAGATAAGCCAGAAATTTAATGTCAGGCCTGAAATTTTAGCCAGAAAAATTTAACCAGAAATAATAAGCCAGAATTTTAGCTAGAATTATTAAACAGAATTATTAGCCAGAAATATTAACCAGAAATGAAATCAGGCCTGATTCTAACCTGAAAAAGGGCGAAATATTTAAATGAGATTAGCCAGAAATGTTAGGGCTGAAATTTTAGCCAGAAAGATTTATACAGAAAAAATTAGCCAGAATTTTAGCTAGAATTATTAAACAGAATTATTAGCCAGAAATATTAACCAAAAATTAAATCAGGCCTGATTCTAACCTGAAAAAGGGCCGAAATATTTAAATGAGATTAGCCAGAAATGTTATAAGGCCTAGTGAAATTTTAGCCAGAACAAATTAGCCAGAATTTTAGCTAGAATTATTAAACAGAATATTAGCCAGAAATATTAACCAGACTTCACTCTTCTCAACTTCAGCCTCATACATGTGTAGATTGAAATTCCCACAATTGCCATGATCAGAATGCACCAGTGGCATATAGCGGCATGGGGGGCATAGCGCATGTGCCCCAATCGATTGCAAAATTTAGAAAATCCGATATGAAAATTGCCAAAAACAGCTTGTGCCCCCCCCAATCAGCCCCGGTGCCCCCAATCATGGTTGGTGCCCCCCCCCCCATCGGATGACCCATGCTTCGCCACTGGAATACACCTTTTATAGGATTGTGTTATCAGAACTTGCTGGATAACATCAGTTTATTTGAACTCCAAACCTGAAAGAAGTTTGATATTCATACTGTGCACTTGACCCTCTTTACAAATTAATGCTCTCCTTTCTCAAATGTTGGTCACAACCTTGTCAGTTTTGTTTTCAGTCTTTAACCCAGGTGAAAAGTGTTACTGATGTTCTTGGGGTGTTATGAAGTGGGGAAGGGTTATTTGGAGAGTTCAAATATGGCGAGTTGTCATTTGGAGAGTTCTGATATGGCGAGTTGTCAATTGCAGAGTTCAACTATGGTGAGTCGTCATTTGGAGAGTTCCAAAGTGGCAATTTGTCACCTTGAGCATATTGGAAAAGTTTTGTTTGTATAGTTGGGATGTGGTGTGCTATGTCAATGTAATGGGAAGTTTCTATTTTGAAGTGAGGAGGGTAATTTAGAGAGTTCAAATATTCAGAGCTACCTTTAGCATATTGGAAGAGTTTATGTTTACAAAGCACATCCTAACGGCACCACACAACTCTCCCAATATGCAGAAGGTGACAACTCACCATATTTGAACTCTCCAAATGACCCTTCCCCCACATTAAAGTACAAATATCCCCAAGACATCAACATGACATACCACATTGCAACTTTTACAAAATATAACTCCCGGATATAACTCTTTCAATTCGGTGTAGGTCATAACTTGCTCATCCTGGTGCATTGAATTCTCCAAATGACCCTCCTCCCACTTCAAAGTACAAACACTCCCAATTTATGCATCAACAGAACACACCACACTCCAAGTTTACCAAATACAACACTTCAAATTTGGTGAAGGTGAAAACTCACCACATTTAACCACCAAATCATCCCAACTTTAAAACCAATACAAACGTACCACTATGATGTGACAACCTTATTTGAACTCTCCCAATGACAACTCGCCATATTTGAACTCGCTAAATAACCCTCCCGCTTCAAAGTACAACCTCCCCAAGACATCAGCATAATTAACACCCCAACAACATCAGTAACACATTTCACCTGGGTCAGCCAGCATCAACCTGCAGTATACCCACATAATTATTATAAATAAATGATACATGCATAATGCATGCGCATGTCTGCTGAATTCAACAACCTTACTAGGCAATGTTTCCTGGGGAAAAAGAATGAAAAAATTCAGGCTTTGAAACTTACGAACAGCTGATCTTCCTTCCACAGACATAGCTGGTATGTTCCCCATCAACTACACAATGTTAAAAGACCCTAAAATACCCTTTAAACTGTTAATTTTTCAAAAAGTTGTGGCAGTTTCTGAGCCTTATCAGCAGTGTGCTTCCTTACAGTTGGTGACCTCTGACCTAATATCATGTGACCATAATTAGCCTGAAAAATAATTAGCCAGAATACGAAATCTGGCTAATATATATAGCCATATTTTTGATTCTGGTTAATGTTTTAACCAGAATACAAAATCTGGCTAAATATCTTAGCCAGAAAACTTTTCAAGTTAAGATTTTAGCCTGAAATTGGATTCAGGTTATGAATTCTGTTTATTAAATAACCAGAATTGATATTCTGGTTTATTTGTTAACCAGAAATTGATATTCTGGTTAATTTATTGGTCTTAGAATAATTTCTGTTTAGATTCAGGCTAAATTAACCAGAATGTTTGGTAAGGGTAGGTTTTTAAAACCAGGGGTTCTCAGAACCCCTGAACCCCCTGAAAGTGTTAAAAATATGCGCTCAAATCCTAAAATGAGGGGTTCTCTAATCTGTCAAGTATTGAATGTACCGTTTTAATATATCAGTATCAGATTTTGTGATTTTGGTTACAATGAAAAATGATGTGTTACCTGTACCATAGTTAAGCAAGGCCCGGCAAAAAAACACAATCTCACGCTTTTCATGCCGCGATTCTCGCTATTAACCAACTATCGCACTTTTTAAGAAAGTTCCCAAGCAGTGTACTAAAATAAAAGTGTTCCTTTATGCCATAAAAGTTCGCCGAATTCCATAAAACGCAGTTCAACTTCGGCCATGTCGGCAAAGTGCAGAATTCAACACCATTGCAAGCACATGGAAGCTATGCTTTACTCAATAAAAAATGACATTTCATTGCAAATGAGTTCAACTTTAGGTCAAATATCATGATATTTACTGAATTCCTGGAGTATTTTGACTATAAAACATAATTCAAGGGCAAATTTTGTCATTTTTTCTTCTACGGCCGATATCATTGCGTCGTATTTCACCGATGACATATCTCTACACACCACCTGCCAAGCATTTCTTTCCGATCCCTAGAATTAGAAATTACCAACTCACGTACGTGTCATCATTCAGTACTGCAATAACAGTGATTCTAGACAATATCGCAATCTGTGTAAATATGCCGACGGTGTGTATTTTATTTCTATTTTTAATTTATGTTACAATGCTACGGCGACTTCACTTGAACATTTATGTTACATTGCATTTTATGTTACATAATTTCTGGACAGGCCGTAAATATTGGAGATCGAAGCTTTTATTTTCTTTCACATGTTTTCATTTTTCTGCGCATGAAAACCCCTGAACTGGTATGCAAAAATGAATATATGCGCTCAAACTTCAAAATATGCGCTGTACGCGCAGAAACGCAGGTTAGCGCGACCCCTGCCATGGGGAGAGCGGAAGTCTGAATTTAATCTACAGATGTTGCCAATTAATTTCAGACTTTTTTTTTCCAAGTCAATATCCCAGCGAATTGAACCCGAGACCTCATGCACTAAAGGCAAGTACCCTAACCATTGCGCCACGCCCTCCTGGCTCTCCTGATGATGGATTATGAGGATAGAATGGGGAGCTATCTCAAAACGCATCAGAATCAGTGAAGCCTGACACCATGTAAAGCAATGGAAATTCAGAAGTAAACAATACCGATCACGAAGGGTAAAGCGACCGAAAAAGTGCAAGTCAGAGAATTGTTAGCATGGTTAACCTCCTAAAAATTAACTTTTCTCTGAAGATACAGATTTAAGTCTTCAAAATAAATTTTGATACCGGTAAAAAACTTCACAAAGAATTGTTTTTTAAAACCCTAAATTCTATTACCCCCACAAAAGTGGTATACATACGGTATTTGAGTGGTGTGGAGGTATCATATTAACTACTGCGTTGCATTTTTCTCACAAAATAACTACACACTGGTAACAAAAGTTATGTATATGGGCAAGGAATCCAATTACTTCACTGAAATTTCAGTGATTCAAGACTTGGTGGTTCATTATATGTTAAGAAATGAGGTACATTCTAGCGGTTACATGTACCTCTTTTCTTATCATAAATAACGTACTGCTCATCTTGAGTCACTGAAATTCCAGTGTATAAGTAACCGGATTCCTTGCCCCTAGAATTTACATCACTTTTGTTACGGTACCAGTGTGTTATTATTTTTGAGAAAAATGAAAAAATAGTCACACATTTATCAAGGGGTGTAGTACCACCTTAAGAGCACCGATCAGGTTGTTCATGTATTTGCTATCTGGTCAAATTTTAATTTTTACCCAGAGCAGGCAGCGCACATAAATGTTGAAAAGAAACAAACTGGCGCCCTTCGTAAATACTAGCATGGCACTCCAACCAACTGATCAACAGTCAGCATGCCTCTGTTGATTAGAGTGGTTAGGGACCGTTCACAAACACTTGTAAGGGGGGGCCTGGTGCAAAAAAAATTTTATCGCAAAATTTTTTCGGCCCCCCCCCTTTACAGACCTCGAAAATTTCAGGGCCCCCCTTTTTGACATGAAAATTATGGGTTAACCCCATAGAAAAGCATATAAACTCAATTTTTCCAGGGCCCCCCTTTTTGCATCAGGCCCCCCCTAACAAGTGTTTGTGAACGGTCCCTTAGAGTGGTCACTCTAAAGCAGTCAATCAACACTGTTCAACAAGTTTTTAAGGGATGGACTGACCCTATACCCCAACTGTGGACATTGCATATAATGGGTTTAAACTAGATTGGCAAGTTTACTGTGATTTAAAACACTGAATTCTGCGATTTTGTGTGCATGGTTTTAAAAACTAAATTCCTAAAAATTGGGGTAAAAAGAAGTTACTTTCTTTTTCATTATTTTTACCTCACATTCTGATTTTTTTTTCTTCATTTTTATTTTTCTCAAGGAAAAACATGTTTTCCGTGAATTTCTGTGTTTTCCGTTAAATTCCGTGGATTTGTCCATTTTTCTGTGACACGGAAAACTTGCCACTTTAGTTTAAACACCGTTCAATCGTTCACCAATTGCGGACAATACCCCTTCAAAGGTGTCCCCAGTGTCATGTGTGTGTAATTTTGCTGAGAGCCAATTTGATACAAACATGTGTTAAAAATCATACTTTTTTCCTATTTTATATTCTTGCAGATCTTCATCAGCACATTGAATACATCTGATGAGAATTCTGACAGGCCTCAGAAAGCCTGATTCTATAAATCATTAAAAGTTAATGGAAGAGTGACTTATAAACAGGGTGATGAAATCCAAGTTGTAGATGAAACTGAAATCAGATTGGCCAAATCACCATTAACATAGCTTACAACTTTGTAAGCTGGAAAAGCAGCGGATTATTGTTTGAGATAAAATTCAAAAATTGTTGCTCCTGCAACCATTTCTTCATCATCAGTAGTTGGACTCATCATTTGAGGTGGTCACCATGGCAAGTGCAGTGGGAGTATGTGGTGTCACAGTTGCGGTGATGTTTGTGAGTGTGATGTCATGGATGTGGCTGATGAATTGGTGGAGGAGTCGCTATGAGATGGAGACATGGCTGGAAGAAAATGATTTGGATGAATACTATCCAGTCTTTAACAAAGCTGGTAAGTGCTTGAGTAATTCATCGGTCGCAACACATACATGTAGTTTGTTTACCCAGGTTGGTCCGTGAGGGACACATGCTAATCCATGGGGGAAATCCATGGACCGTTCCAAGCTCATACTAAAAAAGCACAAGCCTGGATAGCCAGTGTAGGCTAATAAAATGCAGGCTGGCCTAGATAGCTTTGATAAACAAAGCACGAAATGGAAGAAAATAGCAAGGAAAAGGAGAAAGGAGAGAAGGCTACTCCCAAACACAATTGTACAATTTTACTCTTAGCTCTTACTTCGTGAGAAAGGAAACTGGAATTCCAATCTCAAGCCCCAATGCAAAGGCTGTAGTGGCATATAGGTTTAAAGCTAGCTATTATCCTATAATAGTTAACATATTCCTTGTTAACTATTCCTTGTTAACTATTTAAGATAGTTTTATAGTTTGATTCAACTTCAGGCCCGTACGCAGGATTTCATTTGGGGGGTGCTGATTTTGAAAAAGTGGACTTTTTTCCAGGATGGGGGGGCGATTTTGTGAAATTTTGGGACTTTTTGTATACTTTTCCAAATTTGGGGGGTGCGATGCACCTGCGCACGGGCCTGTTGAACTTCAATTTCAAATGAAAACAGGCCACTGAGAGATAACAGTGGAGGCGTATCAACTCCGTTACTAGTAGCATGTCCTTCAAAAACGTTTTGCTCAGAAACATATTTTGTCCTTCAGGTACATGTGTTGCGACCGACGGATTGTAACTCTGTGTTTTGGTGTAGCTAATAATATTTGTTGTCTTTTAAACATTTGGAAGCTAACAAGATCATTAAGCCTTACTGGAGGCCTTTTGGTGATGGGGGAGGAAAGAAGGAAGGAAGAAATAAGATGACGAGAAAAGTTGTTTACTCGGGTGCGGTTTGAACCACAGACCTCTATGGTGCTAGACACACTACCTGGAATAGCGCGCCACGGGTGTACATTGTACCTTGGCCAGCCATGCTTTCCATGCCCATGTACGTTCGCATGATGATGCAATTGGATCATGTGGTATACTTGAGCTTGCAGAACTTGCTGTACCCTTTTGCACCACACATCATATTTTGATCTTTTTTGTGCAAATCAATAAAGGTTGCACCATGCATCATATTTTTTTGTGCAATTTAGGTAATGAAACAAAATGAACTAGAGTCAACAGACGCTGAATACAAGCCATAATTTGACCCCTATAACTTGACCCCTGGGTTACGGATGGGGTCAACTGCTCTTGCATTGCGCTTAGGATGTCATAAGAAATATTCCTGGTGAATTTCAGCTTAATCGGAACTTATACATGGATTTTGATTTTTTGAAAATTTCTGATTGACCTTTTGACCCCTTAATGACCTTTGACCTCAATGGAAAAAAACCTTATGTACACCGAGAAAATGCATTGTTCCAGTTTTAATTAAAAAATTCTGCTATGTTCAGTTGTTGAGATAAAAATTCTTGAAGTTATCTAGCTAAAAACAGGAAGTGACCCCTTAATGACCTTTGACCCCCAAAATAAAAATACCGTGCATACATCACGTAACACTGATTCATGTATGATGGCAGGGCCGTAGCAAGGTTGAAAAATGTGGGGCGGCCATCACAAATGTGGGGCGGCCAAATTACAAATAAATGCCCAAATTGAAATAAAGATATATAGAAAAACATAACAAATTTCTAAAAAAGTGGGGCGGCCATGGCATCCCCGGCCGCCCCGCTTGCTACGGCCCTGTATGATGGTTATATTACTCTGGTCTGTTTACATTTTGAGATACAATTTTTTTGAACATTTTTGATAATTTTGGTTTTTGACCGAAGTAACCCCTTAATGACCTTTGACCCCAAAACTGTAGGCATCCTAAAGACCCTGGCTAGTAGCGATGCATGTGTGCTAATCATGACTCTCTGCTATGTAATTTGTAAAGACAGTGATTTTTGAATATTTTTAGACTTTGACGGAAATGACCCCTTAATGACCTTTGACCTCAATTCTTTTTAGGAAGTTTTAAGCACTGCCACATGTTGATTCATATGCATGAGTCACATGATCATTGCATGAAATTTGTGGAAGGAGTAGCATTTTTTTGTGAAATCACATTTTTGACCATTATAGCTAGGTCAAAGGTCACAGCGAGGTCAAAGTCAAATGGAAGGTTTGGCCTAGCCCAATGGTCATTTGGGTCAACTTTGGTTGAAATCTGTCAATCCCTAGCAGAGATACATGCAGTTGATTGCGGTTGCCAGAAGAAAGAAGAAAGAAAAAAAAACTAGAGTCAACAGACGCTGAATACAAGCCGCAATTTGACCCCTATAACTTGACCCCTGGGTTACGGATGGGGTCAACTGCTCTTGCATTGTGCTTAGGATGTCATAAGAAATATTCCTGGTGAATTTCAGCTTAATCGGAACTTAAACATGGATTTTGATTTTTTAAATTTTGATTGACCTTTTGACCCCCTTAATGACCTTTGACCTCAATGAAAAAAAAAAAAACTTATGTACACCGACAAAATGCATTGTTCCAATTTTAATTAAAAAATTCTAACATGTTCAGTTCTTGAGATAAAAATTCTTGAAGTTATTCAGCTAAAAACAGGAAGTGACCCCTTAATGACCTTTGACCCCCAAAATAAAAATACCATGCATACATCAGGGAACACTAATTCATGTATGTTGGTTATATTATTCTGGTCTGTTTACATTTTGAAATAAAAATGTTTTGAACATTTTTGATAATTTTGGTTTTGACCGAAGTAACCCCTTAATGACCTTTGACCCCGAAACTGTAGGCATCCTAAAGACCCTGGCTAATAGCAATGCATGTGTGTTAATGGCGACTCTCTGCTATGTAATTTGTACAGACAGTGATTTTTTGAATATTTTTTACAAATTTTTCAGATTTTGACCGGAAATGACCCCTTAATGACCTTTGACCTCAATTCTTTTTAGGAAGTTTTAAGCACTGCCACATGTTGATTCATATGCATGAGTCACATGATCATTGCATGTAATTTGTGGAAGGAGTAGCATTTTTGTGAAATCAACATTTTTGACCATAAGGTCAAGGTCAAAGGTCACAGTCAGGTCAAAGTCAAATGTAAGGTTTGGCCTAGTCCAGTGGTCATTTGGCTCAAGTATGGTTGAAATCTGTCGAAGCATAAGAGAGCTAGGGCGCTAAACGTGGCAAGTCACGCAAAATGTCACGAGTTGCCAGAAGAAGAAGAATTGAGAAGAGACAGAACAAGCCGACATCCGTCGCCGGCTTGTAAGAAGAAGAAAGAATTGAGAAGAGACAGAACAAGCCGACATCCGTCGTCGGCTTGTAAAAAGGTTGCACCACACATCATATTTTGATGCTTTTTGTGCAATAAAGGTAATGAAATGAAATGAAATGAAATAACTTATGGCAAGGTTTATATATATTTGTGCTTTTCAAGCCATGAACATATTTTGGCCCATAAATGTAGGCTGCTGGTTTAATGTATACTATTATCAACTACAAAAATTAAACCTTTCTGTGGAAATCATGAAAAATTAATTGACAAAAACATCTTGCTATGCATACAAATGATTCAATATTAAAGTACTTGAAATATTCACTATTGATTAAATTGTACATCACAAATTATGTTAATTACTAATTAGTCATACATATATTGCCTTAGGGTTTATCAAAATATATGCATTTTAGCCATTACAGACCATAAAAACAGCATATGTATTGTAAATTGTACTGTTGCAAAATAGTGCCCCATAATGAAGCTTATCCCCAACTGAAATTGAATACCTGAGTGGAAGAAGGGCCCAACTCCCAATTTTTTACAAAAATGAGTTGGACCAAGCATTTTATTGCCAGCAGATTGTTCTTCCATGTGTGTGAAAGGTGAGCCAAAATCCACTCTCTAAATAGTCTTCCACATACACTTAATGCATGGAAGAAAGGCCCAACTCCATTGGGCCCTTCTTCCACAAATATATGGTTAAAGAGGAATTTTGTTCATACATGAAATCTGCTTTTCACTACAATAAACTTTCTTGCTAACATATTACATGAGTTCTACTTGTGCATAATGGTGATCATACCTAATTTCTGTAGCTATTTATAACACAGAACTGGCACTTGCAGTATATTAATGGAAGAAGGGCCCAACTCCAGCTCGTATTTAAAAGACCTGCACTGTTGCCATGGAAACATCATATATAATTTTGGATGTATGTACATGTAATATTGTATGTGCATGTATTTAAAGGTCCCATGAAGACAAAAACATTCTGTCTATAAAACTTTTCCAAATATTAATTTATTTCTTAATATCTCAAAAACAGTTTTGATGGAGTTGGGCCTTTCTTCCTCTCAGGTATTCAATTGTTTGAAAATGACATACCTATTTGCCAGTGCACAGTCTTCCCCAACCAGGCACAGCTTTTGCAGCCACAGTGCTTAAGCTCACATTGAATGGGGCACATAGGTATGGGCCCTAAATGTGAACATCTCTGTTTTTAATATTTCAGGATTTGTGCCCTCTGAAACCACATTTTCTTCCCATTAACCCCATGGAGGGAAATCACATAGGAGAGGATTTACACATAAGTATTTAATATGCATGTTAATGGGACTCGACATGTACATGTATATATAGAAAGGTGTATCAGCTGCAGAATCATGGAGCAAAGGGGCCCCCTTTTTCCACTGCAGGTCCCAAAATAGCATACTCTGTATGTGGCTAGTAATCCCAGTAGATCTAGAAAATATAAAACATACTATGTTCTCTAGAGCTCACTGGTTCGACTTGATTCACTAAGATAGCTACTTATAGGACAATTTAGATAAAATGCATGCCTAGTTTGACAAAGCTCATGTTCCTTGGGAAACATCTAAAATTTTGAAAATGATCAGTGTGAAGCAATATACGAGTCTTTCAAGTCACATATATCAAAGATGCTGTAGGCAATTTAAGTGTTACTTTCACAAGCATACTAAATGCCTTTTCCAAGCACGGCATACATAGGTCTACTCCATAATTGTCATCCATCATCCATGCTTTCATTGGTTGTGAATGAGAATGAATTAATGTATGCATGCACATTCTTTTGAAATGTCTAATTTGTCTGAAATAGGTAGAGTTGGTTGGTTCCAAGGTGAATATGGTTTGAAATAACGATATACATACCAGTAGGCAATTTTGGACTAACAGTTACTGAGAATTATGTGAAAATAATGAAAAATACTCCTAAATATGTGAAAATAATGAAAAATACTCCAAAATGGGAAACATTAGCATATTAAAGCTTATTTTACATTGATATGTTTAGATTTTGCTAGAACCAAGCAGTGGTGTAGCTAGAACTTTTTTTAGGGGTGAGGGGAGCAAGGCAACTTTCAAGGTGGCGAAATTCAACAAAAATGGTCAAAAGTGGACTAAAAAGTATAAAAAGGGCATACAAATCTTAATTATTAGCTGGGCGACCAGCATCCCAGATGGGGGAAAGAAGGGGAAGACTTCTCACAGGGGGAATTCGAACCTTCCCCTTTTTGATCTGGCGCGAAAGTTAAACTCGCAGTGGTGTGTATGGACGTACATTTAGTGCGTCTTACTACCATGCTTGGAACTTGTGGTTAAATTGGATTGATAAACAAGTATGATTGACAGTGTGTTTTAGAGACCAAAGTCCCGGGGTAAAGTTCTGCTTAAAAGTCAAAGTACATAGTCGGATTTTTTACTTAGGCTTTCGCGATCAATAAACTGGTAGATTCCAAAATCAGAATTGCTCAATATTAAGTGAGCAATTATAATTATGCAAGTTGCATTCAATATAACTTTTATTGTCACTAATCATCTAATTATATAAACTCTTTATGACCATTTTACTATTGAACACTTTAATTCTAATAAACATCAGTATAATTTTGAGTTCAACGGAATGCGTTCATCATTATTAATAATAACATATTTTTTTAATCAAAATTCGACTATGGCATATAGTCTAGGTGTAATGCTTGAAACCCTTTAAAACCTTATTGCCCGACTTTTTTCTATGCATACATTTGTACATGTATGCGTTATGGATTTAATGCTCAAAGACTCTTTAGAAATGGCTCATTGTAGGAAATGTAGTATGATACTGTAAAGATGATCTTGAAAGATTCAAAGTTCTGTTACCTTAACATATTTCAATTTATGCAAATTACACAAATTTGATGTTACCTCCGTGGCCTAAAGTTCTGTATTGTTATTTCCTGGGTAAGGGAGAGCATGGCCTAATGGTTAGGGTACTTGCCTTTGGTGCATGAGGCCCGGGTTTGATTCCTGGCGGTAGCGATTTGCTGGGAAATAGACTTGTGGGGAAAATGTCTGAAATTAATTGGCAACCTATGTAGATTAAATTCAGACTTCCGCTCTCCCCAGGGTTCATTTAGAATTGGGTAAATGCATCATGAAAGTATTTAAGTTATTAAAAATTAACACACATTTAAATAGTGAGATTAAAATTAGCCTAATCTGTTGCATTTCCACCATATGTAAAGTTTGTTCGGCTTACATAAGGCGGAAATTATTCGGCTTTTGTTACTGCGGCGTCAATAAATTCACAACTAATGCTAGCGTAAATTCACATAAGCGTGCGCCAGTCATGCATTACGCAACGCACAACTAGCGTAAGCACTGCGCCCAATATCTATCAATATACAGTGTTATGAGTGTTATTTTTTCCTCCTTTTGATATAAACCGAACAAACTTTAGCCATGGGTACACACAGTAGCATAGCATTGTGGCAGCCCTACTATTAGGGATGCCCACTGTCCATACAGTTTCCACTAGAACGATTTTTCATTTACTGTGTGCGTGCACTCACACACGTATTGTCTATGGAGAAACTCATCGACACACGAAATCCCAGGCCTGTTAAATGGCGTACATACTTGTTTTTGATCCAAATGTAGGCCTCTATCAGGGTGTTTCAAGAAATTCCTGATTCCACCGGAAAACATTAACCAAACTTTTTCCTGATTGGTCAGTAAATAGAGAGGACCTTCCTCCATGCAGAGATCAACTTTTTTTAATGAAAAATTTAATGAGATGAGAACTACAACAGGTTGAAGTGACACCATTCCGTGCATCAAGTGTTCAAACGCAATTATTTCCGAATTTGGAGTGAATCAGACAAGCAAACTTACATAGTCATAAAATGTAACTATTTTTGAAGACAAAATGTACAGGATGTTAAGAAATTTAAGAATGCTTAAGCCTACCGCGGCCCATCTCAAATCATGCACTTCTCACTACCATGTCCATTTCATATGCTATCCATCATGGCTTCCATGCCTTGACCTACCTTGACCTAAGCCGTCCACACCATTTTGGGAATGTGTGATGGCTTCTGTTTCAGGATGGCTTGCCAGATCCTCCGATCACGTGATAGACTGGTAGCTTCAGCCAGGGAGCTCAGGTTTCTAGTAGCACAGTCTGCCTTTACACAATCTGTCCATTTCTTGGCTGGTCTTCCACGTGGTCTGTCACCATGGATATTGGAGGTCAGGAGAATATTTGGGTATCTTGATGGTTGCATCCGATTGACATGGCCAAAGTATTTCAGTCTTTTTGTGGTCACTCTGTCAATTATCGTCTCCTTCAGACCTAGGCTTTCTCTGATGACGGTGTTCCTGATTTTGTCTAGTCTGGTGACCCCCATGATTTTCCTGAGGCAGATCATCTCAAAAGTCAGCAGCCTATTTTCGCTTCTATCTTTTCAGTGTCCATGTTTCTGAGCCATACATAAGGATGGACAGGACAAGTACTTTGTAGAGTTCGATTTTTGTTGAGCAAGTGATGTCTTTAGCATGCCAGATTTTGTTGAGACTTTGAATCGCCCCAAGCGCCTTTCCGATTCTGTGCCTGATATCTTCTGAGCATGTTCCCCTCTGAGTAATGGCACCTCCAAGGTATATGAACTTGTCTACCTGAAGAAGTTTCACCCCATTGATGTTGATGTTTAGCTCCTGTGGTTGCTTGCTGATAACTTGTACCTCTGTCTTGGCGATGTTAATCTTCAAGTCGAAATTTGAGCTGTTTAGGTTCACTTTGTTGGTCAGTGTTTGCAGATCTCTTTCATTTTCGGCTATCAGCACAATATCATCTGCAAAGCGAAGATTATTTATCAGGTGACCTTGTATGTTGGCGCCAATTGTAGTGTCATTAGTTGCGTATAGCATTACGATTTCAGGAGGATGTTGAAGAGTTGTGGGGACAGTACACAGCCCTGACGCATACTCCCACCGTTGTTCTAAACCACTCTGTCAGTTCGCCGTTCACTCTGACTGCACTTGTAGACTGATTATACAGTGCTTGAAGAAGTTGTATGTGCTTGTTTGAGTATCCAAAGAACTGCATCGCTTTCCAAAGACCTTCCTGCCACACTGTATCGAATGCCTTTTCAAAGTCGATGTAACAACAGAATAGGCTTTTCTTCTTCTCAAGGTGTTTCTCTGCTATCTGTCTGAGGGTGAACAGTTGATCTGTTGTTGATCTTCCCGGTCTGAAGCCTGCCTGGGACTCTGACAGAATTTCTTCTGTCCTCTTTATGATTCTACGTTGGAGAATTAGAGCAAATACCTTTCCTGCATGGCTCAGTAGACTTATGCCTCTGTAGTTGCCACAGTCAAGTTTGTCTTTCTTCTTAAAGATGGGATTAATAATTGCTCTACCCCAGTCAGCTGGGAAGACTTCCTCCTTCCAATGCACACACAGTGTATTGCTCAATGTATTAAAGATAACCTTTGAGTTGGAGCAAATTTCTCAAAATTGGTAGTGATTAATATTACCAAACTTATGCCATGATGAAATATAATAATTTTTGAAGATAAAATGTGCTGACCGTAAAAGATTGAACAATGTTTAAGACTACCGCCATTCATTTGAAATAATGCACTTATTGTTCATCTCCTCTATGGAGATATTTTCTATTTCTGCCATCTATGATCATGCTTGCGGTTTCACCAAACAAACCATGGGTTTTGAGGTCTTATATTTTTTGTTGTATGTCAACAAAATCGATTAAATTTTCAGGATGATCTTATTTTCATGTTGTTATAAGCAAATATAATGTTCCAGATAACGCTAGTTAATAAATACATTAAGAAAAAGTACCTTAAAATTGCACTTTCTGTTAGTAATCGTTTTTGGACTTTAACTTTTTAACATGTTCTAGCAGCCCTATATAAAACCGTAACACTCAAAAGGCCATATCTCTGGAATGAAACGTCCGATTAAGATTATTTAAACGCCAAAATGTTTCTTTCATCAATTCCCAGCCAATAAGTTAGGTCTGAATCAATTTAAAAGTACTTCAATTTTTAGTGGACATGCCTACTACTATATATTTTCAAAATTAACCAAATATAAAATTTGACTTTATTGCCAGTTAGTTTCAACTAGAGGATTAATTAGGATTGTGATATATATTTCATTTTGCCAAACATGATGGGGTTTTTTTTAATTGCAATTTTTTTTCCAAATCTGAGTTAAACTCACTATCCAGACTGTGCTAATGATGCTGCTGATGTTAGGTTAATTATCTGTGCATCTAGAACTGACACATTGATGTCATTGGGCTATTCCAGATGTATTCCGCACCCCCTATGGAAGACACTTCCGAATTAGGGGCTAAATTGACAGCCGGGATTCACATGTCAGGAAAAACCCATGGAAGACACTGCCGGAATTGTGGTAATATGTCTAATATGGCCAGCCGGAATTCATGTAAATGTAAATGTCTTCCATAGGGTTCCAGCTGGAATTAGAACATTTTTTTTTTCCAGCCAGAATTCAAGTAAATGTCTTACATAGGTTAATCGAGATGGTGATCATAAGTGAAGATTCTGCTGGAATTGGAGCATTTTGACCATTTTCCAGCCGGAATATTAAGAAATGTGAATGTCTTCCATAGGCACATCATGGCCTTTCACAATCCCCACTCTTGTTTTTTCGTTTATTTTAGCAGCCGGAATGTCACCTAATCTCAATGTCTTCCATACCCTCCAGCCGGAATCTTTGCTAAAAATGACTGCTGGAATTCTAGACACATCTCAATTCCAGCTGGAATTGTATTTTTTTAAATTTCTTCCATAGGGGGGGGGGGTGCGGAATATATCTGGAATAGCCCATTATTTGTGCACATTATTTATTGCAGCTTGCACTGACTTTCAGTAGCAGGTGTCTCCCATATGGGCAATGATTCTCGTTAAATATGATTCACACCATGAACATTAGACATGTGCCAATATTATTGATCCATCAACTCATGCCGGATCCATTGGGCTATTCCATTTAAAATCCTCACTACCTTTTTGGAAATACCTTTCACAGAGGGAGTATGAATTTAAAATGGAATGAACACATTAGGTAGCTCCATTTGAATTTCATACACCGTCTGAGAAAGATTCAACCAGAATCTTCCACTGAAGGAGGGTGAGTTGGAGCTGCTAATGTGTTCATTCCATTTGAAATTCATACTCCCTTGTGGAAGATATTTCCAAAATATTCCACAGGGCTAGTGTGGATTTTAAATGGAATAGCGCATTCTGAATAGTGCCAGCAATATTTTTTTCAAAAACTATATCATGAATTGTGATAACTATGTGAAACGGTCACGTCACAGATAATAAGACATAAATTTGTCATTAACATTGGTTCTGAGATACAGCCCCATATGTATTCAATGGTAAAAATAAATGGGCTACTTTTCAGGCCTGTTACTTAATGCCTACTGTAGCCCATTGAGAAATAAAATCATAATACCAGTCATATAATGCTGGTATATCAAATGTCACAGATTTCAATTGTATTTTGAATGCAAAGTAAATCTCCCCAATCACAGATTTTGGATGCCATAGAGATTAGCCTTAAACATTGGTGTTGTATGACTCACTCTAGTCAACCTTTCACGATAAGCGTCAACAGAGTGGGCATTTTTTTATGAAGTATTGTGGCTTTCTATCTTTAGAATGTCAAGTGGGCTTATCGAGTCTTTAATCCTACATCTTGGCATTTTGCTGCCACGTCAGAGAGACGGAAATGTTATCTTGAGTAATATCACATCTTGTTTTTAAATTTTAGTCTAGATATTCATTTTCGTTAATTTGTACAACTAATATGAATTCACAAATTTCAAGGTTTACTCCATAAATTAAAGGCCCATTCAGTGATTTGCTCATCTGGACGATCGTAAAAATCATCCAAATTCAGATTTTGGTACCTTTGTCATTGTCATAGATGTGCTAACATAGCCTGCTAGTGGTTCAGCCGAAAGCCGTGTATTTAAGACAAAATAAGACATTTTACACGAATCTGTAATTTAGATACTGTCAGTATCTAAATGAGCTACATGTATTTGAATGGGGCTTCAGTGCTGCTGTTTTCTTTGTTTTTTTGACAAATTTGTCATTTCAAAAATACCAAATGACAATTTGAATGACTTATTCTTCACTCCCTCCCTCCCTCCATCTCTCCATCACTCTATCTCTTCTCTCTTGCTTTTCATCTTCTGAGTCCTCCATTTTAGACTGTATTGTAGTCTATTGTCCCCATCTCTCTGTCGCTCACTCATTTATTTTGTGGAAAATACCAGACTACCTTTAAATTTATTAATTCTCTTCATGACTAAGTTCATGTGGGTGTC